>NC_062249.1:10235153-10553335 GCF_905475465.1 Pieris napi | reverse complement strand
AAAGGAATTTTCTTTCTATGTGTTTTCTTTCACTTACAAGATAAAGAAATCGTGAGAAAACTGGCATATCTTATCCAAAATCAATGACGTGTGACATGGAAGGCTGATCTTCTAACCAATTTCTTTATAGGTTTTGACAGTCTGGATCTTAAATGGTATAATTTAATAAACATACTTTGTAGATGTATAATCATGAATAATACTAGTAAAACATTATAATGAAACACTCTCAAAAAATTAGTGAAGTGACTAAAATTGAAAACAAAACTAAAAAAGTGAAGTGATGGCAGAGCACTGGTCGTGGTTGACAGGCGGTGAGGCGGGCGAGTATACGTACAGCCCGCCCACGCGCCCTAGCCGCCCGCCCCACAGACCACTGGTTAAGCTCGCTACAAGCGCCCACCTTCATACAATCGCCAGGTAAGTGAAGTTCTTTCAGCGTTGTCACAGTACAATTGGAAATGTGTACAAGAATCAGTAGGATTACGTAATTCCAAATTCCGTCTGTAAAAATAATAGTTTAAAAAAACTAGAACACACGCTTTTAAAGCGCTTAAGGCGCTCTGTGCCATATTTTTCGTCTATCGAGCAACCCACGCTTTTTCACAATAATACCAGTATTTTTTGTTCATTACCATTGTCAGCCTAAATTAGGAATTATTTTTCACTTTTAAGTTTGATGTGCTTTAAAAGCGTGTGTTCTAGTTTTTTTAAACTATTATTTATTTTTTATTTTTTAGTTAATTTTTTTTTTAATTTTTTTTTTCGGGTTATTGCATTGTCATCGATCTTTGACAGGTGCGCAAAGTTTGAATTAAATCTGTCCGTTAAAAGTGGGTCAAAATCGAGTCCGAAGGAGTCGGTTACATACATACATACAGGTGAAGCTAATATAAAGCGTGTAAAAACCAATCTAGGACTTCAAGTACATTCGATCTCTTCCCGAATAAAACAGAATGGATGCTACTTATTCAGAGCTTGATACATTAGGCAGTGAGCTGATCAATTTTCTAAGTTTGATCCATTACTGTTACCAATAAAGATAAATTACAGCACGATACGTTAAATTAACGATACGTTTTAGGGGGCGTCCATAAATTACGTGAGGTGTTTTTTTAAATTTTCTGTGACTCTCTCCCCCCATGGTGAGATGTCGTGAGATTTTATTCAACCCCTTCCCCCATCCCCCAATCTCACGTGAGATTTTTCAAAATGTGGGCTTCTTACGTAAACGCGTTGGATTGTTATTGTAAAAAGAAAAAAAATTGCTTCGTGCTTTTATTTACGACTAAAACAAAATAAGTGAAATGTTGAGCGTTTAGGTATGGATTTAGCGGGAAGTTGCAAGATGGCCTTTAGGTGACCCTGACCGTTTTCCTAATTTTTTTTTTCAATCAGAAAAAAAATTGCGTGATATTTGCGGAGACCCCCCCTCTCTCCAACGTAAGAATAAATGAGATTTGACTCGACCCCCTCCCCCCCTTAAACACCTTACGTAATTTATGGACGCCCCCTTACTGACAAAAATACAGTATAGTTGCTAATAAGTCCAGATATTTTTATAATAATTGATGAACGTTTTTGACGTGACAACGTCTTATAATTCGATGGAGCCGGCTGCACGCACGAAAAAACATGACTCATGCAGCGTTACCTCGCTCTGAGGCGTTCCATTTAAGGCTTGAAGTGCAAGCGAGAGCGCGGAACGAGCTACAAAGAGGCACAGCTGTCTCCTACTTGAGTGGAGATTGTTTCTAGCAACGATAATTGTATTTATGCGTACAAATAAATGTAACTAGATCAATTCAAATGTGATTTCCATTTACCTCCTTCTCTATATCCATACAAAATATATATTAAACAAATAAAATTAAAATTTTCTTTTCAACCATTCCATCGGTATTTTCTTATGACGTTGTCACGTTCAACTATCGTCAGTTAACCGACTTTACAGACAACCGATTTTTTTTTGTTTCAAATTGAAATATATGATAAAAACCTGTCAGCAATTTTAATGTGACATACCTGATTGCTAATATATTGCAGTATACTTTCTACAAATTACCTTTATTCACATGAGAAGAATTTTAAACATTTATTCATGCTTGTTCAAACGGTATTTGCTTCACATTTTTCGGTCATTTCTGTCTTAGAAATGACCAATATGACTTTATATGCAATGTCTGCATAGTTTATTATAATTAAACCTAGCGATAGAAGTAGAATTTAATATATTCGATATTATACCATAATTAATAAATTTTAAAGACTAGTTATGCTAAAATATGTTGTGAAATCTTTTGCTAATTGCATTGAAGCAAGCTTTAAAGGAATCTTTGAACCAGATCACGTTTCTGCGGTACTTATACAAGCTTCTAGTTTTCAACTGGTCGTTTAGAATATTGTACACGAGATTGTTGATGTAGATATTATAATTTTTATTACAAATATAATGTGGTTTAAGAAACACATCAAAACATTATGAAGGTAGAACAAATTTGTCACTTCCGTAATGTTTTACAGATCGTCTACCTCTAAAAACATAAAAGAATAATTCTAATTTTAAATATGCATATTTAAAATTATAATTCGATTTTTTGATCTACTTTTCGATCATTTGCATAATTCGGTACGTAGCTCATTGAGAATACCTGGAAGGAAAAAAATAGGAATTATTACTAAACATTAATAATAATATAGATTATTCATAGACAATTTGCGCTGCACAATGCTATAAACTAATGCATATGATTTTTAACATAGGCCACCATAACGGTGTATCGTAGTATGCTCTGCTGAACATTCTGACAATATTAGAAAATATTATACACAAAATCTACTAAGCTGAATATAATGAATGCATTGCTTTCGTTAATATCTCTATAATTAAATAAAGCTGTAATGTCTATGGCTCTAGTATTGGAATATTTTATATCGCTCGATATCTTATAAACATCATTGCAAATATAGTCGTTGTGGACAGTACAAAACTAGTTTCTTTCATAAATAATGACATATTTGATATCTATGAGATAATAAATAACACGATGGTACCTTCTGTTTAGCATTGATTTTAATTTTTAACGGCTTTAAAAAAATAACGATATTTAAATTTCATAACTGTATTTACGTTTGTCCTCAAATTCCTTGTAAACAAAAAATGTTGAGGTGATTTTAATAACGAACAAATGAAACATTTCAAGCTTTTTAGTCTTGAGAGCTTTTTAGGTATTTCTAAATGGGACAGATATAATATAGGTATATTTGTTTTTTTAAAAGATACGAGAGTGATAAGGACAAAACGCGGTTGAATATGGAGCATAATAAATAAATACTGTAATTACCATACAGGTTTATGGGTCCCTCCTGTCCACGAGTGTTTTACTCTCAGGCCCCATACCTATTTGAGGAGAGTACGTTTCTTATCAAGAATAGTAATCTCTCCTTACATTACACATGTGACTCAAGATAGTACCTATTATTATTTTAAGATATATTAAATCAAATATACAAGGCATGAATCTGATTTTACAAGGATTGAAAACGAAATCATGCTATTATTATAACAAAGTAGGGAACACACAATGAGTAATCGTATGTTGCCATACTCCGTAAGATTCGCGTCACGTAGTGTTGCCAAGGGAGGTATAAATATTTTCCGAAAATCGCGATCTCTTTTATATGTAAATTTTTATATTTTCCCGCCAGATTGCAGCGTGTTTGTCGTTCATTTTATTGTTTCGAAGATAAGCTCAGGTGTGTGCGGCGATGTGTGTTCGTATAGAATCGTTAAATTGAAATGGTTTGTTTGTTTTTTTTAAAAGATACGTGTAAATACGTAGATGTCCCCTTTTTTGAGGTTATAATAAAATTGAATGTAACAATTTTCATCCGACTGATGTCGTTTGAAAGAGCGTTTCTAAATAGTATATGTATTATTATCTCTACCTATATATACTGACACATATATAGACTGGTGATTTATTTATTGAAAAATACTTTATGGTCCGTTCTTATGATTAAAGTTATTGTGATTTTGATCGTAATCAAACCTAAAACCTCCCAGTGAAACATAAAAATAATAAATGCTTTTTGTGTATTAAAAAAAGTAAAACAATTTATCACATTTTCATTACCTAACACATCTCAAGTATTATGTTTTACTTTTATTATTTTCCTTAAAAATAAAATTGCAGAATATACATTTTTTTCACCCCCGTCAATTCTCTGAAGGTATAAATCATTTCCCTGGCAGCGCACGGGAGCTGTCAGATCCACGTTCATTAGCTGACGGATTGCTTCTACGCCACGTCACTTATGACAAATGGTAAAAGTTGCCAGGAAAGAAAATTATAGTTCGTGTCAGGGGAGTTTAACTTATTTTCTTGAATTAATAGATCTGACATTTGGGCACAAAATACAATTTTACCCTATCCATAAATGAATCAAAGACCTCTAAGCTCAACATATTGATTAAAGAATTATCCTACAAGGGCTATAATTATTTTCAATACAACATTTCTTATTAAATAGGCATAATAACATGACCAATACAAAATTGAACACGCCTTGAATGATATAAAAAACTTTCTCAGCACGTCCAATTTTGGGTACAAATTAAACTATTTCCCATCCCATGGCGGCACTTGTGGCGATTTGTCGGGAATCCACGTCCGCGACACATGGGGAAGTGAATCCCGACCAATGAGCCGTATTATGTGATCGTGACAGAAATAGTAAGAATTGTTTTACGATCGATAGGGTTATGTATTTGACGAAAACGAGAAACTTTGATTGGGAAAAAGGCGAAGTTCAATGGATTTCTGATGTGGCATTCTGATCCATGGCATGTTCCTTGTAAAATTATCTTAAAAGTGACAGTTTAGATTTAAAATCTACTATTTTGTAATTATGTATCGCTAAGGATGTCTAGCTAAGTAACTTATAGTTAATTTCAGAAATACTTGCTATATCCATACTAATATTATATCGAGGATAAAGTTGTATTTTTGTATGTTTGTAACGAATAAACTCAAAACTACTGGACCGGTTTCAAGAATTCTTCCTTCATTAGAATGATCCATGAACAACATAGGCTATATTTTTGAAAAACTAATGTCGTACGAGGCGGACAGGTCGCTAGTTACAAAATAATGATAAAACGTAATACAATTTATACATTATTGATATATACGTATTATATGCGATTTGATTACACATAGTATGCAAAATAAATCTTGCCAAGTAAAAGGATATCATCGTTTATATTCAAACACGTGAGCGAAAATCACTCTCTGTAGCAAGTACGAACCTATAATCCTAAATCACATACTGTAAAATCTTTAGTAACGATAGTATGCGAATCTATTCCCTAAGCCGGAATTTATAAAAGCTATAGCTCTGTGAATGTTTCCATACACGATGACAAGCTGAAATTTTAAATTATGTGTCTTGAAGGTACTTATTTGGTCCCTCGTACATCATCGCTCGATCGGGCGGATACACACAACTTTCGCCATTACTGCCCTTGTATTAAGATCGAACTCTGCGTAAAGGGTATGTTTGTAACGCCTCGTGATTAAATTATATATGTCTAAATAAAAAACCTTAATGTAGAATATAATAAGCTGAGTGTAGATGGTTCGCCATTGTGCAAGAAATAGTCGCTAGAATGGGTTCGAAGTGGGTTTGTTTGATAGCTATTGCGATGGTACTACACTCGAATCCTGTCAAAGGTACAGCAGAAGTCATGAGCCACGTGACTGCACATTTCGGGAAAGCGTTAGATGAATGCCGAGAAGAGGTATTATAAAAATTATAAGTCACTAATATTCCTTGCTTGTAATTGTATTTGTTAAGTTGGGTTTAAGTTAAAGCATAAACATCACAACAAACTGGTTTAGTTTTTTAATGAGAAAAGTGTTATTTTTTAATAATATACTTTGTTTTTTTACCAAAAAATAAAACTCCATTTTGAACTTTCATTTGCCAAAATATAACTGACCCCATCTCTAACTTATGGTTGTGTTTTGGATGGGTATTTATAAAGTTAAACTTCTCTTAATCTGTCTTACAAACGTTTCTCGATGTATTTTAAGTACATTCTATTTGCTAAATATTATTTAGAATATTAACTTTATATATCTATTATGTAATCTAACTATACCCAACTTCAGTCAGGACTAACAGTGGATATACTGGAGGGATTCCAGAATTTCTGGAGAGAAGATTTCGATGTTGTACATAGAGAGCTGGGTTGTGCTCTGATTTGTATGTCTAATAAATTCACACTTATGCAGGAAGATGCCAGAATGCATCACATTAATATGCACGATTATATTAAGAGTTTTCCGCAAGGTGAGTGATGTTTACAGTTCTCATTTATAGTATTTAAATAATTCAATTCCTATGAGTAAAAGCAACAAAATCTTTATCTCTATAGCAGCTCACGCTAATCTATACCAAGGAGTATCGAGTCGATAGTATAAAAAACTCGTAAGTTATTCAGAGTCGATGCACATTTTTTCTACGCAATTTGGGTGGTTCTTTGAGTGCATCATTGTTAAATGTAAAGAAATAATATTGAATTATCGAAATCACATAAAATACCCCACCTATTTTTTATTTTATTTAATCAGTGGCGCTACAACCACTTTAGGTCTAGGCCTCATTTTTGAATCTGTTTTATGATAATTTTTCAAACAATAGGTTACTAGGTGATCACCCTCCTGTGTCTGACACAAGCCTTCGACTTCTTGCGTCTAAGACATGTCAGTTTTCTCACGATGTTTTCTTTCACCGTTTGAGCGAATCTCAAATGCGCACATAAAGAGACAGTCCATTGATGCACAGCCGGGGATGGAACCAGGGATGAGAGTCGCACACTAAAGCCACTAGGCCAACACTGCTATCCTATATTTTTGCCAGCACCTAAAAGTCAAATTTCAATTATTGTATGCTACATTAGACAAAATCACAGAAACTTTTGAAGGCTTAATTTATTATACTTAGCTTCTTAATCCAGGTGAATTACTTTCAACAAAAATGGTTGATTTAATGCATAATTGTGAGAAGCAATTTGACGATATCGAAGACGACTGTACTCGTGTGGTTAAGGTGGCTGCTTGTTTCAAGATGGACGCGAAAAAAGAAGGCATCGCACCTGAGGTTACAATGATAGAGGCGGTTTTGGAAAAGTATTAATTATATATAAACGCTCTGATATTGTACATAAACACTTGAAAATTAGAAAGTGAAAAAACAAAACACTAGCGCGTTTGTTTTGTGATTGGTTTAAGGGAAATGCTGGTTGTATCGCGTTTATGAATGTTGTTAGTCCATACTATTGACTTATAACAATCAGACGCAATGCAACATTTTATCGTCTTTAGTTTTACCATAAGATTCACCGTTACATAATAATAAATCAATTTCTAGTTATTTATATACGTAGTAGACAAACGGGCTTACTTGATGTTAAGTGATAGTGCCACCCATGGAAACTCTCAATCCCAGAGCTATGCTAATTAAAACACGACATTAACTTAAGTACTTTGCTTAAGTGTCAGGTGAAGCAACGATTATTCAATATAATTACTGACCACTACTAAGACGCTAATAAATACGGCATTTAAATTGTGTAGGTTTTAGCAAAGTAATGATTGTGCACAGTTTTAATAATCTTATTATAGAAAGGAACCTAATATATTGATCTAAGTTACTAAGTAATTTATTTATCACGACCTACGCTTGTATCACGGACTTGAAATTAAATGTATATTCCGATATATTTTTTATTAAAACCTAAGCCATTCTACATGCCTACACGTGCTTGAAAGCCCAGATTTCCACTAACTAAGTAGCCTAAAGCTCTGGCATCTTGTCTGGCTAAGATGTGCTGTTATTCCCCATTTATAAACTTAAGTAATTATTTTAAATCTTCTCGTTGAACAGAAGATTATTACTAGATTTACGATTTTAAAAAATATCGTCGTAATAATAAAAAACATTTATGTTGGTATCTCTTAAATATGTCAAAATAAGCTCGCCAGTAATAATTATTTCAATTATTTATTCTATAGTAATATTTAAACGCATACATTATTGTCAAAGTCAATTAAATTCTAATATAGATACATTCCTTCTAATAAAAGGTAAAAAAGAAAGAAAAAATCTTAAAAGGTTCGTAAATTATGTAATTATTGTACATATTTCAGAAACCCTGTGACAAAAGCAGACATTTTGAAACATTAAAGATGTTTAACGTCTTAAATATTGGCTGAACTGCTTCAATAAAAATGGTTGACTTAATCTGTAATTGTATAAAGGACAATGATAGAGGCGGTTTTAGAAAATTAATATAATTATGTAAAATAATAATGGATTATCATAAGCTTATTAAGAATACCTTAAATCTTCGCCTAAATCACAAATAAATTTCAAATTACAAAAATATATAAAAATAAAATATGTAATATAAAAAATGTGTTTATTCCTGATAAACAATGCATTTTTGCAGATTTGGGAAATCTTTTACGTAAAAAATACCTGTGTCAGTGATCCCATAACACACAGATAACAAAGTAAAAGTTAATTACATAACAATTTTTTTTATTACTCAATTACAATTTTGAATATTTTTTTTAAACTTATAAGTAAATTATATTTTTTACGTTACTAATAAATAGATAAACAAAAACATAAGTAGGTATAGTACTTAACGTCTATGTAGGTTGACGATGATAAGTACTTAAACATTGTATTACTGAATTTAAGTATAGTTCACCAGGGAATTTTACTCCAAGGTAATTCGAAGTCATGACTGCGTTACAAATTGCAATAATTAACACTAAATCAATTAATTACGGAAGCATTTTAGTTGCTTTTTGAAGTTAGTACAAGATGGAGGTAATGCAACAATTTAGTTACAGTATGGGTTTGAAAATGTTTGACTGTCGGGATAAGGTAAAGTACATTCCAAAAATAGTACAAACAAAAAATGAAACATCTTAGCTATAGTGTAATTTACCAATTTGATTCTTTATCGCGTAATAAAAAAAAGAATCAAACATATATTTTTTTTACGTAACAGGAAGCAAACAGGCAGGAGACTTATCTGATGGTAAGTGATACCCCGCCGCCCATAAACACATTGAAAGAAGCCTATAAGAAGGCAATAGGGGTTGTGTATCAAGTCTCAGTTCACCGTTCGAGTAAATGTTAAATGCGCACATAGTAAGATAGTCCTTTGGTGCACAGCCGGGGATCGAACCTACGACCTCAGGTATGAGATTTGCTCGCAACTCCACTAGGCCAACTCTTCTCTTTGTCTTACTAATACCCTAAGAGATAGGGAAAGTCATAAGTCAAGAAAAGAGCGTACCATTTCTTAAAAGGTCGACAACTCACTTGCGAGCCTCCTGACAATGTGAGTGTCCATGGGCGGTATCACATAACATCAGTTGAGCCTCCTGTAACATAAAAAAGAAACTTAAATCTTCTGTGTCTCGTATTTAATTAGTTGTTCTAGAACGTTTAGAGAAAAAAACATACAACGAATTTTATTATATGATATTAAATAAATTTCGTGTTTTTTACAGCTGGTACATTCACACCTTTTAAATGAGGACATAATAAAGTTCTGGAACAATGACTATATATTGAATAGAACAGCAACTGGGTGTTTAATATTTTGTACTATGGTGGCACTTGACCTGGTGGAGGCTCGTGGTCTGATAGAATCAAATGCTGTGGGGTTCTTGACAGCGAAGGGGGCGGGTAAGGAGTAAGCTCAATGTATTAATTAATTGATTATTTTTAGCCATTATATTGTATTATTAGAACGAATTAATACGAAAGTTACTTCTAGAACTAAAAAAGGAACCCAATTTAAGAAGCGTACCTTTGGACGAGTAGGAAAATATTAAGAAAAATATCAAAATTATAAATAATACCTTCTCAGCTTACTAGACTTAACTAGAAGTAAACATTTGTAATTTGTATACCTGTAACATTATATGTATATATATCAGTAGTTGTATATAAAAATCTTTATGATTTTTTAATTTTATTTATACTCTCAAATATCAATAAATACTTTCTTTGCTCCGTTGGGAGCCCGCGAGAAGATATTATAAATAAAAAAAGTCTCCTATAACTCAGAAAATAAAATCTCCTAATGGCATGAAGAACCTTGACAGCTCAGCTCGAGCTGATTTGGCTAACGAAGTTCGGCCGAAATGGGCTTTTTCCGCGACTAGGGTAAAGGTGTCTCTGGCAAGGCTCGGACTTCGGCATGGGCCGCCGCGGGATGGTCATTCGCCTGAACGACAGGTCGGAAGCTCACTGGAGTTAGTGAAGTGCGAAACAAAGGACCTCGCCTTATCCGGTGAAGGCGGTTTTCCTATGACTTTGCTTTGCCGCGAAAATGGGTTTAAATTTGTGCTTATGTTATTGGCTCATCTGGATCCGATCAGACGTGTCGAGGCCCCCTACATACCTTTTTTGCTCAGCAAAGTGAAATAATAGCGTGCTTTAAATGAAACCTCCATTTATTTTAGGATGAACATCTCGCGGCACTTAACTTACATTAAAGTTAGGATACTATATAACACTTTAAAAATAACTTTGTCATCAAATTTATTGTAGATGATAAGATGGTTAAAACTCTACTAGATCTCTATAGACAATGCGCACGCGCCGTGAAGCAAGTACACCACTGTGCCGCTACCTTGGAACTCGCAAATTGCTTTCGGAAAGGTATATGGAAAATTGGCTGGACACCTGATATCCAACCATTATTAGTCGCACGACGACGAGATTGCTAACTTGTATACAGTTTTAATAAAAGAAACCTGTTTAATTAGTTTTTATATTTGTTAATGACTGAACCTCGACTATGTTAACGAATATAATATAATAGCCGATTGTGTCTAAATGTCTAAATCCGCTTCACAAGACATTTTGTTGTGGTGGGTGGTGGGGGTCTTCCCTGGGAGATACGCCCTCCAATTGTTTAAAGGCATACTCCTTACACAACGGCCGGCAACGCACCCACTAAAATAGGTGTCTATGGACTGCGATGACTGCCCTTTTTGGGTGTCCCGTAGGTTCGTTTACCATCCTATCTTATAAAAAAAATCAAATCAAGGTCTACCATGATACCACTACATGCAGCTTCCCACTCAAGTATTTCCGAACAGATTCGACTTAGGTTTACAATCCTTCATCAAAGATATACATTATAATATTAATATTGCTTCGCACGCTGTAGTAAAACTGTAAAAAAAAGAGTGTGTGTACTTATGTACACGCGTTAGAAGTTATACTTCTTTGACGTATGGAAAAAAAATAACGATAAATATTAAAATTATTATTAGTAAATACTATCACCGTCGTATATGAAATAGATTTAATAAAAACACCAAAATAATATTTATTTATTCACACTGTTTAATTGTACTGTTACGAAACACGTGTTCTAAATATTGAAATACTAGAATATACAATTTGAACATATGTAGTTATTATCGATTTTCATGCCACCTAGAACTAACTTCATACTGATAATTTTGTGTCACGGTGCGCGCGCATCGTAACGCGCCTAAAGAAGTATAACTTCAAAAAACAAAGTTACGTTGATGAAAAACAAAGTAAAAAAAAACGCCTTAGACCCAAAAGTCGATATATCAGATAAAAGGCTGATTATCTTCATCTTCATTCATACATTTTATTATTATAATCTTTAAGACAGCTATCTCTAATATTTCTAAATACTAGCGTTAAATTACTAACTGACGTAACCTTTAAACATCACATACACCTGTCCCTCGCACTTTGATGTAATTAATCAACTCGTAACCAGCTATTACAACCAATTATTACTTGATGAACGCCTTATATAGCCGAATGAACAGCACTCAACGACAGTGTGAAATCGTAGCTATGGCCTGTTATGCTTATATTTTGTGTGTGCTTACATTATTCTCCAGTGTTCTCGCTTCACAAGAGACATTGAAAAATATTGCTCATAGCTTTCTCAAAGTTTTAGACGAGTGCAAGCAAGAGGTATAAAATATGTAAAAATATTAGAATTAAGATTACATTAATCATTAAATATCTGATTTCTTTATGTCAGAATTTTTACTATGCATTTGTATAATTTAAGATAAAAGAGTGTGTGACTATCCACGGATTATTTACTTCATTATAACAATTTTCTTACAGTTAAACCTTCATGAAAACATTTTATTAGACCTTTATCACTTCTGGAAGGAAGATTATGGTTTACTGAAACGCGACACGGGTTGTGCCATCATGTGTATGAGCCAAAAACTGCAACTTGTTGATACAACTGGCAATCTTCATCATGGTAATGCACAAGAGTTTGCAGTGAAGCATGGCGCAGGTATAGAGAGAAAATATAATTATTCTTACGGAAACAGTTCATTAATCGAAGAACGCGTTTTCAATACTTTTAGTTGTTTAAGCAAAGTAGGAAGATGTTTATATAGAAAAATATCAGACATAAATAATTAAAAATCTTATGATAAATTAACATGATTATTTTAGAGGTTGAAGTAGCCCAGAAACTGGTGAATATGGTCCACGAGTGTGAGAAACAGCATCAGGTACAAGAAGATCCTTGCGAGCGCGCATTAGAGGTGGCCAAATGCTTTCGAGGTGGTATTCACTTACTTAAATGGAATCCAACAGTTGAAGTACTCGTTGAGGAAGTGTTAACCGAAGTATAGAATCAATAAAGATTTTATTATGTTTTTCATATCGTTTATTAAAACCTAAACATAACAATCAAACATACAGCCTTGCGATTCTGTAACTCACTTTTCGAACTCACGCAGCGGTTTTCACAGCAGTGGTCGCGCTCAAATCAGTCGTAAAGCAGTCATTTTATCATTTAGCATTTTGATAAGGAGGGAGCTTGTAGTTTATTGTTTAGTAATAATACAAATAATGAAAAATTCATAAAAATAAATTTAAAAAGTTTGGTCCCTGTGGCAGTGTACCTTTAACGCTGGCAGCAATTCCTCGCTGTATTGCGAAACTTATTCATTGAGCGAGGAAAGCACCAGTTCTAGGTCACCGGTACTATCTACTAGGCAGCAACTTAAATCTTTAATTAGCCCCACGGCCCAAGAGTCTCTACTCCAATGGGAACAAAATAGAAGTTGGAGGAAATGTTAAGATTTTGATTTGAAACGAGCTATATTCTGCAGGAAGATATCGCTTTCGCTCGCCAGAATTCACTTCATCCAGCTCAGTTTACCAAAAACGTGTGGTACAATTACTGTGAGGCTGAAATGAGATTGCAAGTGAATTACATATTTGAGTTTTACTTTGCCGTACCTGCTCTAATATTAAATTAATAGACAGTATAGCAAAATAGTGATAAAAGTAATACAAGACTTGCTTATAGTGGTAACAGCTGTAACAGTAGTATTTTGTACAAAAAATACTTGAAAAGAGTATCGGAGAGTCTTGCTATTTTTTTCGCCGTTTCCTTAGTGTTACTACACGAATTTATTACGCCTTTGGACTTTCTGTCAGATACGTTTCGTGAAGGCTTCTAAGATTCAAAGGCGAGACTCAAACAGTCCGTATGACAATTTTATTCGATTCTTACATACGGGAGTTATAGTTCGCGTTAAGCCTTGACAATTTTACCCTAATCCCCTTTTCGAGATAACTCTAGGTGATCATGGTTCTAGCAATGTATACGCAAATAAATTATAACAAAACATTAACCATCTTTATCTTTCTTTGCGACACACTAGAATTTCGTCGAGATAAACAACATGCTAATCAATTATTTCTTTTTACTTTATTTGCATTTGCTCCCCTGACAACGCCGCATACTTCCACTCATATTTTGTTGAAAATTTCTAAGTTAATGACAATATTTTTATGGGTCTTGGTCTCAGATTTTAGTATTTCCGAACCAATTCGACTTAGGGGCCTCCAAGAAAAGAGCGTATAAATTCTTGAAAGGCCTGCAACGCATTTGAGAGCCTTCTGGCAGTGTGAGTGTCCATGGGAGGCGGTATCACTTAACATCAGGTAAACCTCCTGCCCGTTTGCCTCCTATTACATTATTATATTATACACAAAAAAAAATTAAAAAAAGATTTATGCATATATATTTGTCAAACATATTTTTCCTAAAAGGCTTTCTGAGGCGGACTTAAGTTGTCGACTATCTATCTATGGCCTGCCGGTTTCCTTTCGATGTTTACATGTACAGGCGAGAATAGTTCACTCTCGAATCAGATTCGCACATTAAAACCACTAGTCTAACACTGCTCACAATAGTAGTAAATTACCAAAAAAGTTCTCATGTACGCCGTAAACACATTAGCTAATTGAGTACTGATGTCAAGAGGACGAGGGCTGTAAATTAGTATCGGCTTTGCGTTGATTTATTGCGGGATTACAGGATTATCAAGTCAATGCAGGATCTTACCATTTAGCTTTACGCTAATACTATAAAGAGAGTATATGTTTATAAAAGTTAGATTTTTCTTGTATAGAAAAAGAGAAAAAGAAGCTACTTATTTTATTATTAGGGCAGTAGTTCTCCACTAAAGGACATATTTTATTATTATACACGTAGATACTAGGTATTGGTCTACATAGTATTCTGTGTATAAATAAGTGCGAAATATACTTTACATTACGACTATATTTGCATTTCCATTTAGGCATTTGTTAAAGGCACGATGGAGGTCATTCTTAAGATTTATATTTTATATACAAAAGACGGCATGCTATTTGTTTAATTTCAATTAATTTAATGACGTACTTATACTCATATAATATTTAAATATAAAACATCATGGAAACAGTACTAAAATTTATTAGAATCTAGTTACTTTGAAATACATTTAAAGAATTTTTTTCAAGTTGATTTCTTACACAAAATCGCCATTACATGTGCTGGCTATGGTACAAAATAAGATGAGCTGAAAAGTTAACATAAAAAAAATTCTAGCATTTTTTTCTAGATTTGATTATTCGGTATAGTTGCCTTCGAGAGCGATACAACGATTATAGCGGTAAACAATTTTTCGATACCATTTTTAAAGTACCATTTGTGTTTAGGCTCAAAACAGACTTCAGTTTCGGCAATTACCTCTTCATTGGCGGAAAACCTTTGTTCAGCGAGCATTTTCTTCAGGTCTGAGAACGTAGGTAACACATAAGAAACGAAATGCCTAAGACTCAAGACAATGTTTTGTATAAATACAACATGTGTATTTCCGTCACGTAAGATAAACAATGAAGGCTCAGGTGCACGGATCCTTAAATGGGACCATGTGCAATTTACGAATCTCAGATTCTATGATACGACGCGCTAATTTCAGAACGTTTACGAAATATTTACGGTTTTATTGGGGAATATGGTTAAAGCTTTTAGTTGAATACAGCAAATAAAATAAAAGTAAGATGAAAAAAAGTTTATTAAATTACTATACCATCGTACCACTTAATAGCTAAATTTCAATAGGGGCATGCTGACCAGTTTTTGGGAGAAGCGTTATATTTAATCAGGGCTAAAACGGATAGCTTTTATTGACATCTTTTAATCTTAACCTTAACTAAGCTTTCTAAACTTAATTAAAAGCTTAAGCATGCGATAGTTTCTACTTTTTGTTTTTTTTAGTTTCGAATTCTTTTTCATTTCACACAAATAGATTAAACTTATCTTCGAGTAAGTTGAGGCTTTGTTTATTCAAAATGTCAAAAATTTAAACTTATCTGATCGCCTGTTAAAAATTACTGAGTAAATGTTACTCGCCTGCTCTAGCCGGCTGTACAAAATTGGAAAATATCTATAATATTGATTATTCATTTGTTATCCATTTTAGCCCATTTGAAGAGAGTCAACGTTTGGGTAAACTTATATATCAGCCATTATCTCCTCTAGTACTGTTTCCATCGAAGGTGCCCACTTCAAGTCGTGGATCTTCTTTCGGAAACACTTGCTGATTTCCAGGGCTCTCATGCAATCGTCACTGCTCTCTGGCTGATTATTTTCACAGTCGTGGATCATTGTCACTAACTGTTTGGCTAAGTCGTCATCTAAAAATATTCAACGTACACTTGACTTGACTATAAATAGGGTTTAAAATATATCCTAACATTAAGATTATGCTATGAAATCTCTCATGATTTAAGATTAACAACTTCATTGACTGCTATCAAAGCTAACTGTACGGTTCCTGAGTCATCGGGGTGCTTTACAGAGTGCATAACAGAGGATTTTATTGTTACTCTATATTAACCACTCGCGTACAACAATAGAATATATGCGAAATACTGAAATGTTAATTGCTAAAAAAGCCTGAATGACCAAAGTGTACGAGCCAAGTACGTAATTTACACGAATTAAACACTTGCAAAAAAGCAAAACTTCGCTTGAACTACAGTGGCAAGAAATTAGTGATATCAATATCGAGATGTTATGTTAATTAGGCCAGGAACTTATCATCCTGGCAAGTGAATGGTGCTGATCTCATTCCATTACTACATGTTTACTGATGAAAACTACTCTTAACCACCATTATTTAAATACGTATGACCGTATGTGCGTATTCTAAGCCTTAAGGAGGTATTCAAGTTTTAATGCGCTTGTAAATTTGTTGAGAGACTATAAATTCTTGATTTTATCTCTATCCAATTAACTTTAACATGACAGGAAAGGAGAAAGACATTATGAAGTGTATTTGATTATATTATATTTCAGGTGATATGTATACGTAAAATTATTGAAAGTGTTTGCGTGTCCCACACCTTTCCGTTTGACTTCATACCTGCTCCGTGAGTTTTAGCGAACTCATGCGCTTTTCCATGGTGAAATTTCAAATCGTCAGTGATGAGGTCATGCTTAGATGCCATGCACATGATGGCGCAGCCCAGGTCACGATTCAGCAGCTCATACTCCTCCCGCCAGTAGTTCACGAAGTCTTGCATTATGTGCCCACCAAGATTTAACTGAAACAAAACATTATTGCTCATTATACTAGACTAATATTTCCTCTATTAATGAATAAAGGGATTTTTGTGTACATTTATAATACTTTTTGACCAAGACTAATACTTAAAGACCTAATAAACATATTCTTCTAATAAACGTGGAGTAATATAAGTACCTACCGCGCCTGTTACCATAATTACAACGTTTTATAATAAAGCCTCTATGGTCTAAGTAGGTCCATGAAGAAACCTAAACTGTAGATAATAACAACCTACCTCTTTCTTACATTCTTCTAACGCTTTTGTAAAGCCCACAGTGAGCTTTTCCATGATCTCCTGGGAAGACAATGCCGTATCTATAAACAAAAACGAATAGCTCAATATAAGCACTCGCCATTTTGTTAGAGACGCCATTTTGATGATCTACTGATAAAGATGGCAGCTTTATATAAAGCATGAATTCCATTGTTTTACTCATTGACAAAAGACCGACATATCATAGACGATAGAAGTTCCGTATATAGTTTAAACAATTCCAATTTTTTATGTATTATTTTACCCAACTACATAGTAGTAATAAGAATAATTAAAATTTCATAAATAGAAAATTAAAAAAGTTTAGCAGTGTTTATATCGTTGTTGTATTGCGATACTTATTCTGTGAGCGAGAAAAGCACCAGCTCTGGCGTCACTATCCACCAGGCGCCAACTTAAATATCAAAGGATTAGCACCTGTGCACTTGAACCCCACGGTCCAAGAGTCAAAGAGAACAAAATCGAAGTTGGAGGAAAGACTGTTATATTTTAGCCGATTATTATTTAATTTTTACCCAATTTACATTTTATTATTCATATTTATATTATAGTTTACTTCTACATTGCTCATGTATTTTTTTATAGTAGCACTTGAGCAAAAGCACAACTTTCCATATTTTGTTTTTATTATTTGCTGCCCTTCACCATTGTTTTTAGTTCTTTGCTACGGACGTACGTAAATTTTTACCGATCTCTGTTTTATTAATAGTAATTTCTTACGCTTACATAGCGTTTTAATTACAGGCAGAACATCCGCACAGAGCTAAACAATATGCAACAGGCAATTAAAGACAATTGCAAATCAAAAACGTGTCATTTTTAATTCTATACCTATTTGTCTGTAGATTATTCAATTATAATATATTCTTAAATTGTGTATACTATCGTTCTCAAATAAGTATTATATTATTAAATTGTATTTTTAATCTTTCTTTTATTTCAGTGACTTTAATTGTGATTTTGTGTTTAAATAAACATTCTTTATATTAATATAAGGTGTATTATCATATTATAATGTGTACTTAATTCAAAATGTTAGGTTTTTATGATTTAAGACTAACGTAACACAAAGAAGTAATATATAAAAGCATTCTGCGTTTGTTTTACTATTCATTGTTCTAATAATAATTTCCTGTTTTTCCAAGAGTTAAAAATTAGTTCGCCAGAGAAGTTTCACTTCTGACATGTGTACTTTGTACGCACGCACTTTTTTATTATGTATGGTGTTTATTCTTTTTTTTTTCAATTAATCCATGAATCTTCAACATCACTTGTATGTGAGAACTTCGAATTGGTTTTAGTAGAATAACATTTCCTCATTTACTTGATTTCTTAAGAAATACGAGACTCTATAGAATTCCTTAAGGGAATTCAATGTTTATTTATTCCGTTTACACACTGTGTTATTGAAAATATAATTGGATTTTCATTTACCAAAAAAACTATCTGCGTTTACAGAGCGCTTTATAAATAAAACCATATGAAATTAATTAGCAAAGGTCTGCATATTACTTAGCGTAAGTCCAGCAAATAAAGGAGAGCTACTACTTCATACAAGCATAGAAATACAAAAGCAATACAAATACAGTACCCGGCCATTTATAAGTCGCATCGTGCTTTAGAAAGAGATACTAGGCTAGCTTCGGCTTCGTATAGCGCCGTCTGTCTCCTGATAGATACTGCCTTGCGATTCTGTAACTCACTTTTCGAACTAATACAGCGGTTTTCGCATCGGCGGTCGCTCTCAAATCAGTCGTGAAGCAGTCATTTTATGATGAAGCATGATGAATGAAGCAATCATTCTGATAAACAATAAACTACAACCTCCCACCTTTTCAGAATGCCAAATCATAAAATGACTGCTTCACGACTGATTTGAGAGCGACCGCCGATGCGAAAACCGCTGTGTGAGTTCGAAAAGTGAGTTACAGAATCGCAGGGCTGGACTGTTAGTGTTTTGTGTGACAGAGATGACGCTCTACAAAGCGAGTATCTCTTTCTAAAGCACGATGCGACTTATAAATGGCCTGGTACTGTACTATGTATTAATGATACATCAAAAACTGTGTATTATATAATCCTGACTTAGGCCAGAGGATCTCACGTAAAACAAGTAGCATATAAAATGACTTATAACGTTTGAATTTATGTATATATATTTTTGTAAATCTTAAGAATGTTTTTTATCACAAGACAAAGTTTGAGCTTTAAGCTGCACAGTATGTAAACCTGAGTTCAATGAAACTGTGACCGTAGAAGCCAAAGACGATCAATAAATAATTCAACATTCAAATTAGGTTCATATCTATTTAATCTAAGTAATGATTTTACAATACAATGTAATACCATTTCTGTACCTCCTTGATGAGACTAGCGACCCTAGTTCCAAAGACATTAATAAGGAACGTTGAATAGTACTAAGGATCCATATAAACACTAGGGAATGTCCCGGAATTGCACGGCTGGACATTGATATTAGTGTGTTCAGATTTCACTTGAACAGCTCACGATAGTTATGTGTGATTAGATGTACATAAGTAGTACAGTGTAAACTATTTATAAATTGGTTGGTTTAACTCAAAACCCATATATTAGATCACTCTTTATAACGCAACAGCCACTCTCTATTACGAAGAAATATTTTCATATATAGACAACATACTTAAGTGTAATTGTTTTTATAATCATCTTACAAAACTAACCTATTGAGGTGCCGAAAGTTTTAAAAAAGACGTCTGAGGTTATAAACAGCCGTCTCGCCTTTGTTATTGTTAATTGCATTAACACGTGTGCCATTATTCTTAGATTAAATTGGCTGTAGGAAATTTTGTCTCAGTTACTTAACGCGCTATTGTCACCTATCTATTATATATATAAATTATTGTAATTGGTTAAATTTGGTGTTTTATCCCTTACCTCTCTATAACGAAACTCCATATAACGAATGATACCGAATTCGTTATAAAGAGTATACACTGTATTTAAGATGTCAAATCCAATCAGATTTGAATTTCACTTATTAATTTCTCGTCTCCCCTTAAAGTGGCGAAGCCTCTATCAAGCTCTTAATTATCGTGAGCCTGCCTGATAGATTAGAGAAAATCCCACCACCTTGAACCTCTGATGCTACCCGTAGGGCTCCGTGAGTTACCTTCTTGGTGCAAACATCATATATTGAATTATCTAGTGCAGCTTGCTACTATATATACTCCTAAAATTTATTACATATAAATTTAAATACACATTTCACAGTCCACTGGCTGGCAAGCTGTATGTACTGAACGATTGTTTGTGATCTATTGTATTGGAGTTTATTCGTTACAAACAATGTAAAATCATATTAAATTTAGTAGAGTCACGCCCAGATAAGTGCGACTACTTCTAGATTGGAAGGGAATTGTTGTTTTGGGACCCAATGGTATTACTTTCCTAAATCTAATCAGAAAAACTCGGCAGTTGTGTAATTTCATTTACATTATAGTTTATATGTGAGCTGATTGTGTTAATATATTAATATATATTTATTTAATAACATAATAGTACAATATTAGAGCAGAAAATTACAAATTATTAATAACATATCTTATTTCACGAAAAACTGAGTGCCATACGTTCAAGTGGAAAATAAATTTAATGTTAGCTGTGAGTCGTAAACCAATTACATTTTCCTTGCAAATTAACGTCGGGGCAGAACAAAGGGTTTTTGTCACGTGACACGTATAATTGCGTGTATCAGCGTGACACGACAATGTGTTTAGAGCTACATTTACTTAAATACCGCGCTATATGCCCCGCGGCTATGCACAATTCCATCTTCGCACCCGGGACGAGAATAATTAATACAATTTACCTATGTCTCAATAAGTTTTAGCATATCACATAGTAAATAACACAGACACAAATCAGTGAATGCTAGGTCTAAAGTTATATAAATAAAGGATAGCTGGCAGAGCAGGCGGAAAACAATAAACGGCAAAAATATTCGAGCCATTCCTCAACTTTGATTTTGTTCCCTTTAGGGTAGGCTCTTGGGGCGTTGGGTTCAATTGCACAGGCGCTTATTAAAGATTTAAGTCGGCGCCTGATAGATAGATGCTGTAGCATTAAAGATACACTGCAACCAATCTTTTTAAGTTTATTTTAGTTTTATATTTATCAATTTTTAATAATTATTATTTCTTCTACGTAGGTTAAAACGTAAAATCTTTTCTATCGAAATATTGTAATAAGGAATTATTTTATGTCTCCGCGCAACGTCTTGTCTAAACTATTAATTTTTTTTTAATTTTAGTAAACATCGATGCAAATCATAAAATAATTTCGCGTTTATATCCGATGATATACTTCTATCGAATTATAGAGTTTACAAGAATAACGTAACGTAGAAAACAATGGAAAGCAGCCGCCATTAACAGAGTGTGCTGAGATATGCGGCCGCGGCGTGAGGCAAAGAGAGCTGATCTCGTAAACTTTGAAAAGCAAATAATGTGTCTGCTTCGTTGCTTTATACGGCTACAACCTACTTTAAAAAGTTGCACGATGTCATAATATTAACAAAAATCTTTAACACATTTTGTATGGTTTCTACTAGTTTTAAATTATGTGCAGTAAAAATCCAATACGAACTGGGAGTATCATCTTCAGTCGCGCTCTTCATTTCTGATGGTCAAGTCAGTGACCGCTGCACAACTTCCTCCACTCTCCCTGTCTTCGGCAAGCGCCTGGGTGATGGTGAGACCTGTAAGGTTGTTACCTTAGCTGATCAGGGAATTCTTAGTGAATTGTTTATGGATATGTATATGGATAGGAAGGTAAATGTTAATAACCATCATGTCATAGAAAATTATTTTATTGGAACGAAGTACCTTATCGCGCGTTGTGAAAGGGGGCTAGACGGAAAAAATTCTTACGAAAAGTTGTCACGACACTTTTTTGCTATTTGCTATTGTAATACACCGGTTCTCGTCCGATCACCGAAGTTAAGCAACGTCGGGCGAGGTCAGTACTTGGATGGGTGACCGCCTGAGAACACCTCGTGATGTTGGCTTTTTTTTTTCGTCGTAAGATTGGTGTCGAGAAAATCTATCATACTGTTATGATACCAATTAACATATAAATTAATCGAAAGGAATTTCGTTCCATCCGGGTGTCCCTTGACACCTCTAAAGTTTTTCTTTCCATAAATCACTTTACTTTACCAACATTTTATCTTATTTATTAATTGCAATAGTATAAATATGGTACGCAGTGATCCAGCAATAAATCAGAGGGTCGCGCGTTTGATCCCGGCGGGTGACATCCCGTCGCGAATTGGACCTCGTCCAACGCTCCCTGATATATGGTCACCGGTTATTTCATTAAAAGTCCGGCAAATTGGAAATGTGTGGTGAATTAGTTACCTCCCCGATATACAGCGTGACCACAAATTACTTGGTGCTTCGCTCAAACGCATTTCGATTTGATGATTTTCTGTGTTGGGATAGTATATCTAATTTTTTTATTTGTTTCAGGTAAGTTTCGTGATCTTTGAATCTGCAACTTGGTATGACAATTTTTTTTATATATTATGTAATGAAATCACATTTCATTCATTTGAATTTGGCGCGCTGTTGTCTGTGGAGGTTGGGCGCGCGTAGGCGACGCATCGTAGTGACGCGCGATGGAATGACGGATGACAGAGAGATGATTTTGTGATTTTTGGATGGGGATAAATAACTTTAAGAGTCAAAAGAGGAGATAATTTAGGAGACCAGTGAACTTTAAATGTCGTTTCTTTGTATTTTACAGAGACATTTACATTTATTTACATTCGAACGCAAATTGGAAAAAAAATCCCTGTATCACTCTTCTGTCTGACAAATACTACACAATGTTTCTAGAAACATGGCTGTGGGTCCGTTTTATTAATAATTTATATTTAAAGGTAATTTAATTCTTACTATAATGTTTTATACAAGCCTTATATACCTTCTTAGTCACTCTCACTGTCTTTAAAAATAAATTAACTGTATAGTTTATTTTAGAAAAAACGGTTTTTAATACTACTTTTTTGTTTTGTCTAGAAACCATATTTATGGTTTGTTCTTCCAAAGTGGCCTCAGTTAAGAAACGATCACAAACTATTACTACGAGAAATCTTTTATATTTTTGCTAAATCTTTTATTAGAAATGGCTCACACTATTCGTATTTCAATGAAGCATTCGAAGTAATAGCCATTTTATTGAGAGGCATAAATTGCTCTAAACGCGCAACACCTGAGGGCAATAATCCCGGGTTAATCCCGCGTCCCAAAATCCGTGCCCCGAACGGCCCAAACTCCAGTAGTGACAGCTGTGTAACAGCGCTTTATCGCTCTGAATGATCGGACGTGATTTGTCTGGCTGTCCCTTAAGACGTTGTATAGATCTTGTTATTACGTAGACTATACAAAGGAAATAGAAACATTCCAGTCTAGTTATAAAACAGTTATTTTATAAGTGAAAAATACAATAACGTATTATTATTTCGAAGTGAAGACGTTTGCTTGCTTATGTGTTGGGTTCATATTAATAATTAAAAATATAATTTTCTGCGTGTTGCAACACTATGTATTTAAAAATTGACGGTCATCAAACTCAATCACCTTCTCAGAAGTTACAGATCACTGCCGTGTAATGCTTTCAAGAAGTGACCAGAACTTTTGACAACAATTATAAATATCTTAACTGCTATTATAATGACATGACGAGTATTAATATGACATATGCATGCCTATTTTTATATATTGTTCGTTTAAATAATCAATCAATCTGAGTGTACCACTTTCTGTGGAATTCAAAACTTTCTTTTACAAACTTACATATTTTTTCTTATAATAGTCTATAAATGAGGTTGATATCGTAAAGTATATATTTGTTGCATTAAGCTGAAATCATCATTTGAGATATATACTCTTTATCTCGTTATATACATATATACATTACCTATTGAGCTACGTAGAAAATGGCCTGAGAACCCTCTTTAATAAATGAAAGCGAGAGAAGTCTGTGGATTTTATATCTCCAATTGTCTTAAGGCGCGGCTTATCAGTGCTGGCCCGATCTTATCCGGGATTCACCCGGGTCCACGACTAATGACCAGCTCGGACCAGTCACTCGAATTTACGACTAAATGTAAAGCCCATTATATAAGTTGTATCTGTGTTATTACTATTACATTGTAAACAAAATGTTTTACTCAGGATTTCGCATAGAATGAACTCCTTTAACAACCGATGAATTTTTTTCATGGTAGTGACACCTAATGCGTCAAAGTAATTATAAGTACTACTATGTGAAACCAGCTGCCTGTAGATAAATCTAGAATCTAAAAGAACTAATACAAATATTCCTTGAAGAACAGAGCGTATTATTTAAAGGCCGGCAATGCATTTGCGTACCTTTAGGAAGTGCGCGTTTGTCCCTTATTCTATAATAAAAATTCATTCAATAAATCAGTGGCACTACAACCTTTTTAGGTCTGGGCCTCAGATTTCTGTATCTGTTCCATGATCATTTGTCAATCTAATAGGAAAATCAGCCTCTTGTCGCTGTCGACTTTTTGGATCTTAAGCCGGTTTCCTCTCGATGTTTTCCTTAACCATTTGAGCGAATGTTAAATGCGCACATAGAAAGAAAGTCCACTGGTGCACAGGCGGGGATCGAACCTACGACCAGCAAAGGGAGTCGCACGCTGAAGCCACTAGGCCAACACAGCTCATAAGAATAAATTAAGGAATCTTGAATACTGAAAGCCGTAAAAGATACGTTTGTCTTAATATCACAGATGCAAATTATAGCCACCCGTTTATAGATAATATTTCATTTCAAAGTGCCCGGTTGCGGGTGTCTGGACGGATCGTCGATCTGTGGCAGTTTGGCGGAACTCCAAAGCGTCTGGTTAATGTACATTTTATAGTACATTATTGCTGTATTAATGTTTATCGGTTTTATATTGACTGTATCGGCACATTTAACTACGTCAGTTAATTTCCGACGAGAACAGTAAACAAAGGAATTGATGTTTTATGTTTGATAATATTTAAGTATTCTTCCTTTTAGCATCAAAACTTATAAAGAAATAGGTACTAAATAAAATATAGCAACTAATAGGTAACATATGCAATAATCCTAATCCTTGGAATTGATTTGCTCTAGTTCAAACAATTTGTACGACTCGAAACTTGGCGATTAAAAAGAGTGGCGGAGAGTTTCTTGCCAGTTCTTTTGCCCTACGCCCTTGACTGGCGCACTGGTAATAAATGTAAATTTAGAATCAATTTAACATCTTTACTATTCATAAGTGTACTCAGTACTAAGTTATTTTGAGTTTGAGTTTACTTACATACAATGTTTGTTGACCAAAAACTTTAATTTAATATGTTATCTACAAGTTTTCAGACAAAATCTTTACACTACCTGAATCCTGATACGTTCTGCTATATTAAGAATGTTACAGTACTAATATCGCTATCAAAAATGGGGTTTGGTGGTAGAAGGGTAAAAAGAAAGGATTGTATGTATTTTTAATGCCAAATAATAATAAAATTCCTAAATATTTTGTGAGCTACCCTTATCACTTGAGGGTATAGAAAAAATACGAATCATTCTCAGACCTACCGAATAGACAGCAACCATTTATAATAATCGGTCAAGCCGTTTTAAAGGAGTTAGGTTTCAAACACACGTGTTATATATATTTATAGAGTTATGTTCAACTGTGATTTTATTTATTTTAGGGTTTTCTTGTGTCAAAATAACCTGATAAACGTAAATTTTTTGGCATGCCGGTTTCCTCACGATTCGTTCCTTCACCATACAAGCGATTGTTAAATGCAAAGAAAGAAAAAAACCATTGGTGCACAGCCGTGATTCAAACACACGCTCTCAAGGTAAAGAGCCGCTATTCCAATAAATCTTATTTTATTACTAATTAAAGGCTAAACATAATTTTTAACTGCTATATAAAAGCAATTGTATAAGAAAAATTCAACTTTTGCAAAACATAAAGAGAAACTTAGCAAGTTCAAAAGTCAACGCAGCAAGTGCGGTCAGGAAATCCTATAACTTCTGCAGGGTTGATAACAGCTGATTTATGATCTACGCTCACGTTATTATTGGCTACCCTACTGACTAGTAAATATATTGCCGGGCACAGCCCTACGTTAATCATTTTTCTAATAAATGAATAGTAGGGTTGTACCAAATACTGCAAAATCATTGTTATAAGTCAGTGGTACCTCACCGTAGTGTCTTAAGGGTTAATCCGGAGAATGCCGAAACTACAATTGTTTTGCACTGGCACATAAGGCTATGACAGAACTATTCTGTTTAATTCAGCTTTTAATAATATATGTTAAAACTTTGGCAAATATTAACTTAATGTAATCTTGTTTCAGTTATGATATTTATGGAAAGTCTAGCGCCCTCTAGTACGCGATAAGGGAATATATGTAATGCTGTTAACTTAAAAGTCGATTGTGACTTGATGAAGGTTTGTCAAAGTAATACTAGATGGCGCTGATACAACTTTAAATAATATTACTAAAATCGTTGGCTTAACATCATAATCATGTCAAATTAACGAAATGTTAGATGTAAATAAACTTTAATTAGTATTTTATAATGAATTACGTAAAAGTTTAAACTTTCCGTAAATTAATAATAATTCCTTCGAAACCCAAATGTGGCATGTGACCATTTCTGTTTTTTTTATTGATTATGAGGAAAGAATGTGATTTAACTCTAAACCTAAAAAATATGATTTCATCGGGAATCGAACCCAACACAGAAGTCGATTACTAAGCTCTTGTAAACAGTATAGTTTATAAAAGCAAATAAAAATACAAGTCCATTTTGGTATAAAAATACAGTTAATGTTATTTCAATTCCCAATATCCCAAGTAAAAAAACAACCAAGATATTTCTAAAAATTCCCTAGAGAATTCGAAATAGCTATACAACAAATAGGTTGAAACTAACCATAAAGTAGTGGTCAGTTTAATTTCCTGAATGGCTCTTATCTCCTCCGTAATATCTTAGTGGCTTTTAGGCTCGCTCGGATCTATTTTATGGGGATTTTAAGGAAATGTAATAAGACAAGATAATTATTATACATGTGTGTTCCAAGGGTTTTTTGTGCAACGGCGAAGGCCAAGGTTGTTTGTGATACCAGAACAAGTATGTTACACGGATCCCCGTTATCAAAGACGTTGCGCTATACTGTCTTCGACACTATCGACATATTTATATGTTCGCAGAGTGATTTCACAGTAGCGATATTGTGTATTTTATGTGTTTAAGTATATATTTACTTTATTATTTTTTTCTCGACATTATCGTATTGGCATCGTCTGTAAGGATAATGTATGTATATCTGTAATAAATAAATCAGTATATATGTATGTCATCCCTGAGGTTGTAGGGTCGATCCCCGGCTGTGCACCAATGGATTTTGTTTCTATGTGCGCATTTAACATTCGCTCGAACGGTGAAGGAAAACATCGTAAGGAAACCGACATGTCTTAAACCCAAAAATTCGACGGCGTGTGTCAGGCACTGGAGGCTGATCACCCACTTGCCTATTAGATTGAAAAATTATCATGCAACAGATTCAGAAATCTGAGGCCCAGACCTAAAGAGGTTGTAGCGCCATTGATTTTTTTATATGTTAGGCATGCTATGGATATTTATCTAGTGTATTCCAGCATATTTGTTTTGGAGGTTATCGTTGCGTGTACGGTAACAATATCTTCCGAGAAAGCCGACAAATGCCAATTATATAACATTATTTGTATTTAATCCTTGATTACAACACATCCTTACCAGCGGTGGTCAGTCAACCGTGACTTCCACCAACTTTTGATTTCCACTATCGTTTAGTCTTATTTTTAGTGTCGGTGTGGACTGTGAAAATGTTACTGAGGTTTGCAATACTTTATATTTATTGATAATAATAGGAAAGAATTGTTTGTACCGAGTAAATTCAGAAATTACTAGAATATTACGTTATCCCATGATTTCGGGTAAATTTATTTCCGTTATATTAAAAAAAGCCTGAAGACTGCGGATAAAGAGTGTTTGTTATTTATTTAGGGTCAATATTTAATCTAATAATTGTTAAGGCCGTAATTAAAAAGCATTAAATTAGATTTTTCGATTAGAATATGAACGGAGAAAGATTACACACTACATATTGTGTCATTTTCATTGTTAGTGAGTAAATTTTGTTACTCAATATTAATGTAACTATTTTAGTGAATCTTTGTTACAATCCCTTAGCTTTAGAATTGTGTGGTTTAAAATTTTTCGTGGTTGTTATTCGTTTGGACTTTGTATGTTACTTGATTTCCAAATTCTTAATCTCTTGGCCCACAGTAATGCATAAATTTAAGATTTATTTAATAATAATAAATACATCTATTACAATTGTTATGAAAAAAAAAAATGTTGTAGATATTCGTTTTTCTTCGTCACATATCTGTCTCTGGTAAAAGGAGATCTCTTCAGCAAGGCGACCAGGACCCGAGCTGATGAGAAAGATGTAAGGAACAGTGTGTATGACTTCATTATTGTTGGCGGAGGCACTGCTGGCTGTGTACTCGCCAATAGACTCTCTGCGATACCGGAATGGAAGGTAATATATAAGATTTGGTCTCAAAAGTTAATTTGACCCATCAAAAAGATTTTTAATATATTCGTATTACTTATGTGGTAATTAAAACTAAAGCAGTGATTATTATACTGTTTAACAAGTAATTAGTTTTAATGTAAAAAAGATTTTTAATAAATTTGAAGTCTAAGCAATACCTAAGTACTTACATGTAATTAAATATCGCTAACACTTCAGTAAAAGACAAATTATTGTATTACATAGATAGATTCGTAAATACTTTATATTATTATTATTATAACTATGTAGTATCAGATAATTTTTAAAACTGTATATTTGAAATAAAAACATTGCACTTTTTATGTGTGTATACCACATGACATAAAGCCTAACTAGGCCTAAAACAAAAAATGTGTATTTGTAAACTTCTTTTATATATAGCCTTTATTTTGATACAAAATTATTGACTTCCGCAAATATTGCATTAATTTCGATATTACAGATATTAGTTTTGGAAGCTGGCGAGGAAGAAAATATAGACTATGATATACCAGGAGTACCAACCAAAGACTTCAGGCCAATATTATGGAACTACAGAACTGAACGAAACGCCTATTCGTGCTTATCCCGTCCAGGTGGGAGCTGTGAAGTAAAAACTGGAAAAGTTTTGGGAGGGTCCAGTGTGACCAATGATATGAAGTATACAAGAGGCTGTAAGAAAGATTACGACTCGTGGCATACGAATGGAGAAATAGGATCGTTGGAGTGGAAATTTGAAAATTTATTGGAACATTTCAAAACTTCAGAGGATAATGGTTAGTACATAAATAAGAATATTTTATTTTTATTTGGTTTTTATTAATGAGGAACGAATTAAGAATCAGTATATAGAAAATTTCTGAATTGTTTCATCAGTTGCGTAGTTTATTACGTGTTTATTTTCAAACATTTGAATTATGTATACATAATTGTACTATGTTTATTTTTAGTACCATGTATAGTGATGAATTCTCCTTCTTAAAATAAATTTTGCCAATAAATGTTCTTTTTAAAATGTTTCAGGTGACTATGACGTTTTAATGAACTCTCACTATCATGCACGTGGGGGTGAAATGCACGTCCAAAAGTTCAAACACACCGACCGTTATATGGAAGTATTTATGGGTGCTTTTGGGGAAATTGGCCTAAGAGCAATGGATATAAACACCAATATTGCTGAAGCTGTTGTTAATAATCAGTTCACCGTTTCCAATAATACAAGGCTAAGCACAAATAGCGCCTTCTTGAAACCTGTACGGCATAGAAAAAATCTCACTGTCAAAACTGGTGTTACAGTCACTAAGATTATGATCGACCCACAGGAAAAAATAGTCGAAGGTGTTTGGTATGAAGTGGAGAAGGGAAAGGAACAGCCAGCTTATGCTAAAAGAGAGATAATTTTGACTGCTGGAGCTGTAAACAATGTCAGGATTTTACATTTATCTGGCATTGGACCGAAAGATGAATTGGCTAAACATAATATTACAACATTAATTAACCTACCTGTGGGTCTTAATTACCAAGATCAGGTATCTACGGGTGGATTAGCGTTTACAATGGGAGAAGTCGCAACCGTTAGTCAGCCAGAAATTATTGAAGATTTTAAAACTTGGTTTCAAAACCGAAACGGACCGTTAGCTTCACGTGGAATAAACCAAATATCGGCTTTCATTCAATTATTTGAAAATAAAGTTGCTCCAGATGTAGAGCTGTCTTTGGAAGGCAATTATGTTAGAAGCGACAAATTTATGTTGACGAATATAAGTATACACACTGCAGAAGAAACAAATATGCCATTGGCTTACTATAATTTAGTTCTAGTAAATCCAGTGCTTTTAAAACCTAAAAGTGTGGGGAAAATTACTTTAAACAAAAGGAATCCTAAGTATGGCCGGCCTGTTATACAAGCCAATTTACTTAAAGATTCACATGATTTAGATGCCATAGTAGATAGTATTGATGTCGCGCTTCAGCTATTAAATACTAACGAAATGAAGAGGGCAGAGATAAAACTAGCACCTATTGATTTATTTCCATGCGATAGATTACACAATCGAGACCAGTGGAATTGCATTGCACGACATTACACTAAAGCTATGAGCAATCCAATCGGTACTTGTCGAATGGGTTATAATAGTACAAATTCTGTAGTTACATTTAATCTAAGAGTACATGGATTGGAAAGGCTGAGAATAATGGATGCTTCAGTTATGCCAACTCATGTAAGAGGAGGAATTTATGCGCCGACTGTTATGATTGCTGAGAAAGGAGCAAAATTAATATTAAAGGACTGGAAAGAAAATAATGGTAATTCAAACTACTATAGCAGACGGTGACTACGAAAACAATGATTATGATGCATATTAAGTTTTGTAAATAAAATATCTAGTTTAATACCAAACACTTTTTATTAAATCACTAGCCTTTTCCGCTATCATTATTACTGGTGCTGAAGTCGAACCTCTAGTTATTTTAGGCATTATTGATGCATCAACTACTCTGAAATTCGTTGTGCCATATACTCGTAAACTATTATCTACAACTGACTCGGGGTCTTTGGGAGGCCCCATTTTACATGTTCCTACGAAATTTTGAAGGGGCATCGAAAATTGTCTAATGATACATGACCAAAATTCCTCAGAAACTCTTTCGTGATTCCTACATTCATTGTTTAAAATTGGTTTTGGGTCAAACTCGTATTCAGCTGTTTTAAATACATCTGTGTCAAACAGTTTAACTATTTCTTGTATGCCTTCTAATAACTTCTTTGCATCGGAAGGATCCTTAAGGAAATTAGGGTATATTAAAGGTGTTCCAAAGACGGGGTCTGTTGCATTTAGTATTATTTGACCTTTGCTTTTAGGTGTTAATAGAGAAATGCACATATCCATTTTATTATAATACATGTTTGAATCGTGACCTCTAAAACGAAACTCAATATCCGGTGTTCCCAAAATCTCTGATATACTCGACTCCATAAAAGCTACAACCTGGTAATTTGCCGACAGCGGTCCAAGTCCTTTTGTGTAATATGTTGTAATGTCTTTTAATTTTTCTGTAAATTTTGTGGTAGTCGCAGTCCTTGTCAGTTTAATAATTGGTAAACATACTGCTACGTGGTCTTGAAAGTTGGCACCAACCGGTAAATCATACAACACCGGTATGTTTAAATACTCTAAGTAGTCCCTAGGACCTATACCAGATTGCATAAGCAACTTAGGTGAGTTGATAGCACCGGCACTTAAAATTACTTCTTTAGACGCCTTTATCTTAAATTTCGTACCATTTCTAATATATTCTACACCAACAGCTCTTAAACTGTCTCTGTAATCTTCAAAAATTATTTTAGTGACTAATGCTTCTGTCAGAATTACAATGTTACTTCTAAGCTTACGTATAGGTTCTATAAAGGCTGTGTACGTGCTCACTCTTTCACCAAAATAAGACATAGTCTGTATCCTCATAAACCCAATTTGTGTCCTTCCATTGATATCTGTATAGTTATATCCCATCTCATTAAACGCGCTTAGTAAAACGTCCACATTATCGTCCACATAAGGATAACGTCCTACATCTAAAGGTCCTTGAGTCGAGTGGAAGAATTTGTTTTTCGATATGTCTTTGTCGTAATTCCCCTCAGAGTATTTAAAGTAAGGTAGTACTTGCGCAAAGCTCCACCCTTCATTGCCATTAAGTGCCCACTCATCGTAATCTGCAGGGCTGCCCCTTATGTAGGCCATTTCGTTAATTGACGATGTTCCGCCAAGTACCTTGCCTTGTATTATTTCGCAGCCTTTTTCCATACGGTTCTGACAAAATCTTAAATACAATAAGTTGTTTAAGAAGATGTAATAAATATGTATTTGATATATATTAATTTTAAACCTACCCTTTTTTGGGTCTCATTGCGTATTGCCAGTCAAGTGATGAACCCTGAAATTCACTTGTGAGTGCAGGAATCAGTGTCATTTTAGGTTCTTCAACTCCGGCTTCTATAAGCAGTGTCTATGATGAAACAGAAGTTTGTCATAAAGTTTATATTAAGTTTGAGTTAAATAATAACTACATATATAAGATTGCCTAACATAACGCTTTACATACCTTCCACTTCCTGTTTTCGGAGAGTCGGCTGGCAAGTACACAACCAGCTGTGCCACCACCAATCACTATAAAATCGAACTCTTCATCACCGATGTCGGAATTCTCGTTTCGCTCCTCATTTTCTACATATTTATAGCGATGTTTTGGTAAGACTTTTAATTTTTGTTGAGAACCTGTGAGTTCCTCTTTATTATTTCCAAAATAATCTATTTCAGGCCCTAAATGCCCGTATAGAGTATGAACTAAAGCGATTAGAAGTATCGCCGTGGGTGCACACTCAATTCTTCCGTCACATATTTTACACAGGTCTTCAGTTATGTTACCAGCTGATGTCATTGCATTTTATTCAGAATATGCTTCAATCACTTACTCATTAGATGCTTGTATTTCTGCTATTATGATTTCATTCTCCACTTTCGCTTTCTTTTCATATCATATAAATGATTGTTCAAATTTAGGCAAACACTAAGGCAATGGAATCTTCTCTTTTAACGTTTTATTAAAACATTAGTCTTGCTTTATCGCATTGACTGTTATGTTTTAATATGTAGGAATTTAGCATTAATTCAATAAGCCGACTATAAAAACAATCGCGACGTTCACAGAGACAAAACGCAATGAACGCTTGTGCGGTTGGTATTCTTTCGTTTGTAAACAATAACAATGTTGATGCATTGTAAATGTTCCAAGAGTTTTTATAGTTTAAATTCCGATGAAATAGTTATTCTTTGAGAATTCAATATTTTTCAATGTGGTGTTATGAAAACAATTGCATAATTACGCATGATATTTTCCCACTATATTATTGTCTTATGAAAGTTCATCACAAATAAATAATATTATCATAGTTTTTTTTTTACAGATAGATCTTGTCTTGTATATCTCTAATTCTTATTTTATTTACTAAAATAATATACTGGAGATTTTTGTGCATATTAAAATATTTAAGGTCATGCCCGTTTTAAATGAAATGCAACTAGCATTGGGGTATCGGGGCCGGTGGTGAAAATACTGTATAAAAAGTTATCAATTTCATATCAGCATTTTGCAATATCCTCAAGTTACTTATAAGACTTTCTTTCTACGTCAAACAAACTAAAGAACCACTGAAAATAGGTATAACAATCAATCATAATTTAAGTTATATTTTCTGATGAAATTACAATAAAATCTGTTATGTTTGATTGATGTGGACGCGATAAGGCAATTTGTTTTTGACACAAAAAAATCGTGAGACATAAAAGCCGCTAAACATAAATTTAAAAATACTTAGAGACAGGATGCGGTATCCCATTCGTGACAAAAATCATGAGAAACTTAAATTATAATATGAGAACGCAAGTAATTTTGAAGCAATTTACTATGCGACCATCTTGCTTAGTAATAAGAAATGAAATTAAAAACAATGAGATATTTAGGTAATAAATTATATTAATTAATAATATTTATTATAATCAATAATAGTATTTTTTTAATTTAACACTTTATTGGTAATAAATTGCACACAAAACCGAAATATATATATTACCTATATCCTAGTGTAAATATAGTATACCTACTATAATATAAATTATATACTCGTCACATTGTTATTGATAGCAAAAATACAAAGATCTTGTATCTTTTTTTTCAATTCAAAATAATAAACATACTATACACTATATATAATTAAAATAGATAACTCTTTAATTAATCATTTTATGTTATGTTTGTACGTATTTTATTCAAATAAAACTACTTTAAATGCGATAGTACTACCCAAATTTTTATACAGTCACGACATTTGTAATAACAATTTTGTTGCTTATAAAACAATATGATGGTCCATTTGACTCATTAAAATAATTGAGGAATTAGCCCCGGGCGGGCCGCAGCCACTCGCAGCACGCCAAGTCATTAAAACGGCAATAAGTATAAAACGGGCTATAATTGTTACTGCGCAACGATTCTAGACAATGAAAACGATCATATTACATGGTTATGAAATAAATGAAACGCCCTCAGACCAAATAAAAAGCAATAAATGAAAATATCCCCTAACCCTTGCCATTAATTGTATTTAGAACAGCGCCATCTAGGACAAATTGATGTAACTTGAATTTATATTATTAGTTCAGCTATCGGCCGTTGGCAGACTGCGGTGATGTCGTAAAATGTTATTGCCAGGCTTTGAATGTGCACATTTTGTGGATTCGTATTGAATTCGAATTATTGTAGCGGTTGGGCAATTCCAATGTTAAATTTCATGAGCCCTCCTTAATTGAAAATTATGGACTATTTGAGATGCTACGCGTTTATGGCGTACTTCAAACGGTTAATATATACAATTCGTATTGTATTTTACTTTACTAAACATATACAATTATACGAAGTCGCTATGAAATTCAATGAAAAATTAATTAAATAACCGCATAACAGGATATTTTAATCAATATTTAAAAAAATTAACGCCTGTTACTTTTTTTAAGGCAAATGAGATTATTGAAGAATTGCAGTGATATTTGAATTTTCTATGTAGTAATGGGTGAGCTGAAAAGTTCGTAGGTTAAGATAGTTTCTTTTATAGAATTTCATTTGATTATTCAATATCACCTTCTTTAGCGATACAACAATAGCGATCATACAATTTTGCGTTACCGTTTTATAGTCCGATGTGTCTTTAGGCTCAAAATAGGCTTCAGTTTCGGCGATTACTTCTTCATCAGCACAAAATTTCTGTCCTGCGAGCTTTCTCTTGAGGTCTGAGATAGAAAAAGAAAAACTCGCGTATGCGTTCATAGAAATTAAATATGTCGAGTTGAAATGCGTAATGGAAAATGAAAAACACTAAGGTAGGTAGCTACTCTAGGTATATCATATAATAAGAGAATTCAATTACAATTCATTTCGGTAATTTGTTTATAAACAACTTGGATTGTGAAATAGGCGAAGTAATTTAAAATAAGCGATATTAGTGATTTAGACGCGGAAATGTAATAGATAATGCGAGATGCGCGTGAGTTCGGGAGTCGAAATTAAATTTATTCCCAGAGAACATTAAGATATAAAGGCGTTTTCACATTAATTTTTATCATATCTTTTAAAACGACATATTGAAAAGAAATGTAATAAATACTATGTGTTTGTAATTAAACACTTACTAAACGAATTTCAATGAAACTTCGTCTGTTCCAGTGGATTCGAGAATGGTTTTGATTCACAATAATTAGATGTTTTTTTTGTATTTTTTTTTATTGGACAATTCACACCAATTGGCCTAGTCCCATGCTAAGCTGGTGAAGCTTGTGTTATGGGTAGTAGGCAACGGATATACATACATATTATAGATAGATAGATATATAAATACATGTTTAAACACCCAAGACCTAAGCACAACACCAAATGCTCATCACATCGATGTTTGTCTCAGCCGGGGATCGAACCCGGGACCCATGGATTCGCAGCCAGGGGTACTAACCACTAGACGAATGAGCCGTCAATTATAGTATAATTAGTATTATGACTTGTGTAATATATTGTTTGTCGGCTACGCTGATATTGTCACGATGTTTTATGACAAATGAATAAAGAGATGAGACAGCGGAAGTTATAGTTACCTCACCCTAAATTTGTCGATGAATCGTGTTAGTAATTTTAACAATTATATATAAAACGATTTACCTTACAAATATTACGTCAAAAAAAATTGATTTCTTAAACGGATTTCACTGTAACTTAAATAGTTTACGCATTTTAATGGTTAAAAAATATTTCAAGTGTGAAAGCAGTCTTACCAGTGAATCAGGTAATGACGGCCGTTGATAATTCGTGATAGATGATCCCGGTTGACACGATACCCAGGGTCTAGCGGTACCTAGTAGTCTCACTAGGGTATTATAAGGTACACGTATATTTTTTATGGCACAGGAGGGTAACGAGCAGGGTCACTTTGAATAAAGTGATAACCGCCGCCCATTGGCACCTGCAATGGCTAGCGAGTGTGCTGACCTATCAATGGTACGCTCTTTTCTTGAAGGGCCCTAACTCGTATTGGAAATACTGCTACTGACAGCTAGTTCCAAAAAGAGGTGTAATGGCGTAGAGATGGAAAGAATAAAATATTTAATGAGAAGGTAACGTGCAAGTATTTTAGCATGGATTTTAAATAATCCTATATCTCCAATGCACGTGGCAGAGACCTCAGATTTCATTGATTTTTTTAACGTCGATGAAACTAAAACCAACTCTCTGGTGATTTTTAAGCCATAAAGATATAGTAATAAAACAATATGTTACTATGATTGCCTATATCTATACTATATGCCGACAGCGAATTGTATCTTATTTCGGCCATACAATACGCAGAGGTGATGAGAACTTGGAGAAACTGATCGTATTTGGTTGACATGAGTTGCCAATTAAAGAGAGAGATACTAATGAAGAGGAAAGATTTCTGTTTGTTTAAAATTATTTTAAAATCTACTAATCAAAAACCTTTCACTATTAGAATGCTTCATACAAAATAATACTAAAAAATAATAATATTCAGCTGTGTGAAGTCGTACACTCATAACATTCCTACAGCTAGTGCGGAAAATCATGAGATAGAAACAGAATAAACTAAAAAAAATCGCCAACTGTATGATTTAATGTGGGCATAAATTTATTTCTCCTGTCCAGTATGTTTCTTTGGTAATATGAAACGCTTTTCTTTAGCCTATTTTTATTTATTGTATTTTTTTTTATTGTTTTTCGTAAGACTCATCCATGGTTTCTGGTTCATATACCTATTACAAAAAAAAAGTGCATGCATACGGAAGATAGGTTAGGAATTTGTCATTAAAATATTAAGTGTCGAAAAGTAATACAAATAATAAATTTAATTTTTTTATTCAATTTGTCATTTGAGATTTCAATTTCTATAAGGTAATTTGCCTTTCTCATTGTCTCTCAATCGCTCTCTCCCATTTCTTTGACAAAAACGCTGCACATGTTCGTGACGTTCCGTAAAAATTTTACCCTCATGCGCCTAAAGAAGTTCCACTTCAAAAAATTGTTTTATTTACACGAAATTACTTTACGACCGCTATTGATTAACTTTTTAACATTTATTAACAATGTTTTTGTTGGAATTCTTTGCATGTTATAAGTAAAACACATTGTCTAATTTGTGGGATGTATTCCACTTGTTAAAAGTGTTGAGTGGGAAACTAAAACTAATTACACGTTTTATTAGCGCCTCTAATTTATGTAACGCTTAATTACATGTTAGGTAGCCTACGCACTGGCGACCATAGACGCGGCCAGGCCGCCGCGGCCATGGTCGTCGGTGCACGGTGGCCGCTGGTCGCTGGCCGCTAAGTGCGTAGGGGCTATAGCGATGGCCATATAAAGTCCAGAATTCACTGGCCGCCGCGGCCAGGTCGCGGCGACCATGGTCGCCAGTGCGTAGGCAGCCTTAGTCTGAAATATTTCAAGTAGTAATGTGAGAATTTTTAACAATAACCAATTTTGTGATCCCCTCCATTATTGTGAAGAGAAAATATATTGAATGTTAATGCGATATAATGTATATGGAGCAGTGTTCCTGAGGTCGTAAGTTCGATCCCCGGCTGTGCACCGATGGACTTTATTTCTATGTGCGCATTTAACATTCGCTCAAACGGTGAAGGAAAACAAAAAGTCGGCGTGTGTCAGGCATTGGAGGCTGATCACTTGCCTATTAGATTGACAAATGATCATGAAACAGATACAGAAATCTGAGGCCAAGATCTAAAAAGGTTTATTTTTTTATATTTTAAAAAGAGGTTTTTCTAATAAATATATACATATGGTAAAAGTTATAAAAGATTGCCATGGTACTATTTTAATGACTTTTGTTTTTTTCTTTGTAGTTGATCTGCCTCCTCTGTATTAAGGACCGTCTTTGAGTATAAGAATGTTGATTGCCTCACGAAAGAAAGTGAGTTTAGCAGAGATTTCGACTTCAGCAACTGCTCTATACGAAAATGTGTCTAAGTTCTATTATGTGTTCTATCCTCCGCTTGGAAAAGGATAGACCTTGGAGCAATAATAAATTTTGTTTCTCTCTGTTCTCGCCTGTTAAAAATTGCATAGCACAGCGTCGTTAACGAAGTTAAAGGGCGCGTGTTAATTAACATGCAGGCATAAACTAGTGTGTTAAACCGCGAAATAGCGAGATATTTGGTCTAAATTGTCTCTTATATCTGTAAATAAAGGTGATCTTTATCAATTTATTAGAAGATAACATAACAAAAATACACATGAAACTCTTTAAATGTTAAAAGATTATTGCTGAACTTTATCTTTTTGATATATTGCTGTGAAGTGAGACCTCCGACGGGATTAACACGAATATGTAAAATTTAAGCTTTATAAAATTTCAATGTTGTGGACGCATTCAAATCAAAGTAAAAATGCTTTAAAAAATGCTTGCAAATGCTTTTAAATTCAAATTTACTGCCAGTTCTCAAATCAAGGGCGTAGAGAAGTACTGGCAATAAACTCTCCGTCACTCATTATATGGCCAAGGTTTTTTTTTTTACAAAATATTTCTAAGCAACTACAACCATCACTGGTTAATGAATTATTTTAATTAAATTAAAAATGTTTGTCATTGGCACTCTTCGTCCATATTTTGTTAATGCAGCCAAAATATTACCCCTACATACCTATATGAAATATTTCCTATTATAATAAACCGCAACCGCTCTGCTTTCAGTAATATTAGTGTTCTTTACTAAACATAAATTTGTTAATATATACTCTTGTGCTATGTTTTAATGAATGCATGTCTAAATAAAGGCGTCAGCGTATATCTGCGCTGTGGCGTGCTAATTAGCGGGTTCGATTCTCGATGGTATCTCGCTGCGCTTGCGTGTACGGGTGCTAAATCCTTTTTCTCATTAACTGTTCAATATGCGCATGCACAGACGCACACAGAATAATAATTATTACAATGTCATTGGATAGTGTATGTGTCCTGGATATTATAAATATAAATATATTTTGTATTGCTAAGATCAAATGAGTCTTACAAAAATGAATAATATATACGTACGTGAAGTTAGCTATAGTCAACATTTTAGGTTTTTTTTCATATAACTATTGATGCTGTATTTGTACGATAATTAGACAAGGTTCTACAAGAATATTTCTATCATACTTTAGCTATCATAAGCCTCTTGTAACTTACATTTCTACTGAACTTCAACCAATGGACGTGAATTAATTATAAATATATGTATATAAGTTCCATGCTAAAATAAAATAAAAACTTTTTTTTATTATGTAAAAATGTTTTTTTTGTGATATTTAAATTAACTTTAGACTAGATAATGCGTTATAATAAAACTTTTTTCAATTGTTAGAGTCGTTTTTTCTACAAACGTAGAATATTTTTTTTTTTAAGATTTTTATCTTGTTACGCCAAAGAAGTATAACTTCTAACGCGTGTGTATAAGTACACACGTTTTTTTTAATGAATCCATATATAAACTCGTTAGGTATCATTTCCTAATATGAGTTTGTTGTGTAAATGTTGTAAAAAATTAAGTTAGTATTTTTATCGATATGGCCCCATTTTTACGATAAAGCTTTCTCTATATTTCTCCTTTATTTTTTATTGTCCTGCCCTTAATTTTTCACCTGGTGGTCCTCCTATCATTCAAATATTAGAAAATAAACCACATCTACTATACTCAGTCAGCTTGAAGGTTATATGTTCAAATTCGGGAGTAGTAAAACCCCACAATAACCATAAAGAAAGTGGTATTCGTTTCAATGTGTATCATTTACCATCGGGCTCGCGTCGGCAGGCATCAAATTATTCCTCCTATCCACTGTTCTTCACAACAATGTATTATTGCCTCAAGCCTTCCCCTCCCCCCTGATACCTTTACCTTGTAGTTTCACATTCTTGAATATTATTAACACATTCATTTTTGTTACAGGTAATTCAGCAATCGAAGTTAAAAAGTTTGTATTCAAGTAGAATATTTTAAGTATTTATTATATTAATCCGTCCTCAACTGTCTTAAGCGGCATTTAAAAAATATTACGAATCATTTCATAGTTTTTTAAACAAAACCTGTAAACATAATTATAAGTAGATTAGGTTACGTAAAGTAATGAACGTTGAGAATTCTTAGTTTAAATCTGCTACTTCTCAAATCATTAGTGACCGCAGAAGGGAAGAGAATGCCAGTAATATCATCTCCGCACTTTTGGTAATTGTATTGATAAGGAAGATTGTATGACGCTATAATATCCAAAAATTCACTGGCTAAAAGTTATATCAATTTTTTTACAACACAGCATGTGTCGCAACTAATATGATTCAGACAGCTAGTTAAACGGGGATGTTTAGTAAAGAGGCTAGGCTGTTGATTGAACGGCTAATTAACCTAGTTGCCTGTGACGTATATACCGATTGTTGTTAAATACTATACATGTATTTAAAATCTAGCTTAGAAACTGTTTTAATACCAAAATATACTTATCGAAACTGGAAAAAAGTGTTTAGGGGTTAACCAAACAAAAATCGGTTTCTATTTATCCCGACAAACATGAAAACATACTGGTTTGTCCCGGTTGGCGTGTAATCTAAAAAATAATATAATAATAATCTCATATCGGCTATTAACAGCTTCAGTGAGAAACAGCTTGAGCGGTGTCTTTATAGATAACATACATTAGCCTTATTGCTCTGTGCTCTTAGTCGTAATGATAGATATAGATATTCAATATAAAATAATAATGCAGTTTTAAATGAAGGGGTTGTATGTCGGTTATGTTCTCGAATTATATGAACTACTAGATACGACGAATTTATATATAATTTATTAGTTATGAAGTGGCATTTATACTAAATTGCAAGAGAATGCATTTAATGTTTATCTTAAATGTACATTTATTTATTTTATAGAACAGGGGGCAAATGGGCAGGAGGCTCATCTGATGTTAAGTGATACCGCCGCCCATGGACACTCTCAATGCCAGAGGGCTCGCGAGTGCGTTGCCGGCTTTTTAAGAATTGGTACGCTCATTTCTTGAAGAACCCTAAGTCGAATTGGTTCGGAAATTTCAGTAATAATATATTATACATATAAAGGAAGCTTTAGATAATAATCATAAAAATTCATAAAAAGAAAATTAAAACAAATTTAAAAAGTTTGGTCCCTGTGGCAGTGTACCTTTAACGCTGGCAGCATTTCCTTGCTGTATTGCGATACTTATTTGTTGAGCGAGGAAAGTACCAGCAAGTTAAGGATATTAGAATACAATATTAGTTGTACAATAAGCATAAACAACAACCATAGACAAAAATTTAAATAAAGAACATTTCTAAAAATCTTTAGATATTAAATAATTATTCTACAGATACAATAAGTTGTAGATCATAGATTACACCACAAAAAACTGATGAAGTTTGTCGAATAACAAAAGATAATATGGTGTAAGCTACAATTTGGACGGTGCCTTCGAGTCGGAAATTATAAGGCTTTGAAAGGTTACACGGCAATTCAACTACGCGTGGGTTATTTATAAAACGGTATATTAGAAATAGAAAAATACGAAACGGTTATAGCCCAGTAGATATTTCTGTGTCGGTTTTAAACAGATTATCTTTGGAAATTCATTACAAATGAATTTAAAAGTACATTTATTTCACCACTATATATCCTTACATCAATGTTAGTCTTATAAGTTTATTCATTAACAGCATATATGCCAAATAATTATAGCATATATACAGTTATTATATGAGCGATTCTTAAGACAATTTCTGCCGCGCACCACCACTTTGTGGAACCAGCTGCCCACTGAAGTATTTTTACACCAATTCGACTTAGGGTCCTTTAAGAAAAGAGCGTACCAATTCTTAAAAGGCCAGCAGCGCGCTTGGGAGCCTTCTGTCAGTGCGAGTGTCCATGGGCGGTTGTCTCACTTAACATCAGGTGAGCCTCATGCCCGTATGCTTCCTATTACATAAAAAACAATAAAAATAACCTTAAACTACTACCAAATTTTATTTCTATATAAAATATAAACAACAATCATCTCTCAGTTTTACCAAACCGGTCATACAAGTACATACAAATATCTTATTTATTTATCAATTTTTAATTATTTTATGTTGTTGTTTTATGTTATTGTTTTATGTTGATGGCATTTGTTTTAATTTTGCTAAATTTTGTAAGATTAGTAATGGAATAAATAATAAATATGTACAAATATATTTATATATATATTATATCCAAGTATCGAAAACTTAAAGTGCAAATCCCACTTTTTAGCACAGAGGTTTAGATAAATAATTAAAGCATTAAAAAATCGTTATCGCCTCTAAATAATAGCCTTGTCTTACGAGAACTAGTGTTATCTAGCAAAATGTAGACGATAAGAAAAACTAATAGCTTCAGTCTCAAGATCATTCGTTACGTTATATCAGTAACATCGCGACTTGTATAGAATGTATTTTTAACATAAAGAAACTTAAGCATTACATATTTCTATATAAAATAAATCAGTGGCGCTACAACTTTTTTAGGTCTGGATTTCTTGCTCTGATTTAAAAATCTGTTTCATGATTTGTAAATCTAATAGGCAAGTAGGTGATCAGTCTCCTGTGCCTTACACACACCGACTTCTTGGGTCTAAAGCAAGCCGGTTTCCTCACTATGTTTTCCTTCACCGTTCGATCGAAATTTACGTGCACATAGACCGAAAGTATATATAAATATTATTAAGTAAATGACATTTAACAGAATTTTTTACATTAGGTACATTCAAAGTTTCAAGTGCATTCCTTGTTACGTCTCATCATTGTTCTGAAACACGAATAGTGTTACAGTTAGTGGCATGTACGTACCGATAGTATTTGCCGTAAAGTACGAACAGGGTATTCTACTCTTTAATATATGTTTTATGAATCGTGTTCATGAATTAAACTAGTTAGCCCGCGACATGGCGTTATACCAAGTTATAGACAGAGCCCAGAGGGAGAATAATGTGTGTACCTGTGAATTAGAGAAAAAGTTCAGTTTGCCTACACGAAGGAAATAATAACGCAATGGAAATACCTAATGTTTGAAATGCTTTCGAAAACTTAATTAAATCATCTTGAGCTTACCATTTATTAATTCAGCTTGTCATCCCGCAAAAGCTGTAATAAAAATACTTGAGGGGATAAACTACGTTATAATTCTTTAATATTGTGAAATGATATGTAATGTAACGTGGCTGAATAAATGTTATTCCTTTCATGTTAGAGATTTACTATCACAATATATTATTTTTATATTAACGCCATCTATCGGCGCAATAGACAACGATATTACTAGATTTAAAAAAACATAATATTTTTGACTCCTTGGCATTTAAATATTTTTATTCTCAGTTTGAATCGCGCAAATAATGTACGGTGCAAAACCGTAAAGTAACACGTTTGGATACATACCTGCAGCTGAGTTTCGTCGAGGCAGAATACGAAATTCCCCCCATATCACCACAACGTCTGCATTTTTTTAAGGTTATGCCGTGCACCACCACTATGTGGAATCAGCTGCCCACTGACGTATTTCCTAACTAGTTCAACTTAGGGACCTTCAAGAAAAGAGCTTACCAATTCTAAAAAGGCCAGCAACACACTCGGGAACCTTCTGGCATTGAGAGTGTCCATGGGAACATCAGATGAGCTTCCTGCCTATTTGCCCTTTTTCTTGGGCTCATATGCACTGTAGTCTTTTGTTTATAACATTCTTAGATTATATCAAATAATGAATAAATATCCTTGAAGGTTCAAAGGGGTGGGCAACCCTAACGGTTGTAATTTTACGGGCAGGTGATGTAACCACAACCTGTTGCGTACAGGGGACACCAACCTGTTGGTTTATTTTAATTTGTTGATTTATAATGGGCAAGCGCTACATTACAATAACTGTCAATACTATATATAGCCATTATATGTCATGGTTTTAAATAAAATTTTAAGCTATTGCTATATAACACAAAATAAAAACTGTGTAACAGCTGTGAACCATATTTTTGTTTGAAATTTGACAACGCTTAAGGCAAGCTTGTGACTTGAGGTACGAATTAGAATACGGACCTAATATTACCGTCGACTCTTTTAAATTAAGTTGATAGTTTCATGTTCCTCACATCAACACTAACTATGCAAAGAACTCAGTTTTGTATCGCGTATTGTATATATGTACATATATACCAATATTTAAGCCTTGAATTAAGCTATCGCAGAATAAGGTTAAAATGAGTATTAAGAATATCAAAAAAATCACCTGCATCATGAGCATACCCCACATACACACCTTCACGTGCATACCGTCACTTTTCCACCATCACACATCACAGCTAAACTGGGTATTACTTAGTTAAATGTATTTAGTATATTTTATTGTTTTTAGCCTTTTTATTTATTTATTTATTATTTATATATAATATAGTACAATTGACATAATTAAATAAAAAGGAGAGAAACTGGCGGCCTTATCGCTTACAAGCGATCTCTTCCAGGCAACCACTGTGAGAAAAGAAAAAAAAAGTGTTTGTTAATATTTAACCCTTTTGGTAAATACTATGGTATTATACCATCTTTGGCTATATTTTTAGTGTAAATGTTTGTTTTTATATTACTACGACTAATGGTTTGTTACCTGTTTACTTTTTAAACCTATTAAGAATGTTTTTTTTCTACCAAATGTTATTAACCTCTGCTAATATAATTACAGTAGGATATAGCTTATCGGACGTAACATAGAATCGTTACAAAGGCATGCAGGTAATAAATGCTATTTAACAACGGGAATTAGTATTAAATCAAAAAAGTATAAATGCTATATAAATATAATATACTAGCGGAATTGACAGACATTGTCCTTTACACACGTCTTACATACAAAATATATATCTAATAATGTAAATCAATCTCGACTCCACTTGAACACACAAAAAACTTCAACAAAATCTGTCCAGCCGTTTAGGAGTTTAATTACGAACACATGCTCAGAAGTTTTATATATATGTCGCAGCCAACTAGCTTAATCATCCGTAAATTATTATGTGTATATTAATCACACATTCAATAATAAGTATTAGGTACTTAATAACAAGGTCATCGGTTGTTGCGACTGTTTTTAAGACCAAATATGAGTAGTCCCTTCGAGGTCGTTATAACAGATTTTGACTGTATCATTAATTCACAACCTGGAAATCGTATTGTTCTTAAAAAAACTAAGTTTAAAAATAGTAACAAAGTTTATTCGCTTTTCAAATCCATTGTTACATACCCCAAAACATTCCACAAGGCGGCGAATGTTGAATATCTCGTGGAATCTGCATTTGTAGCGTAAATGGGCGTATTAACACCTCTTTATTCGTTTAACGCTACTAAGTAAATACCTTGCTACTGTTTTATTACCTTAAATAGTGAAATTATTATATATGTTTGTTTTAAACTTAAAACATATTATAAATAGTTTCTGGCCTGTCCCACCTGATTTTAAAAACATATTTTGGTAATACAAATAGTGTGTGTTACTTACAGTAGAACCTCGATAAGATAAAGTCCAAGAGAAACACAAAATATTTTATGTTATAGAGGTTTTAAGTTATCAAGGTTCTATGTTAGGTAAAGGTTAATTTAGAGGTATGTACATGTTTCTATGTACCCTTGCTCCCATTTTTACTTGAATGCATCAGAAGGATGGAAAATTAAATATGTAATCATATTTATTCACATTACTTACATTACATAAAAATAAAACAACAACTAAAGGTTTAGTCTACTTAAAAAAATCTGTGATTTTCTTTTGTTTTAAAAAATTCACTGTTTCTAAATCGATTTGATTTTCATTGACAAATAGAGAGGAGAATACATTAACACATTAACTTATTATGCAAGTAAGTCGTTGTCACAAAGCTAACCGCCGCAAAGCTTTGAAGAATTTAGATAAAGCAAACAATAAGTAATGTATTGTTTACGTTAACAATACATTAGTAAACACGTGCAAGCAATAAATACCGAAACCATTTGTTTTGACACTCTTTCAAAATGACTCATTCACAAACAATTTTATGTTATAGAGGTTGTGGAAACATTTCTTTTAATTACTGAGGGCCTATACAGAGATTATTTATTTAAGTTATAGAGGTTGCGTATTTTAAGTTATAGAGGTTTTGGGCTCTGATGGGAAGGGAACACAGTATTTTTTGAAGTAACAGAGGTTTTTATGTTACCGAGGTTTACGTTATCGAGGTTCTACTTAAAAAAATTGTTTGTTCATTCAAATATTTCTTCCATATAATTTTAGTGTAAAGAGAATTTTAAATTAAAATTGTTACTTATAATCAATATTGTTTAATTTTAACTCTGTTTTTCTACCAAATGTTTAGAGAATACATCAGTTACATATTAGTTAAAGAATATTTATTTATTACATTAAATTTTTAAAATAATTTTAAAAACTATATCTTTTATTAATAATGGCTTTGTTATTCTAACTTTATATTAAATATACGTATGATCAATATTAGAACTAAGAATTTAGAATTTATTATAAGTACATATATACTTTGTTATATTTTTTGTATAATATATAGGTGAAACTGTGCTTTGTTTATGTTTGAATGCGTATTCCGTTTTTGGATTTTGTGTACTGCTGTAGGAATACTGTTGAGCAAATAAATAAGTAAATAAGATAATGAACCATAAACTATAGATCTGTAGTTACTATAGTATAGTACTATAGTACAGTAGCAGCACAATCATAGTTATTGGAGAGTTCTAAAACAATAATCAAAACTTATAAAATTGTCGTTGGTTTACATGAAAACTACATACAAATAAATATAACTATATACAATTTTTAAATACTTTTCGCTGACCCCGTATACTGAAAAGTAATCGAAACCTCGGGTTATGTAAATAATGAATCCGTTAGAAGTTATATTTAAATCCTTAAGGTAAGGTGTGAATGTGCACTAAGGTCACAAATGCCACATGCTTTGCATATGATATCTAAAGTAGCAGTAACGACAACGCGACGCTCATGTAAACGACAGGTTTTGTCCTATTCCACGACTTATGCTGAATATAAATATCTTAAATGCTATATGCTTAGACTTGTATTACCTGTGTTTAAGAAAAATTTCTTTAACACTATTTTAACTAATATTTTTTTAACAAGACTTAATATAAAAGTTTACCATTTTTTCTAAGAAACAAAGTCTGGGAATTCATTAAAAAGTCTTCCAAAAATATACTACAACAGTTAATAATCAAAATAATCGACCAAAAAATACGATAAAATGTTAGATTCCACATATATTTACCATAAGCCCATACTTCTTCGCTCGTTAAGTTACTCAAATAGAAGAGTTCAACGCGCCGCCCGCTGTGCTTCTAAAATATAATTCTAACAAGAATAAAGGCAATCGCTGGAATATCTTATAGAATAGCATGTAACAGCGGCACATGAATCTGAAAGGCACCCCGGACGTGCCCTGGTATCAGATCACGATCGAATTATTGCAATTCAATCAGAAAGTTCCGATGGAATTGTATGAATTATACCGAGATCTCGGATAGTGTCGGGAGATCCTATTGCTTGATTGTGTTCTGATTTTGAAATATGATAACGACTTTGGATAAATTGAATTCAGATCATTAAAAAAGTTATTCTGTTATTTGTTATTCGCTTTACAGTTTTCATACATTAATCGTTATTAAGATAAATAATAATACAGAAGAAGGGACCTATGGCACTTTTATTATCTATTCTGTTGGCTCTGCGACCCAAAAAGTGTCTTGACCTCCAAATACAGAATCTTCTTGCTAATTGCTGGCTTTCACCTCCAGCATGTCGTTCTCTACTCTGTCGATCCAGCGGTACCTAAGCCAACCTACTGGTCTCCGACGCCTCTTTCGCCGTCCGATCTTGACCAGTGTATTTGCCTATAATGTTGGATTTTATTATCTACGCTAATATTAAGACTATAGATTGTATTGTGAATTATTTGATTAATTTCACTCAAACTTCTTCTCAGATTTAAATAACCATAAAGTTTTCAACAAAATATCCAATCATCAATATAATGTATCTTAATTCGTGCTTTGTCTAGAATTTCTTTCCCATTCTAAATTCAAACTTTGTTTTTAAATACTTAGAAACTATCTATTATAAATTATATCAAGACTATTATTTATCCGACAAATTCTAAATTTGAATTATTGCAATACCATAGATCGTACGAAGATTAGCGAATCAAGGCATATAGTTAGTTGATCCATGATCACCTGCGCACTCGCTGTAATGACACTGATTGCCTTCCCAGTAGCCACTCCTGCCTCAACGCAAATGATACACCGCACGTCGTAATTGCACTTACATAGAATTCTTTAGCCAACTTGACACATTTCACCCGTATCTGAAAAAAATATACTTGTTTGTGTCTGATAGAAACCTTTAGCAGAGTGTTTCTTATATTATACTTGCCCTTATTTGGTTATTCGGTGTTAGTATGATTTATTTTCTATCGTTATATGTATTACCATGCGTGATAAATGAATTATTCAACACAAAATTAACTAAACTTGTATTAGTATACGCGATCAAACAAACTCATAACAAAAAAAATATAACTGATGGAAACATTTAATTTTCAGTTATTAAATTGTTTGAATAAGTCATTACAAAAATGTAATTCAACAAAAGATAAAGTTAAAATAAAAATGTGTTATACACTTATATTGTATATGTATAAATTCAAAATATATTTAGTATATATTAATCTACTTTAATTACAAAATTGGTATACCTCGCGTTTAGCATTTATTTTTGTACATCGCAGTACAAGCCTGTTTGAGATAAATTTCCAATTATGCGACAACTTTACACGTGTTTTTTTTAGATGTATTTTTTTAAGTTTACCAGTGGTAAACATATACCAATCTAACTTGACCCTTACAAAAATATGTTTTATTCCAAACTCAGTTTTTATAAAGGTCATATAAAAATGTTATTGACCTTTATAAAGTGGCGGGTTCTGATTGTTGAAATGTGCTTCTAGCTCCAATTAGAACATTTATATAATCCCAATTGCTTCGACAAATATTATCAAAACCACAGATTATCAATGAAAAAGATTGTTAAAGACACAGATTATTAGCAAAATCACTTATTAAAAAACCAGGTACAGTAACGTAGTGTTATTTAGTAGTAGTTATTTTATTATTTATAAATAAACACTAGTTGCAAAATTCTGATGTATTAGGGTGATTTTACGAAATGTATTTTTAAAATAATTCAGCAAAGAGGACATGTACATTCAAAGGAAGTTCGTTCCATAGAGGCATTATGATAAAAGAAAGGAAAGTTGGAATATAATGTCAAACAAATTTCTATGTCTGACAAAAAACATTGTGTGTCAGACACCCTTGTTTTTTATTTGTTTAATATATTATGTATATTAAAATTCTATGGTATAAAAACATTAATCTGGATAATTTTGAACACAGTTTATCTATATAAATTATACAGTAATACCTCTTTCCCAAATAGTTGAATCTGATATTATTATTACATACAAAGGTAATTGTTTGGAAATTGTATATCAGTTTCGTCACAACATGTTCTATAAACATTGGTATTTCGTAATTAATTAGTACATTTTCAATCCAATAATTAAAAGAGTTATAAAGAGCGAACTAATATTTATAAGGTTGTCTATTCACGAATAAAAGTATCGTTTTTAACCTATCAAACAGAAATCAGTGGCGCTACAACCCTTTTAAGGTATGGGCCTGTAACTGTAACTGTTTCATGATCATTTATCAATCAAGGCAATCAAGGTGATCTTTTATTAACCTGTAACAAATATACTTTATGAAGTGTGGAGGAAGGAGGTGTGTAGTTTCTCCAACCTAAATGAAGGATCCTCGACAAGTGTGACCACTGACTGGGCCCAATGTCCCAGTGACTAAGGTGGAGTGAAAATGCGCTGACCCAGGCATCCGCCTTAAATTTCGAGCTTAACGCGGGGTCAGTTGGGCTGGGACTCAAAGACCTCTGATGTTTAGAGGGATGGGTAGCGAGAGCCTACCCACTATAAACACCTCAGCCCTCCAAACGCACTTAAGATGGGCCTTCGGGGTTAGCATTTAACCTAAGGGATGATATAGACAGACTAACCTAACCTAATCCAACACATATTGGTACTAAATGTATAAAAAAAACCCTTGTCTGTACGAATAGCTAACATATAATTTATAATAAATAAAAAAAATATTAGTATGAATAGTTGATACGTCCAAAACCAGCCTTCGCAAGTAAATTAATTATAGAGATTTTCTAGTTATCAAGTAATCAGGAAAGTAAGGCAGCTTTCTTTTTATGATAAATACCATTAAAATTGTGATTAATTACTTTTGACATTTTAATTCGTTTTAATCGAAAGCTTTTCTAATAATCTAAAAAGTACAGTAAATTGCACGGTTTTCGTTATTGATTTAGCACAAAGAAAGTTCCAAGCAAACTTTGTTTATAATAACTTATTTATTTCAGATTATATCTATTTGTAATTTTAGATAGAGTTAGTAACAATTTGTTGCTTAGATTGGTTAGTAAATAAAACAAAAAAAACTCCTATAGTGGGGCATGGACAGCATACCAACGTTTTTAAATATGCGTGTTTGTATTCACATTCTGAATACCATTGGTGCTAAGAGTGGATCTGGAACGATGCCTTGTACCCGCTCCTTACTTCACCCTTCATCCCCCCTGCCTCAGATTCACCAAAGTTCCACAGAACTCCAACATCAACATTGGATGCAAAACGTAGACAGACAGTCCAAAATGGCTCTGTCAGCAGTTATCCCGCTAGTGGCAAAGCGATTTCTAAGCATCAACAGAATTGTGACCACTGTCTCCTTTATAAACATTTATTTGCCTTGGTGCAAGAGACAGCCCCTCGTGGCTGTCCCCAGAGGCTGTTTCAGCGCAGAGGAAGTCACCCCCGTAGTCCTGGAATGCGTGTCTCGGCTCGGAACAGTTCCTTGGAGCAGTGAGGTCGTTCCGTGAAACCTGCGAAGTGCCGAGGAAACTTCTGATAGGAAATTAGCCAGGACAAAAAGGACATCTTAGTGCGAAAACCAAGTCAAAACTACGACTAGTACTACCATTGGTACTATGCCTGACACGATACATGAAGGATGCCAATTTCCGAATGACATTAAAACCTCTCGGCTTCGGAAAACATACCCGACTGTTCTGCAAGCCCTAAAGCAACCTGAACGTGTTAAAGTTTTATAAGTAAGGTATAATTACACTATAATCATTAATTTATCTGATAAGGCGATACCATTTCACCGAACCGTTTAGATAAAGTCTCTATGTTCAATGGACATTTGCATGCTGATTTAACTCGGTTGAGCAGTTGTAATTCATCTTATGTACCAGGGCAAACAAAAAATGTATAATGTAACTATAGCTATGAAACCTGGACAGATGAAATTTAAATTCCATTTTCATGAACGTGGACGTGAAAGTGTACAGGCAAGAAGTTGAGATCCGTTTAGATTGGCCAGGTCGAAGTTCTGACCTCAATCCAATTGAGCATGTCTGGGATGTTCTAAAAGACGAAAAAGGATAGTGTAACCTCCTCCACAAACCATCAGGGAATAGAGTCATTGCAGTAGACTGGGAAGGTATTCCTGAAAAAGTTAAAAAAATATTGGAAAACATGTCCAGAAGTATTCACACTGTGATTATGGCAAGATGTCCCACTCGTTAGGGTTTATACACTTGTAATTTTATTTTATTTAAACGAGTAATAAATAGTTATCTTTAGTCAAGATCACTTCTTATTGTTGGTATACATCAGTTTTAAAGAACTCATCACGAGTATTAATTTACATTATTATATTACGACTACGTCAGACAACTAAATTAAATTAATAACATTTAATTAACTGAAATCGACCTTAGAACGTAAATTTCCTTAGATGGCAATTTTTTTGCAAAAGAATTTATATTATACGCATTATTAATAACTTAATGACACCAGACAACAGTTTATTTAAGCTTTATTACGAGCAATTAATCGCGAATAAATGATTCCATCAACCCATCTAATAAAACAAAATTTGACTGGCTACTACATCCATCTCTATCGCACGTATACAAAAACGTACATCTCCTTTCCCCTTTAGCTCTTTCGCGGTTGGCTGGCGCCATTACTCTCCAGTTGCGCACGCGCAATCGCAGGAAAAACATGTGTTTATAAAAATGTTTTTCTACGATAATCGATGTTTTTAATGTGACAGTGTGAAAGTGAAACAAGGGATCGCAGTGTGTGGATCGTGGGAGTTTTGGTAAATTATTGAAAGTGGCTTTGTTGTGACCGTTTCTACACCTGCTTCACATTCGGATGGCTTTACTATTTACGGAAGGCTTTTTGCCGCGACAAAATATATGAAAACATATAAGTGTTAGATATCTTTCAAAAATTAAACGTAAAGAAAATACTTTTCTGATATGAGATTTATTTGCAGCTTAAAGTGAATTCTATGTATATGTGAGAGATTAAACCAAATCAGTTATTTCTCAGTTAAAGTTTAATTTAAACTTAACTTGATTATGACTTTAAAACTTAACTCAGCGAGTAAATTTTAAGAAGTTTAATATAAGATGTTGTTGTTTTTATCGGGTTTCTTATGTAACATATTTTTGTATATTATTCTGTAAAATAAATAAATAATAAAAATATTTTAGGTCAGAACGAAATATAAAAATTATAAACTAACGACATGTGAACCTGAAAATTTGTTTAATAATAATTTGAACAATAATGAATATTTCGAATGTCAAATATCCGTTAAATTAGTAATACCAGTATTATGAATGTAAAATAATTAATTCTAATAAGTAAATTGAGTAAACTCTATTAGGGTACTAAATATATATGTATATTGTAAATACGTACATCAATTTATCTAGTTTAAATCGACCACCTATAAAGTTCTACATTTCTCTTAAACATTCTTCTAGAAAAACCATCATAGGAGTTCAGGCACCTCTTGACATATACGGTAGCGGCATGATAAATAAAAAAAAATTAAGTGCCTATCTGATCCGGATACCTAATCCGGTATTTAACTAGAATTTTTTTATTAAAAAAAAAAAATAGCTAGTAAAATCTAACATAGGGATTTTTATTATTTTTTACTTTAATTTTTGTAATATTTATATTTAGTATAATTTATATGTATTTTTAGAAAAAAAATCGTAACATATACTGTAGATATAGCATTATATTACCTTGAAATTTAATCAATAAATAGACACGCTTTTAAGTCATCCCGAAAGCCGGATTATACGCTATAGAAATGCGTTTAAGTTGTAATAACTATAAAACACAAAAACAAGAGCTACCGCTACATAAATGGCGACTTGTAATCTCGTATCTGCTTGTCTCTATCTGCCGCCGATAATGGTTGTGTTTAATCGTCGCACGCGCACCGATACCACAACGTCCCGCCTGAATTATTGACCTATTATAGTCTGAATCTGACTCTGCATATTGGAATTCATGTTATTAATAATGCTGATATGCAAATTATTTAAACATAGAATAAAAATAAAATAAATAGACCAGTTGCGGTATAACCTATTTAGGTGTGGGCCTCAGATTTATGTATCTGGTTTATGATCATTTCTCAATCTAATTGGCAAGTAGGTGATCAGCCTCCTGTGCCTGACACACACTGCTTTTTGGTACTAAGGCGAGTCGGTTACGTCGCTATGTTTAAAAAGCAGTGCGTTGGTCGTATGCGTAAATATCTTAGTAAAATATAGTATAGGATTCCTGGCTCTATCAGGGTCATACAAACAACATTGAGAGTGTTATAAGACCGTAGTGTTTTGATCGGGATTATTATATATTTTTTTATTTATAAAAATTACGAAACCAAACGTTTGTAAAGAAGTACCATGAACGGCCTATCCTAGTAAAATATAATACTTATTGATATGGGTTTGTCTGAGCGTGTTTGTTTGTGTGTGCGTGTTTTTTATAGCTTTTTTGAAATGAACTAAATTAAAAACATACTTTTCATTAAAGACATGTTGTATGCTAGAGGAAATATTATTATACGTGATTTAAAAACGATCTTTACAAAGCCTTAACCAGTGATTAATAAATAATAGGATATATTTCAAAAGTCGATAAAACTTAGAAAATAAACCATAACAATAATTTTTTTTTTTTTTTTTTTTTTTTTTTTATGTAATAGGAGGCAAACGGGCAGGAGGCTCACCTGATGTTAAGTGATACCTCCGCCCATGGACACTCACAATGCCAGAAGGCTCGCAAGTGCGTTGCCGGCCTTTCAAGAATTGGTACGCTCTTTTCTTGAAGGACCCTAAGTCGAATTGGTTCGGAAATACTTCTGTGGGCAGCTGGTTCCACATAGTGGTGGTGCGCGGCAAAAACTGCCTTAGAAAACGCTCTGTTGTGGAACGACGGACGTCGAGGTGATACGGATGGTATTTTGTATTTTGCCTTGACGTCCGATGATGGAACTCAGCTGCAGGTATTAGACCGAACAATTCCTCTGAACACTCTCCATGGTAAATGCGGTAGAAGATGCAGAGAGATCCCACATCTCTACGCAGCGCCAAGGGATCAAGCCGCACGGAAAGTGACTGGTCGTCGACGATTCGAACCGCTCTTCGTTGAATACGGTCAAGTGGAAGGAGCTGGTACTGGGGAGCTCCCGCCCAGAGGTGAGAGCAGTACTCCATATGGGGCCGAATTTGCGCTTTATATAGTTGCAAGCGGTGGCCCGGAGTGAAGTACCGTCTCGCCTTGCTGAGCACACCAAGCTTTTTGGAGGCTAATTTAGCCTTTCCTTCCAGATGACCGCGAAACTGAACGTTATTCGATATGTCAACGCCCAGTATCCCGATGCTAGCTGAGGCTTTAAGGAGAGTGTCTTCAAAGAGGGGAGTAGCGACAAAGGGAGTTTTTTTAGCGGAAAACGCGCATACTTGTGTCTTCTTGGGGTTAAATTGGACTAGATTTAGTCTACCCCAGTCCGAGACTCCACGTAGAAGAGTTTCGACTTCAGACACAAGTTTGTTCCGGTACTCATCGACAACAGCCTGAGAAATACCTGCCCGGCCAGTGTAAAAAGTATCCCCAGTGCTGTCGTCCGCATAGCAATGAATGTTGCTAAGCTGCAACATATCATTGATATGCAGAATAAACAGGGTCGGGGATAGGACACAGCCTTGTGGGACACCAGCATTCACAGGTTTCAGGTCGGAGCATGCTCCGTCGATGACGACTTTGATGCTCCGATCAGCGAGAAAGCTGGAAATCCAGTTGCATAATTTCTCAGGGAGCCCATAGGCTGGAAGCTTCGAGAGCAGTGCTCTGTGCCACACCCGATCGAAGGCTTTCGCTATGTCCAAACTTACCGCCAGCGCCTCCCCCTTGGACTCAATTGCCTCCGCCCACCTATGTGTAAGGTATACAAGGAGGTCACCAGCTGAGCGACCACGACGAAAGCCGTACTGAGAATCGCTAATCAGCTGGTGGCCCTCTAGATACCTCAGGAGCTGGCTGTTAATAATGGTTTCCATTATTTTGGAGAACAAGGAGGTTATAGCTATTGGGCGATAGTTGGACGGATCAGAGCGATCGCCTTTTTTAGGGATCGGATGTATCGAAGCGATCTTCCAGCACTTCGGAACAGTGCCGAGCGTGTAAAGGTACCGGAAAAGGCGCGTTAGGACCGGAGCCAACTCAGGAGCACAAGTACGCAGCACAATTGGAGGGATGCCATCGGGCCCGCTCGACTTATGGATGTCCAAGGAAGACAAAGCTTTACGGATAGCACGTTGCCGGAATATAACTTCGGGCATCGTAGTATCACACCGCAATAATGTCGGTGGTTCCTTCCCTTGATCATCCAAAGTGGAGTTCGACGCAAAGAGACAGCCTAGAAGATCGGCCTTCTCTTTCGCGGTATGGGCCAGTGAGTCATCCTCCCTATGCAGTGGTGGAATTGAGGGCTGACAGAAATTCCCTTGGACAGCTTTGGCAAGAGACCAGAAGGCTCGGGTTCCCGAAGGGAGGTGGGCCAATTTCTCACCAAATCTGGCAATGTGCTCTGACTTTGCTTTAGCAATTTCTCGCTTGAAGGACCTGGAGGCTGAATTGTATGCTTTTTTACGTTCGCCGATAGTCACATCACAGGATGTCACCGCTTCTGCCCAGGCTTTAAAGCATTCACGCTTACGGCGCAAAGCCGCTTTGCAAGAACGCCTAAACCAAGGCTGGGACTTGCCACCGACCGGCACCGCAGAGAATGGAATAAAGAGTTCCATACCCTGCAGGACCACCTCGGCGACAGAGTCAGTGACGGCATCTGGAGTACTCGACGAAAAGCAAATGGGCCCCCAAGGGTAGGACGCAAAAAAAGACCGCATCCCATCCCAATCTGCTGACTTATAGTGCCACACGCGGCGACAGCCCGTGAAGCTAGGCCGAAGAGGGCGCGTGAACGGCACAATGCTCCGGACCACACAATGATCTGATGAACCCAATGGCGATTCAACAGAGACTTGGTAGTTCTCCGGATGTGAAGTCAGCAGAAGGTCCAACAAAGAGGGTTTATGACCATCCACATCTGGTATTCGCGTAATCGCAGGGACCATTTGTGTCAGGTCGTAGGCTAAAGCAAAGTCGTGAAAGGATCTTCCCGCGTGATCGGTAGTTTCAGAGCCGAGCCAATCGGCATGGTGGGCGTTAAAATCGCCAAGTATCACGATTTCAGCGGTAGGAACCCTTTCGAGCAGGGAATCTGTAGCCATTTGGATGTGCTCAATGAGTCGGTCAGTTTCGGTATTTCCGCTATGGGACCTATACAGGCATGCGTAGAATCGCGGATGGTCATCGCAGTCTACGCGCAGCCAGAGGTTAGATAGGTCCCTTCCTTCAAGCGTCCCGAGGCGACGAGAACAGATATCCTCTCTGACGTACACGCAAACTCCCGCCCGCGGCACAAATGAATGTTCCAATTTGTACCCCGGGTAGGAGAGGTAGGAAGTATCAGCCGGGGGGGATATCTGAGTCTCGGTAAGAAAGAGCAAGGCCGGCTTCGCAGTCTCTAAGTGGTAGTGGACTGCGTTGATATTGGTATTGAGCCCCCTAACATTTGTGAAGTCCACGGCGAGTGTGGACGGGGGTGCCTTTGTTAAATTGCTCCGTTTGCCCCGAGAACGATTAATGTTTTTACCGAGCGCAGAATTGCCCCCCCCAGAATACGAAGGGCAGCCTGTGCGTCCACCACCGGGCGCAGAGTGTCCCGGTGTTGGACGCCCAGAGGGGGATTCTCCACCGCGAGCGCGTGTGGTACCCCCCTGGGGTAGATTCTCTTTTTTCTGCACCTTCATATTTTATATGGGGGGGGGGGGGGGGGGTGGGCTCCGGGAGTCTCTCTCACCGCACGAAACGCGAGTACAATAAGGCGAACCTATTGCATCACTTCACGCCGGTTTTCTAAGAGACAGTGGTACTGCCCCGGTCGTGCCTGCCCATTTGGCTGAAGCCCGAAGGCAACAGCATGGCACTCCCACTAGGAAGGGGTTGACTGATTGCGCTGATGAAATAACCTCTGTCACAGGTTATTTCACCAGTGGGCGATGGGGTCGTCACGTCCCGACGCCTAAATCCGACATTATGTAGTAATGCCAGTGATGCCTCACTATCTGCCGACAACATCTCGTAACGAACTACGGATCGATTATCTGCCATTCAAAGATCATTTGTAATACGGTCGTATCTATAACCTGGCTTTATCTTCAATACTAGTAATAAAAATACGCCAAATGAATACAGCAAAGTCTTTAGCGCTGTCAATAAAACTATACATACTGTTACTCAAACCTGTTCATTTAAAATATCTGCACTGATTGATGTCAAAATATTAAGCTTTAAATTTAAATATAATGCCAGCTTTAATTCACGTAAACAGACGAGACAAACTTTTAAAAAGAGTTTTTGCATTCTGCAACTATGTACATGACATTTTAAGTAATTTAAATTATAATTTAAAGATCCTAGTGCTAAGGAAGTGCTTATATTGAACTACTTTCAGAAAAATGTTTGAATCCTTATAATCCTATATCTCTTCATATTTTAGGACACTTCGTTTTTTGTATACTTGAGGCAAGTAGACGATCATCACTCAGTGAAACATAATTATTATTATTATTTTAGTGAAAATCTAACCTAGGATAGCGTAACATCATTTCCATAATGTATATATAAAAGCTTGCCAACGCTCGGCTCGCTGATACATTGGTACAACAAAAATAAAATACAAGATTGTGACAAGCACTTATAGGCACACATAACAAATACAAAAAGATAAAAAAGTTTAACCAAAATACTATTATAAAACTAAAGGAAAATCGATTTCGAAAGTGTGAGGGAGCAACTATGGATATACAGACTTACCCCGTTTATGAATACTGATAAAATGGGCCAATCATAATTATTACAAGACAGAAACTTATTAATATAATTTTTATACCTTCCCATTGTTTGCCCTTTGGTATATATACACAACTGGTATTTTCAATTGGAAGCTAGTAGACAATGTCGTAATTATAAAACCATTAGATTTTCTCTGACACTTATGACAGAAACATGACGAATTAGTTTTACATTACCCTGTAATTGAAAATAGTGAACCCATGATAAACTACATTTCAGATTGATTAAATATTCCTCAACATATATTTACATAAAAAACTTTATGCAAAACAAACTATAGTTGCGACGTTGGTTGTGACCAGCTCTTCGTGTTTAACAAAAGGAATATAAGACGTGTTGTATTAAACGAATTTTTAATTTTATTCGTTTCCTGTACTTCAAAATGGTGCACAGCCGGGGTTCAAACCTACGTATTCATGTATGACAATTGCACGATGAGGGCACTAAGCCAATACTGCTCTAGAAGCTGTGTTATGAAGAATTTGGACTATACCAAGCTTCATTCATTTTGAAAGAAATAAAATCTTTTTATATATATGTAATAAAAAAGATATTTAGTTAAAAATAAAGTGAACCCCCTCTAGGATTCCCTGTGCCCTGGGCAGCTAGTCTCTTCCTTTTGACATGTTAACGAAACTTGACAATAATATCTACTGTATTATAATTATAATAAAACTATTGTTGCACAAAAATAATATTTTCCGTTTCGGTATACGACAGGTTGAGATACTTTTAAGATTTAGTGTGTAAAGATTTTTCGAATTTCGAATTTTCGAAGTCGAATCCGAGTTTTACCCAAATGAATAATAATTAATTCAGTCTAACGAGCGAGATTTATTCTCACGTTTTTGAATATTAATCGTATCCTAGATAACTTTTTTGCATTAATTTTCACCAAATTATCTTTAACGTGACGTCTCATTGACTTTTAATGAATCACCTATTGCATTTGTTTTTTTAATACTTTATTTTATTATTAAAAAACATGAAACGGAGTTGATTCTATTTTTGATGTTTGTTTAATTATTTATTTCCTTTTTATTCTTATAGTAACTTTTAAATTTTAATAAAATAGAAAACCTATTAATAGTATTGTCTTTTATTGACATAACTTTTTGATTTAAAGAAAACACTTTCTTACCGTTTTTACGTTTCGCGTGCCGTACAGCGTCGGTGACCATGTACGCTAAAGCACGCGAAACGTCGGAAAAATTTAAAATTATGTAAAATAATTGTAAATTTATATTAATACGTAACTTCAATCCTGTAAAAAAGTGTTTTCTTTAAACCTATTAATACAAAATTTAAACTTAGAACATAATATTACATATAAATGAAACAAATAAACATAAAACCTAAACTTTTAAACTGATTAATACAAAAATTATAACCACGACTTAGCACATAAAAAATATTTACATGTGTAAATATGTATTTATACGTCTATCTATCTATAATATGTATGTATATCCGTTACCAGCTTAGCATGGGACTAGGTCAATTGGTGTTAATTGTTTAAAAAAATAAAAGCACAAGGCCAGCGTTGCAAGGAATCAAAATCTGTTTTAGGTTTAAAAGTCCTACTTTACATTTGATAAAACAAACAAAGAGTATACGGAACAGGACAAGCAAACATGCCATGTTATGGCAATATGGTGTAAAGTCTCCAATATACGAGCATACAAACTACTTGGGTAGATTATCTAATATCTATAGCGTCACACAGATCACACAGATTACTTATTCAATAATATACACGCACTGTAACGGTCCAATTATTATTGAGTTCATTCATTACAAACATAGATTTAGAATTTTAGTATAGATAAATAAAAGTATACCGTTATTCGTGCACAGAAACATAAATATTTTTAAGTCGAATGTAGAATCGAAGTACCTCTTACTGAATGGGGAGAAATTGGCTGTGCTAAAAATCAATCTGGAACTGTTTAGGAAAAACACATTTTGTATGGCCATTAAGGTTTACAATAATTTACCAATAGAATTAAAAGATCTTCAGAGTCTTTAAAAAGCGACTGGGTGTATTACTTTTGGAAAAAATGTACTATCCAATAAATGATTATTTGCGTGAGACACTGTAGTTGATATAAATTTAATCAAGTATAATATGATATGTACGATACAAATAATATAAGAATTTTCCAATTCATATGACTAATAATGTAAAATGTAAATTTGCGCTCCATTATGTGTGGTAGAATATGTTATATATGCGATTGTACCACCTTACACATTTTTGTACCATATTTTTGAAATTATTATTATCAAAATGTCGACAAGTTTTTTGCATTCAAGAAAAATATTCAAAACAGTTAATAGAATTCATAGTCTTTAATCACAGTTGACAAAACTAGCACAACAAGTCTACACTTGGGACCATAAATCAGTCTCCGTCCCACTTATGGGCCAATAATTAAAGCTTGCCATTTGATATTGCTCTTGCCGCTTACGGTTGATTGATACTTTCCAAATACCTTTAATAATTATAAGTTCGATAAACGATGTGCGGTGTTTGTCAAATGCTTATAAGGGAAATAGAACATTCAGTTGTTCAGTCACAGAAAATTTATAATTAATAAACGACTAGAGACTCTTGGGTTGTGGGGTTCAAGTGCACAGGTGCTAAAGATTTAAGTTGGCGCCTGGTACATAGTACCGGTGACCCCACAGCTGGTGCTTTTCTTGCTTGAATAAGTATCGCATTACAGCGAGGAAATGCTGCCAGCGTTAAAGGTACACTGCCACTGGGACCAAACTTTTTATATTTTTAAATTATTTTTATTATTAATAAGTTAAGAAAATTGTAGATACTATATATTTGATTGTTATGTTCATGTCTCAGTCAGTTAGTCGTCAGTGAATTTTATTTAATTAATAAACTTTATTCATAACAGAATATAGTTGTGTCTGAATTGATCTAACGTCAGTCCCCAATAGGAAGCCCCTGTGTTCTGACAAGGTTACAGTGCTTCCGAGGTGCATGTTAAAAACAAAAGGAATATTTGTTATCTAAATATGAATATATTAAGAAAATATAGCCTAAATGTTAAATCTAATCGAACAAAAGTCGTCTAAGATTTTAAGTATGCGTCAATGTATGAGTATGTGAATGGGTGTGTCTGTATTACTTTGTATTTGAGCGTGTGGCTGAGAGTTGTTATAAGCGTGCGCTGTGTCTAGTTTAGTTTTTGCAACCTGAGTCATACTAAAACGTGTTGTCAGGCTTCCGAATCAAAATCCAAAACGGGTAGCATATTCTTTAAGTATTTTGTTACGTAAAGTACGTACGTATGTAACTTACGTAAGTTGTGTGGATAGTTTGACTATCTATGAATATGAATTAAATAAAACTGTAATATGTGAACCAATACTGCTTTACAGAAATTATTCTTTCATTTTAGTGGTCAGTCTTCTATTTCTGATACATGCCAAGTTTAGGCATAAGATATGCCGGTATTCTCGCGATAATTGCTATCGTACGAGCAAGTGTTAAAATAAATATCTATTCACGAAGCCGAGCCTTAAACGCACTCCATTCAACCCACAACTGCCGTCAACCAAGGCCAACCCTGCGCTGTTTTAATTGTAGATGAATACATTTACACAGATATTAATAGCAAAATTGCTTACACACTATGGTGACTGAGTACAGTCATAAAGTTTAAAGATGTCGGACGTCGAGGCAAAATACGAAAATCCACCCGTATCACCTCGACGTCCGCCGTTACACAACTGAGCGTTTTTCAAGGCAGTTTTTGCCGCGCACCACCACTTTGTGGAACCAGCTGCCCACTGAAGTATTTCCGAACCAATTCGACTTAGGGTCCTTCAAGAATAGAGCATACCAATTCTTAAAAGACCGGCAACGCACTCGCGAGCCCTCTGGCATTGAGAGTGTCCATGGGCGGCGGTATCACTTACCATCAAGTGAGCCTCGTGCCCGTATGCCCCCTGTTCTATAAAAAACATGAATTGTTTGAAGTATCGTAAACACAATTTCTGCGCATGTTTGATGTGAGCATGAAACGTTTAATTTTAGCCCAAAATCGGACCCCATCCCTCAGGATTATTAGACACGTATTTTAACCGAAGTGGTTAAAACACATTTAAAAGATTGCTTGTTTGTTTAAAGGTAAGGATATTGTATTAACATTTTTGGATTCTCCAAAAATCGTTATAAATAAATCAATAATACGACACCTATACACATTTGGCACCATTTATTAAACATTAATATTGACATCATATAAATCATAAACTTTTACCAAATTAACAGGTTAATTTAAATTAATGACCACATTATGCGTTTGATTTATGATTGAATTATATTGTTAACTAAATAATATATTTTATCCGAAAACACTTTGTGATAGGCAACGTATGTGATGTGGATAATGTATCTTATTAACAGCAGTATAAATCACAGATTTGTTAGAATAAAAATATTTTCCAAATTTCGGTACAGCTTAAACATTAAAAATAATATCCCGATTAAACTCGAGTGATTTGATATTTGAACGACACCTATTAAAATATATTAGTTACTGAGACTCTACTACCCCTAGTCACCTTATAATCTGCCAAGGAACTAAACTAGGTCCCAATCTTTACGTATGTATACGAACGTCTTTACATAATTCTTTGTGAACTCAGAATCTTGGAACTAGATATTTAATTTTAAATCTTACTTAAACTTGTCATGGCATCCGTTGGTAGCCGAACCGGTTAAAAGCAAACAATTCGTTTGAGCACAAACAATATGTCGTGTTGCTTATATTACTCAGTCTCCAATTAGCAGACTATAAGATATTTACATATGTATATCTTTATAGATAATACATTAGAGAGCCAAGGGACTATATATAATATTACAACGACCGTATATTAATAAAATAAAATAAACACATCACATTATTATAGGCAAAGTTTTTAAAAGTTTTAGGTACTAGGTATTTATTATTTATATGAAAAATACATTTGTATATATTATAATACATATTTCCTCTGTACCAGTGTTTCCCAACCTTTTTTGTGCCATGCCCCACCTTACCCTTTCTAACACACATAATTTTTGATATCTAAAATTGAATTGCTCACTTAAGAAACTTTAATGATAGGTTTGAGAAAGAAAATACTAGGAAATTTTTAACGAAACACAGTATTAGATTTTAAATCATATAATGAAAAACTTAAATCACAATTAATTATTTAAAAGAAAAATAAATTTTCGAATTGCCCCCCTGTGGGCTCTATACCCAATTCTCAAATATACCATCGACTATTGATAGTTTTTTCCACGAAATAGTAAAGTATTTTTAAACATAAGTTTCATCACGTGTCGTTTTTATATAAAGAAAAACACACAACAATTCTCAATCATTATACGTTTATAAACAATTTACTGAGTAAACTGTTTAAATTCTATTTCAAGATATTATAGATTTCAACTTTCTGTAATTAAGGATGTAGGGTGATAAAAGTTAATTTCAGCTAAACAAGTATTTTAACAGCTTGTTAAATGATATTGCATTCGTACTACATCGTACATAAATATTATGGTAATGGAACAACATCGTAAAATTATCAACTAGGATAAAACAGCTTAATTATAATATGTCGAAAAGTTAATAACGTTTTATTACCATAGAGATTTTATAGTTTTACTCTTGGGACCAATTTTGGTGTCGCATACGCGATCAAAAGCTTTATTTAAATACCTACACTTTTACAAGAAAAAATTTAGTTGCACTAAGTAGGTTCTACCGATATAGATTGTATAGTTCGATTGCTAATAAATTAATCTTCTTTTAAATTATTTCGCACAAAGCTACAAAACACATTTCTTAAATATTGTAGACTTTTAACAATTACGTTAATATATCAACTCAACTAAATTTAATATCCGACTATTCAGTCATTTAATTAAAGAAGCATTGAAGAGCATTTAAAGGCCGGCAACGCACTGGCGAGCCTTCTGGCAATGAGACTGTCCATGAGCGGCGGTATCACTTAACATCAGGTGAGCCTCCTGCCCGTTTGCCTCCTATACAATAAAAAAAAGTAACATTGTTTAGCTTTCGATTCGATCTATAGGGATTTAAGTCCCTACTTAATTTCTTAATAACTATTACCTCTTAATGAACGACTTAATTCCCATATACATAATTTATAAATAAAAAAGGTTTTGAAACTAGTCAGGTCTTCGGTGACTCAGCTATTCTAAGTCTACTTATTAGATGAAAATGTGTTTTGAAATAATTTTGTATCATAAAATCCACCGTATGACAGCATTCCACGATATTTACGCGTCAGCCATTTGACGTGAGTTCCGCTACTCGCCACAAATTGCGCCTCGAAGCCAAATGTCTTACTACTGACGATGAAATTGCCTTCTCAGAACTTCGTGTTATAAGTTTTATATCGCAAGTAGCTTTTAAGAGAAAATTGCCCTTCGCTTCATTTCGTTTGTCATCATTGCCTTAATTTTGACTTGACTTAAAGAAACGGGAGGCATTTCACTATAGGTATTAGATTTTTGTTCTCATTTTTTATTTAAAATCTAATGTATAAAATTCTCGTGTCACAATGTTCGTTTCCACACTCAACCGAAACAGCTCTTATGAAATTTTGTATGCATATTCAGTAAGTCTGAGAATCGGCTACTGTCTTTTAAACTCCTAAATGTTAAGGGTGGTCCCACCCCTAAATTTTTATTTTTTATATAATTTTTTTTGTTTTTTATTATATGATACAGCATACAAAAATACATCACCCTTTATTGTCACCCCTCTACGATCAACCCCAATTTTTTATTTTAGTATATTATATAGTTATTTTTATGAATTAAAAAAAGGTTTCCTAGAAATAATATACATGGCAAAACGATGTTTCCTGGGTCAGCTAGTTTTTAATAGAATTAATCGAAAGATGAAAATCTTCTGTTTTTCTATCTAGCCGTAAATAATAAGCCTATATCAAATTGTTATTAAACAAGCCCTTAGGATTATGTCCAACGTCTCTTTTAAAAACTTAGCTACTATTCAAAAACAAAACTTAGCTAGACACAAGTTAACCTAACACGAACATTCTTCGATAATTCGTTGCCCGAGGAAAGGTTCAAATGATCAAAAACAGGATGCCACAAAAAATAGTTAATTTTGCGGCCAGACGTATCATCATTCATATTTATAATGATGTGTTTTTTTATACTCTCGAGGTATAAACAACATCGTAAACCGTGTCTCTGTGCGATTTCATGTAAATGAATAAAAAGTATTTAACTTATTAACTCATTGACCTTTGTTTAAGTCGCGTTAATTTATTTCACACGAGGACAAAACATTCAATACCTATTTAAACATTCTGACCATTCTTATATACTCGAATATCACGTCATGTTATTACGTTAATAGATAAAAACAAATGAATGTTTGAGACTAGAGCAATATTAAAAAATATTTATAGACAGTTAATAAACTATAAAAACGGTTTTTTTAATATCAAATACAGCCCCTGTTGTGAAGAGCACAAGTTTTATTGTTTTTAAATTACTGAAGCATAAAGTTTTGTCTCCTGAGCCGTATCGCCCGGTGGGGTATCGGATAAAGACAATCCTACGTCAATGCCATAGACCTTTCTTCAAACCCTTTCGTAATGTTAAGAGAATTAACTGAAGGTAACGCTCCTTAAGTTACAGAAGTATCGCATAACAACTATCTGTCAAGCGTCTCATCTTAATTCTTACTTAGGTTGGAATATGAAAGAATACTTTAAATCAGTCCAGGAGGTACGAAGATTCTTAATAATAATTTATAATATTTAGAAGAGCTAGTGGTTAGACGTATAAATTTCAAAAAGGCCGAGAGTTCGAGATCCGGTTGTGCAACGATAGATTTACTTTGTACGCGTAATATAGGAAGAAAAACATCGCGAGGAACTCAATACGATTATAAATATGACGACTCATTGGTCTAGTGGTTAGTACCCCTGACTGCGAATCCATGGGTCCCGGGTTCGATCCCCAGCTAAGACGAACATCGATGTGATGAGCATTTGGTGTTGTGCTTAGGTCTTGGGTGTTTAAATATGTATTTATTTATCTATCTATAATATGTATGTATATCCGTTGCCTAGTACTCATAACACAAGCTTCACCAGCTTAGCATGGGACTAGATCAATTGCTGTGAATTGTCTTTAAAAAAAAAATGTTATTCCTAAAAATCTTGTCGCTTGTGTATCTAACTCCGTATGAGTTTATTATACCATTACAAGAAATATACATACAATATTTAGATTGACAAGACAACATATGTGTTCAAACCCTCCTGGGTGGTACTACGTCATTAGTTGAGTCAGTTCATTTAGGTTCAACAGAATAAATTGTATGATATATACCCAAGCATGGCGTAACTTAACATAGAGACGTTTCGCTTCGGGCGGCAATTTGTGAAACTGGTTCATATTTCGTTAGAGTTTTCGAGCTATGTAGAGATTGATTGCGGCAATTTACTTTTGGTAAAGTTGCTTTAACTTATAGATGTAAAAATTACATTTAGGAAATGTTAGAACAGAACAAAAAACGTATTCTCTTAGTAAGTTTCCTCTAAGATCTGAATCTAAATTGGATCTGCTAAAAGCGTTAACACCAAGAGTCACCAGCTGATTGGCAATGGGCAGGGGATCAGTAGTAGGTGGTACGAAGGGAAAGTATGGGTTATAAAGTAAGAACGTTAACATATTCCTAACTGTACAGCAAATAAAACATTTAATCAAAGTTACTATTAAGATATTAATCCATAAAAATAAATGACAAATAAATTTAAAAAAAAATTGTTAATAAAATAAATTCAAATTAATTATGTAACATTAAAATAATCTCTTTTTGATCCTATTCAGGTGTCTAAAATAGATTTTATTCGCCCTTAGTAAACCTTACTGTAAAACAAGAACTTTGTGCTTTGCCGCTTTACTTAACTTCGTTTTTTTGTTTTGGTTTCGTTACATAATGGAATCTCTGACCCTTTTAAAACCTTTTCGGTTAAGAGCCTGTAACCGACCACCTGTGGGTTACTCCATATACTTTATTGATAATTGATTTTTAATGGTATGCAATCGTGAGGGAAAGCTCATTAAAAAATGTCATTGAATGTTGAATGTATTTAAATGCTTCTAATATTCGCTTGTTTTGTAAACTTCTTCAATCTGGACCTTATTGGATACATTTGCGAATTTGCAAATCAATTTGCAAGTGACTTAGTCTACCTTTCACGGTAAACAATGAAACATGAATCAATCACTTATAATACACGCAAAGGGAACTTACATAGCTTTCTTATTGTGCAACAATAGTTGATTATCAAATGTAAGTGTTACGTAGAAATTATTGTCAAGTTTCGTTAACATGTCAAAAGGAAGATACTACCTACCGAACACAGGGAATCGTATTGTGGGGGGGGGGGGCACTTTCTTTTTAACTAAATGTCATTATGTATAATAAAGGGTTTTCTTTCTTTTATTGCTAACATTTAAATTATTAGTACAATACAGTTTTGGTTCTGGCCCTAGTGATCCTTTCGACAGGTACTATCCGTGTCCCATTGGAATGTTTGATTCTATAGGTACTTATCGAAAATATACAAATTTATGACCCCAATCGTGAAGAACACAATCCTAAAAGCCATTCCTTAAGATGTTTATTATCCGTAAACCACAATTTAAATTTTATGACACACATTTAATGTAAGTAATCAACGTTATTAAAGTCCTATACTAAAATACGAAGCAATAATCATATTTTACGAGATATTCACGTTTAAGTTATTCAAATCTTTTTAAATAATTTACATCTGTATTTGAAATTTATTTTCATGTAATATTTCTATAACGTTAAGTTTATTGGACATTATGACTAATGACTAGTGTAGTATTTAGGGATTATAAAATATGGTAATTTCTAAGAGCCCATCTTTCGGTCAACAAATTCTTGCATTACAATTTTAAGTTAATCCACCTGAAAGTGAAGGTCACAATTTTTTAACAGAACGGTCACAAAACAATGCCACGTTTCAGTATATTAAGTAGAAAAAATTCATTTATAGAAAAGTCTTCAAAATGTCAACAACCGCAACGAGGCATGTCAAATCATCAAACTCAGCGAACATACTTATGTGCAAACAATGGTGGAAAGTATGTTGGATGTATGGCGACCAAGAGAAATACTACCGACAACTCTATGGAAGAAAGAAAATCAATACAATAAACACAATTAATAAGGGACTTTTCGAAAACCCAGACGAACAAAGACCCGGCGCTCAAATCACAGAATTAACGGACGGCTTCTTCGAGGAGACGCCAGAAAGAAAAGATTGGTTCGGAGTAGAGTCAGAACCAATCTACGGCTTTGAATACGACCAAAGAAGAAAACCAATTAACTTGGATGATATTAATGAAATAACTAATAGTATAAATCTACCTCCAGAGAATAGTCGAAGCAGAGACTTAAATAGTGACAATGATTTGATAGGAAAATCTTCTAGAACAGTCTGTAAAACGAAAAAGGGTCTTGTGACAGAGGAAACTGAAATATCAACCGATGGTAAGACGTTAGCAAATCTAAGATTTCATAGATCAACAGTAAAGAGAGCTCCAAATAAGGTGAAGGAAGTGCTTGAACCACTCAAGGAAGATGCAGTGTTGGATCAATGCGTTAGAAAAAAGTGTGTGGGCGACACTTTGACCACAACAACTACCACGCTAGTGACCGTGACGCAGCAGAAGGTGACCAGTTGCAATGAGTGAGTATTTAAAATTGTTCTTTGTTTTCTTACCCATCAACCTGTTCTCGCTAGACCTTTTAAGAAATTACATGCTTTCACCCAAGTGTAAATAGTTGTAATCTAATATTCTTATAGACTTTAACACTTAATAAATTATGCTCGGTATATTAGGGCAATATTTTGTATATTTCATAACCTCGACGTCCGTCGTTCCACAACTGAGCGGATTTTAAGTGTCGCACAACTTTGTGGAAGCAGCTGCCCACTGGATTATTTCCGAACCATAAAGCGCACCAATTCTTAAAAGGCTGGCAACGCACTTGCGAGCCCTTGGGCATTAAGAGTGTATCCTGCCCGTTTGCCCAATGTTCTATTAAAAAAACTATACATTATTGTATCAAGGGCTCCAAGCACGAAAAACTTGGAAAGCTATTAAATAAAGATAAAGGTCACACATCATGAACATTAATCTGTACATTATGCTTTAGATTTTTTGCATTGCCGAAGCATCCTTACGGCTAGATCATAATCAAAGGAAGTAAATTACATTACATACATATAGTACAATTACATATGTCATAGAGGTTTTATAACTCAATAGCCAAGTGTTCGTTTTGTTTTATCAAAGTAACCGCGCTGCGTTGTCTGGTAAAAGGAAAAAACATGGCCGCTGTCGAGAGGCGGGAACGCAGTTCCGATACTATCGCCGCTACTGTTTACATGCAATACTTTTATTCTGTTGATTGACTATTGTGAAAACGGGTTTATTATAGCGCTGTTTCTAACAATAGAAAATTTAGGAAAAATAATTAAAAAGAGTGCACCGTTATGGATTAAATTAACGTTGTTCACATAATTTCTGTAAATTCCGTAATGTGTAAAATTATTATTAATATATATTTTTATTATCAAAAAGTACAAGAGTGTGAGATAGAGAAAATAAATCCCCTTCTTTATAAAAAAATATCAGTCACAGATACTTGGGAATTCATTAAATCGCAGTGTACATACAATTTTATAGAAAATTTAAAGCTGCACAGCATTAAATTTTGTAAAATAAAGCTGTTTTTGTCATCAATGATGACGTCAGACAAATAAATGTATATATTTGTACAAAATATGTGTAAATAATAATGTCCCGCACCACAAGAGTCGGGGCAATTGGAAAATTTATATATTTAAAAAAAAATATAGTTTCCTATAATACACAGTTATTTATTTATTAAGTATATAAAATAGTAATTATTCATTTAATATAGCGTTCTTTAAGTTGTATACTATCTAACACAACCGAATAATTCTAATAAAAACTATTTGTTTTGAACTTAAGATTAGCAAAACAAATAAACACTCTTTAGCTTTATAATATTGTTTTTTTTTTAAAGTGATTTTTGAAAAAAAGGCATTGTATGATGTGCTCATTGATCACTAAAATAGCTTTTTGGACAGCTTTTAATGTATATAAGGCAGGTACGCCTCCGGGCATGTAACTCTAAAATTTGTGATATTCAATCATTCTAATAACATGAAGCGTGATATTAACTATCAATCAACTTTATACGTATCTAGAAGCTATTGCCATCCAGTTTATATTTAGTGTCAGACTCGCAATTAGCCCCCATGTTGGACAGAATATAAAGCAGCCAAGATTAAAAATGCAATCACCTAACAAATTACTTGTGACATATACATACATATTTCATTCAAAAAGTAAACGCAGCCGCGGGTATAAATTAGCTATTAATAAACTCGCACGCAACTTGCAGATTGCATTGATGTATTACACAGATGTTTTTAATTATCGCGCTAATAAAGTCTTGGTGATATAGATTATTTATAAAAGTTCACCACATCATATTTAATTCTATATCTATAGTATATGTTACAAGCTATAATCTTAATTATATGACAATTAAGGTAAACATAAATGTTGCCAAAACTGAACAGAAATGTAAAACAGAATTTTCATGAATGCAAAAATTTTGCCATGACATCGTTTCCAAATACAAAGAAAAATGGAGATAACCTCGGAATCAGCAAAAGAACAAGATAAGAAATACCAGATGCTCTAATATTTTCTCTTCGAAGAAAATGGATATGCGCTGGACTGGACCTACGGTGGACACAAAGATTGAAGAAAGAAATAATGGATCGAAACACAAAATTTAGATGCCGATCTTGTGCCAGATGTAGAAATGAAATTGCGATGACGATTGGAATTTAAGTAAATCAAAGATTTTTGTTTACTCAATTAAAAACAAAATACGTCGAATTGGTAACGTTTAACGTTAATTCTTCTCTTTTGAATTGGATTAAAAATAGAAATCAATATTTATTTTATATAAAAAGTTGCGGAATGTTCTCGATTGCATAATTAATATTTTCTTAATGCCATATGTAACTAATTAATATACTCCACAACTGGTAAAGTTTTTTACCTCAATCGGGTGACATTACATTGTATTTTAAAGAAATACACAGCCTGTAACGATATACATGTTGTCGTCCTTCGGAACAAACTGGCTTAGGTAGGTTTCGCAACTTCCAGGATTTAAATTATGGCTTCTGAAATGCTAAAAAGCTATTTCCTGCTTTTAGCCCCAATCTGACGTGGCAGTGACTGTGGAGTGGATAAATACAGAATAGAAAGACTATTAAATCTTTGTTTTAACAGTGTTTCCTCTAATTCAGGCTTTATGTTCACGTATTTGTGAGGATTGCATTTAACTCTACTTAAACTACTCTTACAGACCATGACTACTAAAACGCTCCCAAAACATCTGGTTAAGTAAATAATGTAATTAATATCTTTTAGTAAAATAGTTTTTAAAACGTAAAATACATAGTCAATGATAAAGAAATTGGTTTATAAAATTAAAATACGTAACTACAACTCAAACAGTAGAGCAATGTTTCCCAACCTTTTTTGTACCATGTGCCCCCCCCCTCCCCTTACCCTTTTTAGAATCCTTATAATGTAACATACATAATTTTTAATATCTAAAATTGAATTGCTCTCTTAAGAAAATTAAACGATACGTTTTAGGAAGAAATTACTTGGATATTGTTAACGAAATAGAGTAAGTATGTTTTAAAATATAACGAAAAACTCAATTTCCAAGTGAATTATTTAAAAAAAGAATAAACTTTCGAATCCTCCCTTAATAATCAAATTGGCCCCCTGTGGGGCGTCGGCCCCACGTTGGGGAACACTGGACTAGATTGTATGCGAGAGAGAATCAGCCTGGCAGTGATGCGAACTTATAAAATTTGTATTTGCTACGTACGTGTCATTTTATTTATCAACAAAAACTTTGAATTTATTTCATTTTGTCTTGAAATTTTGTAATTTACCACTGTAGCGATCTCAAATCCTAAGAACGATCTTCCGCACAGACTCTAGGTACTATCTCTTTATAGCAAAACCACTAAGCGAGTCGCTGCTTTGAATTAAATGTAGAGTTTATAACTATAGAGAATTTCAGTGAATAAATCAAATCAATTTGGTTGTGCGTGCGTGCGCAGTGGCAATAAATTGGAAGGATGTAATTTATAAGATGCGCGGGCGCAGCCGCCGTAGTGATGTGCATTTGTGTCGATATGCAAATTAATTTATTGATAATAGCTACGGGGAAACATGATTTACGATTGAGAGAAATTATAAGTTAAGCCAACCGTATCAAATCATCATGTCAAAAAGAAAGCTTGGGCAAATGCATTAGAGAATTCAAATTAAGTTAACTTTCAACCTATAAATAAAACTTAAGTATTTGATAATGATGTAGGGAGTGGTTCTTTTAAATATTTAATTTGTTTTATGTTATCTTTGTATACAATATATATTAAATCAATATATATTAAATTATTAAGGAAAGGTGCCTTTATAGTGTAGGAGAGTATTTAGACCATAAATTTGATAACAATTATAAATAACTTGACTGTTCGTATTATTATGACATTATGATAATTAATATGAAATTGGCATTCTTATTTTTGTGCGTTTTTTATAATTTATCAATCTGTGTACCACTTTCTATGCAAACAAACGATTTATTTATTAAAAATAAAATAGGCTGAACATAGGAAAAGATTTATATTACCTAACTATTTGCCTGCGCGTTTCGTTAGCCGCCATTTTAATATTGCCGTGAAATCAGCTGTCAACAATACAAAATTCTAATTATACTCAGGAAATGTATTTATTTTGACAAACATATAGAAAAGCATTCGAATCAAATATTTCCGCGTTTTACTACAGTTTTGACTTGTACTAACGCGAAATATAACAAAAATCGTGTTTATCGATACTGTACATCACTATGAGCATCAATCGTTACCTGTTCACCTGAAAGATACAAATTATAAGCTTAGTGACAATTATTCTCATTAATATCTCCCCTAATGTCTCCATAAAACATCGCAAGTATGATGGTAAGATGATATATGTGCGAATATTTTAATAAAGTCGTTTAGTTACATTACACAGTATAAAATAAAGCAAATCAGTGCTCAATCAAGCAGCTCCAACGGTTTTTGGTATGGGCCTCAGATTTCTTAATTACGATTAAACTAAGTAATAAAACTATGAATAGTTTTTGTTTATAAGACTGACTATTAAATCGAAGCTTCTATAGTTTAGTAGCCGTACCCAGAGACACCCATTAAAACAAATCTTACCCTAGCTTAACATCTATCCACTCGTACAATTCACTCATTTTAATGCTTGGTTAGTTAACTATTAATATATGAAAGATCTTTTGTTGCTTCGGTCGTCTTCAATAAAGAAAAAAACAGCACTGGCGGTACAACCTTTTGAGGTCTGGGCCTCATTTCTGTATCTGTTAGATCAGGGGTCTCCAAACTACGGTCCGAGGGCCACATCTGGCCCACGGACAGATTTTGTCCGTCCCGCGGAGAGCTAGCATACTTGAAAACTTCTTTTAGAGAACATATTTTTTATAGAAAATTAAATTAAGTTTAGTATTCTAATTTTATGTTGAATAATTATTAATATGACATCTACATTGATATGGTCATGGGCTAACTACTCATAATATTGTTGTAGGCTTATTCTTATTGTTTTTGTGATAAAAACATAACTTATAACAAGCATAATGACAATATGGTTTTGGCCCTCGGAACTTACTGGAGTAATCAGTATGGCCCTTAGGCTGGAAAGATTGGAGACCCCTGTGTTAGATAATTATTTGTCAATCTACTATTTCCCGTATCTCAGGAGGCAAGCTGTTGTTAGTTTTAATAGAAGCCTAGGAGGCGGTATGAAAAGCTAGTACATATTTATGTTGTAATTAATTCAGCATACAGATATAAATATAAAAGTTATACCGTACTATATTTGAAGCTTTGATTTGTAACGCATTTAAGTCAAATTGATGGTCCCACTTAAATCCCACTATGACAACATTGAACACTAAAGAATAAGCGGTTTCACACTTCCCTCCTTCTCTGGCCCTTTCTCACTTAAACCTTTAACAGTGCGTTAGAGGGGGACAGCACCTGTTGAATTTCACAGTGGCTCGTCATGTTTGTCTGTTTATCTAACTCTCGAAGGTAAAGTGGTCGCAGGTGGTACATTTTTGTATTAAGGATGTGGATTTGTTAGCTGTTATATATTCATTGGTAATGCTTCGTCCTCTATTACAACGCGGTAGTAGCAAGTATTTATAAGACCTTTCACAATCACTTTTTTCTTATACAATTTATTATATATTTTTTTTAAAAATCAGTTTAAAAATCAAAAATACTATTTTTAAAAGTCAAAAATCATTAGTCATATAGGTAACACAATGTACACTTATGAACGTCAAAAAAGTAGTAAACTTTACATTTAGTGCCAGTACTCAAATCAAGGGAGTAGAACGGAAGAGAAGAACTGGCAATAAACACTCCGCCACACTTTTCAATCGCCAAGTTTTTTGTTTTACACAACGTTTGTAAGGAGCTGCAACCATTCATTCAACACCATGTTCCATATGACATATTAAGTAATTCAACAATAGACTTATGTCCTCTGTCAGCAGGAGGCATGGTGAAATAGGAGCACACACTTACATTCTCGTGGGAACAACACGCAAACACATAGTCGAAATAGTCGAAATAACTAACATTTATTTCGACTATGTGTTTAACCCCCGACGCAAACATGACATTGACGAGTCAATGTGTCTGTCAGTCACATAGCCTCTAAACAAATGGACCTTTTATGATCGAAGATCATTTGTGACGTTGTAACTTCAGATTTTTGTTAGTTACGGCAGAAACATTACACGAAAACTTACTATGTTGCTATAAGATTTGGAACACCCGTATATGCTACTATGACTAAGCTACTTTTTAGATAGTAAATGCTTCCTATTACAATAATATTCCTATTAAATAACTAGCATCAAAGTACCTAGGATCCACGCCATACATATAATCCGAACATAGATGCGTGCACGCATTGTCTGTACTCATTAGCGCGTAATGAGTACATGGAACCAATTATCCATATTTACTACATTTCGACGCTTAAATAATTTACACGGCCCTAACATGCTATAAATATATCGGCAATCCATGCAAATGCGCGCAATTTTAATTGGTTAGATTCTTTCTCTAAATTAGTAATTTTAATTAGCCGTGTTCTTCATTAAAAGGCAAAAGCTTTTTGCTATAGACCGCTTGGTAGGTCCAAGCGGAGTATGGAGTAAATAGTTTTGTAAGAAGTCTGTGTAATAATATAGACAAACTAAACTGAAAGGATGAAATGGTGAACTGGTAATATCTTAGTCGAAAGGATCAGATCATCTTCGAAAATAGTTATCGTATATTGTCGGTATCGAGCCTCTCGTCCTTGGGATGGTTCATATTTTGCCATAAAACACATCATTTGTCATAAAAGTATTGGACATAGTAGGCAGATCACCTACTTCGTTTAAGAAAAAAATATCACGAAACTAATTTTACTAGATATAATTATTGTTTTGAACTCTCTTAGTAGCACAGCTAATCGGCAACTCTGTGGGCGTTAAAATTGCTAAAATGATCACTAAAAATGGGTGATGTTAGTTATAAAATCGTAAGAAACAAAAGCTATATAGGTCAAGAAGCTATAGAAGACAACTCACGTTATTAAATAATTATGGTTTTAAATTAGTTTAACAGAATTGCCCTCTTTAGACTGTGGACTAGGCTCTGAAAATAGATACAAGTTGAGACGGGGAACAAAAAGTTGCGTGTACAAATAGGTCGGTGTTTTTTATAGCATTCCTAGTAACGATCGTTTTAGTACTAATATATTCCAGATTTTTCGTATGTAAAATTTTAACTCAAACTCAAAATAATTTTATTCATATAGGTAACCAAGTACACTAATAAACTTCAACAGAAAAGATGTTAAATTGATTCTAAATTTATATTTACTACCAGTTCGCAAGTCAAGGGCGTAAATCGGGCAAGAACAACTGGCAAGAAACTATTCGCTCACTCTTTTTAATCGCCAAGTTTGGAGACATACAAATTGTTTGAAATCAATCCCAAGGATTAGGATCATTTCAATAATCGACAAATTTATAAAAAGCTTTATTGATTAATGTACGTTTATCGAGAGTTTTGAATTTATTTAGTGATAATTCTCTAATTTCGCTTGGGAGTTTGTTGTAAAACGAATACAATTCCCATATAAGGAGTGGTTTATCTTCTGAGCCTGGTCGTACGCTTAGGTCATACTTCTATTTGTTGAGACTTCTTCATCAGTCTTTTCATTTCTGAAGGTCGTGTTAGGTTAGGTTAGCGCCGAACAAATTCCTCCACACTCCCCTATCTTCTTTGACTTAGACTATTTATCTGCGTTTAACAATAAGTCCTTTTAAGGTTTTATATTTCTTTGTTTACAGAAATCAATGTTATTAAAATATTTGGATAATTATATTCATCTCTTTTTGTATTATGAAATGACTATGGTCTGATTCCCGTTCTTTTTTGCTTCTATTCAAAGCCTGTAAAGTAAAAATTATATAGAATAGATTTATTGAATCATCACCATAAATGATCTTGTGATCTTCAGTACTCTGGGCTTTCATAACATTTGTAATATCAGTAGGTCGTCTCCAGAGCGTAGCGGTCACGCATGACATAAGCAAGGTCACGCGTCCATATCTAACAGTCCTCTGCATTAGATTCATATATGGTCACTGGATATGACATACGATATTTACACTAAGTACGACTCTTCTATGTCAAATACTTGTTTGTCATACGGGAGCCAAAGTTCGAACTAAGTCTCGCCGAAACTTACTGAATGTTTACCCCTTAATTGTAAAGGTCAAACGGTTAGAAAATCCTTTAGAACACATGCCCATGACAAATATTTAGCCGCAACAATAATAAAACCGTCATATTTTCAAATAAACGTACATTTAATTTGTGGTATCTTGTACTGATAACCAAAGAACAGATATAATAATTATTCATTTATTAATAATTATTGGTCTTTGTTACATTAAATATACAAAATAATCCAGTGGCGGCAGAGACCGATAGGTTTGGGCCCATCAAGGGTGCTTCGCAATCTTTTCCTTCATCGAGGAAATTAACCACATATAAAGATATATTTTTGCCAGCCGGAATTATAATGCACGAACTCAGGTATTATGGCTACACCCTCAGATTACTAGCCCACTTCTGCTCTTGTATATCTTAATATTACAAATTCAGATTCAAAAATCATTTATTCATATAGATAACAAAATGTGCACATATGAACGTCAAAAAATAAATATACATGAAATGCTTCTAATTTCACATTTACTACCAGTTCTCAAATCAAGGGCGTAGAACGGAAGAGAAGACCTGGCAATAAACTCTCCGCCACTCTTTTTAATCATCAAGTTTTTTGTTTTACAATTATTTATTTACATTCTCTTAAATGCACCAGCTGTGTATCAATATAGTTTTTTATATAACGGGGGGCAAACGGGCAGAAGGCTCGTCTGATGTTAAGTGATACCGCCGCCCATGGACACTCACAATGCCAGAAGGCTTTTAAGAATTTCTACGCTCTTTTCTTGAAGGACCCAAAGTCGAATTGGTTCGGAAATACTTCAGTGGGTAGCACACATAATGGTGGTGCGCGGCAATATTTTGAAGTTATACTTCTTTAGGCGCGTTATGAAAAATTGATGAGAGTGAAATTTTACGATGTGACACAAAATTAACAGAATGAAGTTGCCCACGGAAGATGCTACGGCATTGGACATAATTTAAAAACAACATTCGAATAATAATAGAATTTATGTTACACTTAATGTAAGAGAATAATAATAAATATTTATTTTTTTTAATTTTTCAAATGTAAACTGAACTTTATTGACTATAATGACTCCGTTTAATTATTATTTATTTTTAATGGCGTAGGCAGCATGAATAAACTTTCTAAACACGATATTTAATAAATATCAATCATAACATTCATGTTTCGGAAATTAACAACGCAATATTCCTTCTCGAACCGGATGCAAATATAAATAAACGCAAAATGTGTAAACTGGAATCAGTAAAAACAACGGTATGTGGCCATCTTCGAGATAACATCGGATAATTTTAATAATTGTTACAAAACCGGCTTAAACTGCTTTATTTACAAACTTTATTGTTACTAAAATTTTTAATCTTCAAAATTAATTTTAAAAATAATTGCTTATAGGTACTATTTTTGTTACAGGGGTTTATGTATACCACACTTTTCGTATTACAGCAGTAATAATAGCGCAAATAAAATATTAGCTACAGATACTGGCAAACATCTTGAACAAATGTCCTGCGCAGTAGCGGTTTCTAGGTATCTAGGCACTGGGAGTGGGGGAAGCGGGCGGTGGTGCGCGGCGGTGGGAGAGTGACGTGTCGATCGCGTGACAGTTGACTTTTGTGTCACGCGTTTGTGTACGATGCGCAAACTTCTCCCCACTCCCTTGTTAAATGCTTAAGAATTTTGCCGGTATCTGTACTGATTATGTTTAATTTCCTACACATTCCGTCACTAGATGATCATAACATATGCCACACCTAAATTGGTGATCGTGCGTTATTATTATTTTGTATTATTAATATTAAGAAGTACAGTACAGTACAGCAACAATAAATGTTTTTATATATATTATTTAAACTGTTAAACTCAAACTCAAACTCAAACTCAAAATATCTTTATTCAAGTAGGTAACCAAGTACACTTTTGAATAGTCAAGTTAAATTAATCGTAAATTTACATTTACTACCAGTTATCCCTATATTATTTAAATATATTTACAGAGCCAATTATAAGGGAACAATTCGTTGCAAATCCAAATAATTTGACACCTTGCTTATCCAAATGAAGAAAGATCGAGAAAGGGAACAAACAGATAAAAATCTGATTGAAATCAACTTTTCGTCTTTTCCGAAGTTGGTTATAAAACTTGGCTATCCCTAAATCAGTCTGTCAAAAACGCATACAAATAAAATGATTACATTAGACGACCTTCCTTTTCATTTTTCCATATGTCAAATCAAAATAAACTCGTATACTCTTAATTTTCAGTGTTACATTATATAAAATACACCATGATCATATTTTGTCAATCTAATAGGCAAGTAGGTGACCAATCATTGCTTGACACTCGCCGTCGACTTTTTGGGTCTAAGGCAAGCCGGTTTTCCTTCACCGTTCTAGAAAATGTTCAATGCACATAGAAAGAAACTCCATTGGTTCACAACCGGGGTCGGACCTACGGCCTCAGAGATGAGCGTCTTACGCTAAAGTCAGTAGGTCAATTCTGCTCTCGTAACATACTATAATATATCTAAAATTATTATTTTCTTTTTTGCAGGTAAGTGTCAAGTGCCAGTTATAGACGGAGAATAGCGAGTTGTTAAGTATATTAATTTTTATTAAACAAACGTTCTACAGTAATTTATTACAATTTTAAAAACTATAAAATTTTCATAAAAGTCCGAACGTCATTTAGACTACCTTTAATATTAGCTTATCCTTAAAATCATATCTATGTATCTCTTTTTATTTGAATTTTATCTTAGCAATCGCAGGTCAATTAGCGCATATTTAGGTCCAAAGTCGCACATGTAAACGTCTTTAATAATAAATTGTTTGATGATAGATTACTATTGTAACATTTATATTATTATGTAGCCACGACTATTATGTTTTCATTGTATATAATAACTAATAAATACTATGTTTCGTAATTCATAAATGTGCTATAAGCCTCGTAGCGCTTATTACGTACGTATTGTCCGTGTATTTATCTACAACGCTACAAAAAAGTAAATGAAAAAACATATGCAATATGTTAAAAACTTTCGCAATAATTTATCAACAATTTACAGCAATGAAACAGTTATTTATTTTAAAACACGCGATATTTATGAGCGGTTTTACACATATTTTATCACACAATAAACAATCTCATATCTTTTAATAGAATCAAGGATCCTATTAAAAACTAAAGTAGAAATTCTTTGTACTTACGTTTTAAATTGATTAAACGTTAGCTTCGTTTATCTTTAAGAATAACCACTGACTTTTATAATGAACCTAAACTGTTTTTAAGCCCAGATATTTGATCTCTCACATTTGTCTTAGACAGGATCCATTAATAATAGATTTGTTACCGTACCCGTCATGCGAGTTGACACCAACACAATTTTCCTTCGACAGGATTCGAACACATTCCATTTACAAACCGCTGAGCTATGCCTTAAACAGAGACATAAATTGGATAGAGTTATAGTCTAAAAAAAATAGTCGCAAAATATGTTGCTGAGCGCAAACCTCGAAGATGGTTGGATCAAGTCGAATATTTTTTTATGTATTCTTAAACTCTGAGAAAGGTTTTTACCGAGAGAAAAATTTCACGAAAAACCCTAAAAACTTCAAGGCAACGAATACTCATATTATGTATATAGCTATAAAAAGAGTGGGCTTAGTAAAAAAAGTATTTAAGCGAACAAAATTCGCAAGTTCTTATAAATAGTTTTTGACATTTCTACAAAGTACTTTCGTATTGTAATTTTTTATCAATGCCTTAATAAATATACTAATAAGTTTATAATAAAACAATAAATATATCGGATCAAATAAAATACCAAATATTGATTGGACATGGCAGTATTAGCTTAGTAGTTAAATACAATTTTGAATTGATATAATTCAAACTATGGGTAACCTCAAATCTCGTAAAGTTATCAGAACCTCGATTGATTGATTGTTCATAGTTATGCGGTACCGCTGTGTTCTATTGCGCTATAATTATTCACATTTACAACTAATATAAATCATTACATAGCAGTTAACAGTACGTCTCTCATCCCAGTAAACAGCTTGGTTGTACACCAATCGATTTTTTTATGACCGCTATGATCACCTATTTGTAGTTGTAGTTGTAGTGTTTAAGACATAGTAAGGAAAAGAAAACATAGTAAGCTATCCTGCATCTCAAGATAGAACGATGACATGTGTTACACTAAGATAATATATATAAAACAAAGTAGGTTTCTTAAACACTAACTCGGAAAAACATAGAAAATGTATACAAAAAAAAATTTAGTACAAAATTTTCATGGGTTTCGTAACTGTCATTTTACGCGGTACAAAGTTACCCGGGTCAGCTAATTTATCAAGAAAAGAGATGCACAAATGTCCTTTTTTGGAATTTGTACTTTATATTTCCACGAGAACTCGGTAGTATTATATAAATTATATAGTATTAATATGCACAAACGTTCAACGTTTGTTAGAATAACCATAGTAAAATAAATTTTCAACTATCCATTGCTTTCTCGTAAATGTTGCGCTGTTATGTAAATGAGTAATCAAATCAACAATATTTTTATTATAATTTATTTGTAACATTGTTTGGTTTTTTAGGGTCGTAAGGTTAATACGTAGATCATTTCTTAGAAAATGATTCGAAAATCGAATACAACTTTTGAATAAAATAAGCATCGATAAAATATAGTCAATTTGGTTTTGTTTTTTAATGTAATTAGAGAGAATTAAATATAATAGAAATTTTATAGCCGTATTAACGTTCTTTTGGCGATTCAAATTTTATCCAACATGACAATGCATTTACCCATCTCCAGGCCCTGCAGAAAGCCAGGTGGATCCAGTACAACCGCCCGAGGGCCTACAATAGACCGAACTCTTCATTACTTTAAATTAAGAACGTACTGAAGCCTCCAAATACAATTGGCAAGATTGCTTCATTATTACTTTCTTTCGTTTTATCACTCTGCTAGGTCATACGGTCTTAATAACCTGCGCCGCCACCCCGTAACTTCAAATAGCTATCCCGACTTCAAAAGTCTTCAAAGTTATTGTACTTAGCGATCCTAAAGTATTATGATCCGCTTAATTCTCTCTCTCTTTACGCAGATATGCGTCTGTATGTGTATTCTTCAAAGTTTGGTATGGATAGTGTTCTAGTTGTTTGGGTTGATCCCTCTCGCCACGTTAGTCAGCGTACTCCCCGTACGAGCCGTATTTACTACAAATTGTATCCTTCAAACCTTCATAGCGTGGAAGTCTTCCACGGTCCGCTTCACTTGGCATTTTCTTTTGGGAACTAGGCCGGTGTCATCGCCTCCCAATGCGATGGGATTTTCCCTAGGAGATACGACCTCTAATTGTTTAAAAAGAGAGCATACAATCAAAGGCCGGCTCATCGGATCATCCGGATCCATGGGCTGCGAAGACTGCCCTTTATGGGCGTCTTCCCCCCTTTGACAACAGCGTTGGATATTGAAACAACTGCATCGAAATTGCATATAAAGACGTCAGGGGGTGATCGCTATTGGAACAAGAACTATGCTAGTCCATACTACATGAATTTAATAAATGTGTTATAACTTTTTGTATGTAGGAAGTAATTAGTTTGGTCTTGACGAGACGCGAGTGTAATTAAATATCCGAGATTGATTGCGTGTTGGTATTCAAATTTATCTATTACATGTTATCATATAATTATGGTGGTATTTGGGTCACACTGTTATTAATTTAATGCCACAAGCGATGCGCCTCCGACGTTATAGAATCAAATTAGATATTACTGGTTTATTACCAATTCTTTGTTGTTAAGAATCTCATTGTCCAGTGGTTAGTATTGTTCATAAAATAAAAATCTTACGACTGCAGATTTTGATGTCTCAGGTTTTTCTTAATATACAAGTAGGAGCTTTCTATGGCTGACATACGCCGTCGATTTTTAGGTCTAAGACATGCTCGTTTCTGACAAAAGATCAGAAAGAAGAGTTATATGGGCGATAAGAAAGATCATTCCCTTAAATAGGAGGCGAAGGGGCAGGAGGGTCACCTGAAGTTAAGTGATAGCGCCGCCCATGGATATTGCCAGAAGGCATTGCCCGCTTTTGATTCGAACAGCCCTCTCTGATTCGAACGCATTACCTCATGCTATGTTAGTAATAATAAAGCCTGTTTAATTCCAATCTTTGCAAATGTACAATATACAGTTTAAATTTGTTACATACATATTTTTCTTGTTATCCTAACTTCCTTCCGTTCCATAGATCAGAACCCCTTCATGAGTAAAGGCCTCCTACAGCTTTTTTGAAATTTCTCTATCAATATCTTTCTTTCTTTCCTCGCTTCTACATCTTCTATCCACCTTTTTCTAGCACCCTCTTCTCCTTCTTCCAATAGGAAGGTTAAGGAGGTTCCTTCGTTTTCATATAGTCTTTAAAGTCCATCTTTTATCTGTGCATCTTGCTATATTATTATGTGTCCTGCCCTGCCCACATACTTTTGTTTATGGAACTTTTATTTTTAAATTTGTTCCCTAATAAAATACAGAAAATGCAACTCCATTCACCTTCAATATTTGTAGTGCTTTCTACAGATTATGCAAGCTCTCTGGTGGTCGAAAATACCGCTATGCGGGTAGTGGTTAGCTAAGCACTTATAACACTTCGGTCTCATTGTACGTTTAGTTATGGGTTGACAAAAACTATAGAGTTGTAACGGTTGAATGGAAAAGCCATAATACATACATCACCATTGGGTACTTTTACGCCTTTTAACAAATACAATTGTGAATTATTGTATTTAAACAATGTAGGCTCGAAACGTTGCGGTAGGCCTTCTATGTCTGAACTCGAATCAATTAGTATTTCGTATTATACTCATTTAATTACAAAATAGGCAAACATACAATATTTTATATGTATACGAGACACACATTGTTTTAATTTATTTATAAGTTCTAAAACAACGTGTATGCATAAATGTATGACATACAAATTTTACACACACATATACACATCAATTTTATCAGAACATAAGCATAATATTTAATAATTTTATCATACCATATGGAGTACTGCTCTCACCTCTGGGCGGGAGCACCCCAGTACCAGCTCCTTCCACTTGACCGTATTCAACGAAGAGCGGTTCGAATCGTCGACGACCAGTCACTTTCCGTGCGGCTTGATCCCTTGGCGTTGCGTAGAGATGTAGGATCTCTCTGCATCTTCTACCGCATTTACCATGGAGAGTGTTCAGAGGAGTTGTTCGGTCTAAAACCTGCAGCTGAGTTTCATCATCGGACGTCAAGGCAAAATACAAGATACCATCCGTATCACCCCTCGACGTCCGTCGTTCCACAACAGAGCGTTTTCTAAGGCAGTTTTTGCCGCGCACCACCACTATGTGGAACCAGCTGCCCACAGAAGTATTTCCGAACCAATTCGACTTAGGGTCCTTCAAGAAAAGAGCGTACCAATTCTTGAAAGGCCGGCAACGCACTTGCGAGCCTTCTGGCATTGTGAGTGTCCATGGACGGCGGTATCACTTAACATCAGGTGAGCCTCCTGCCCGTTTGCCTCCTATTACATTAAAAAAAAAAAGCTAGTAAGGGAAAAAATTAAACAAGCAGGCACATAATAAAAAGAAATAACAATAACTAAAACCTCATCAAACCCATGTTGGAATAAGAATGGGTTTAATAAAACAATAAATTTTATTGTACATATTTGACGCGTTCAAATTCGAATTTAGCAAAAATGTTTAATATATATACATATATTAAACATATTTACTACATTCGTACTTGCTCCTCCTTACCTCTATAAGAGAGAAACGCTACCCATGTACCTGCATTAGCAAGAAACTGGGGTTAGTGAGAAACCTCCATAAGCGAGAATGAGATTGTGCTCCCTTGAACTCTCGCTTATCCAGGTTTGACTGTATACTAATTGGCTTGCTCGAAATCATTTATGTACTGGTATTACATGTACTGTTTCCATACATGGGGAAAGATACCCAATGATAGAGATTTATTCTAAACAATTGTTAATGGCAGTGAGAGAACATCATAACAAGATTTTGCAGAGTATAACGGAATTCTTCTGAGCCGGGTCCCTTATTTAGATTTACCGATTTTAAATTCGTTTGAGATTAGAAATAAATCTATTAATTAATCTAATATTTATCCAACACACAAATATACAATATTTATAATATTCTTATCCTACATAGTAATAATAATAATAATAATTAAAAATTGATAAATAGAAAATTAAAACAAATTTAATAAGTTTGGCCTGTGGCAGTGTACGTTTAATTAAGAATTTTGTCCATCAACTTATAATTTCAATCCACCACTTCCAAAGAGTTTCCAAATTAAAAAGATTTATTCCAACGAACTAATAATTTATTTGTAGTGCGTTATATTTAATCCACGTTCACAGATCAAACCATAGGACAGCATTTGCCTAAAACCGATAAAAAATAGTCTGTGGAATATTAAAATCCCTTCCAAGACAGGCAGTCAAATCGCTTAATGTGATTTTGAGATAATGTCAATTGTATGTCTCTTTAAAATTAATAAGATTGTTATCGCAATTTTATACGGTGGACAGTAACGCGCCGAAAAACAAATTAGAATCGCTCGAAGTTTTTACCCTTATATGAAGTTTCATTGAACATGTATTTATAAAGATGACTAAATTGTCAAATAGAGCTTTTGGTATGAAACACACAAACACTCAAGACAACCTTTATGTATCGTACTTTACCTATCAGCTTCTTAATAACTTTTATTTAAAGGCAAGGCTACATAATTATTTTTTTATTAATTAGCGTTTTAATATCAAGTATAAAGGAGGCTGCATATCACTACATAGTATAAAACAAAGTCGCTTTCTCTGTCCCTATATCCCTATGTATGCTTAAATCTTTAAAACTACGCAACGGATTTTGATGCGGTTTTTTTTAATAGATAGAGTGATTGAAGAGGAGAGGTTTATATGTATAATAACATCCATGAAATAGTGGAGAAATACTGTTATTTTTGAGGATTCTGATGTGATGTCGTAAATAATTACATTTTCCCGCTTACATTGCAAACGCAGGCTGAACCCTACGAGATTTATCAAAATAATGTACTAATTATTGTACACATTGAAAAGGTCTACAGAAAACTCCGCGATGGTATAGGTCTATTTCTTATGGATATCCCACAAAAACATTTTTTTGTCATTTACTTTTTACGACAAATAATGGCTAATTTTCGAAGCGATTTTAACCAATACAGCATTAATCCTTATCCAATTAAATACCTTCAATACATTGTTGATTTAATATAGATCTATATGGCCCTTTACAGCATATTATTTAAATGAATATTTTCGAAGATATTACAAATTTAAAAATTGCGGGACGCAGCGCGTCGGAGGCCGCGGTTCTCCCTATACTCTATAGCACTTTGAATTTAGTATCAGCATTGCACCCATGCGAAGCCGGGGCGGGTCGCTAGTTAGTAATAATTGTTTCAATTGTATTTAAAAAAACAGTGGTGCAACCTTTTAGGTCTGGGCCTCAGTTCTTTTTCGTGATTGTTTGTTTTCTCTATTAAGCAAGTAAGTGATCAGGCTTCTGTGTCTCACACACGCCGTCTTTTTGGGCCTAAGGAATGCCGATTTCCTCCCGTACGAACGTGCGAGTATTAAACGCGCACATAAGTCCATTGCTGCCCAGTCAGGGTTCGATGCTATGACCTCCGGGGTGGATTGCACTCTGAAGCCACTAGCTCAACACTGTTTTAATTGTATTCACTTAACATTGCTAGAATTATGTTTGTAATTTTAAATGAGAAAAGTAAACGTTAACGAAGTAAAAACTTACAACTAGCATTATGAATTGAATTATCTTTAAAGCGATAAATCATGTGCGCAGACGCATATTTGCAACACAAATTTATTTTTATCGAATGCAACATGTCACATGTGTTAATCCGATATGTCATCGGGTTTTTGCGGAGTAATGGAGTGAATTGAGATGTGGGGTAAGCGGCTTATGTCAAGGCTTATAACCAGGCCTTAATCAGATATTTCATTATTTTAATAGATTTATATAGATAATTTAATAGATAAAATATTACTGGTATTCACACAGGCCACAGGGACCTAATTATTTGTATTAAAGAATTCATATATGTATATGGAATTTTTGTATTTAATTAGTACTAAAATTGTAGAACTTTAAATTCTGTTTTGTATCTTCATTTTCCTATGTTATTTAGCGAGAAATAATTTCGTGTAGCGCATGGGAATCTATTACTCGATCGGGAACGGGATCTTGAAATTAAAGACATCGTCAAATTTGTTTTTAAACGAAGCTCTCCTTTTCTTTATATTAGGGTTGAAAGTACATTTCGTTAACGTTGATAACAAAGAATTATTCTTCGTATTTGCAATATATTTTTATATATTTTGGGTAAGATTTTAAAATTATTTTTTACACTTATTACAATATATTCAATAAGATACCTCAAGCGGGAAAGTGCATTTAATACTTCGGAGTCTAACAAATAATCGATATAAAATCTTTTACAAGAATGTGACTTCAGACTTTAATGTATAAATATAACTTAAAGATAAAAAGTCGGGTCATAAAATTTAAGTTCGTAACTTTACAGCGGTGCCTCACAGTAAACTTCTTAATGATTCATTATCCGCTTTCTTATTAATTAGTTAATTAGAGCAACGATTAAATATATCAATTTAAATAAAGCGGCAATTCTAATTTGCCATATTATGTAAGATTTGAAGTCCCGTAACCAGGATTCGTAAATTATTAGGCTTGGCATCAGAGGCCTAACCTTTGTCTATGCCTAGGTATATTCACTAGTATAGTAAGTTTATTATTTGGGATTGTAACATTAGAGAACATCCGTCCGGCGTTATCCATTAACCCACGGAGGTTTTATCTTAATATATATAAATTACGCGTCACGATGATTGTCCGCTATGGACTCTATGATCTAACTTAAAAGATAGGATACGTAACATCTTAATTTATACCCGCAATGTTATTTTATTGCAAATTATTTGACAGTCACAATTCTAACAGATGGCGCTGTGTTAAAAGTACCAACGTTTCACATAAGCTACAATTTAATGGCATAACCACCAAAAAAGCATGGTGGTCTCCAAGACTGGTGTTCTCCTACCGTTTCCCGTGAATAGTTGTCTACTATGTACGAGTAATATAATAAAACCTTAGCCACAGCAACACTTGGCCGAGCCTGCTAGTATTGTATAAAGAATTTATAAAAAATCCTAAAACCTTAAAAATTATAATTCTGTGTATTTTTCGAGTGACCGGGTATACATACTACATTGATTTCCGTATACTTAATGCACTTTTAGGGAAAATTAAAACGTAGCCGATCCAGCGACTCCAAGGGATCCCAATCATGTTCCCAAGCAAACGCTTGATTGGAACGAAAGGAAAGCGGAAGCGTAGCCGCCAGGCAAACCTGGCATTGTACAGTTGCACATGAGGCAAAGAGAGTAGGAAAGACTTGGAGTGAGGTGAAATACAAGACTAACTGTGGACGCCCTCTGGCCCATCTTGGGGTTATAGGATATTAAGTTTAACTCAAAAATATAAACATAATTATATCTACTAATCCAACTGAACAGTGCATATACCTACCTATCTCACGAATTGCTCTTACTGCTACTTGAAAATTGGTGAAGAAGGTTCTCGAATGCCATAATAATAATAATAATTCTTTATTTTCTCCCATATAAAAAGAAGCGAACAGTACGATTACAATAATGAAGGTATTGGGAGACTGGTTTCCAAGCTAGGTAAGAATCTGTGATATGGATGACCAGGCTTCCATTCCACAGCAAAGTCATACTGAGTCATAACAAAAAAAAAGGACATAATTTTCAAAAAAAAATAAAAAAAACACTAATCAAAACAGATTCCTACAGAAATAGAGTTGTATGGGTGCATGTGTGTGTGTGTGTCTGTGTGAGTGAGTGTGAATTATTCTTCCCTTATGTGTATGGTGACACGCAGTATTTCCTTGAAGCACCTTGAATATGTAATAAAATCGCGTTTCTATTGACGAAGATTTGTTTAAACAGTACAATTTTATGCTTTACGATTGTTTCTCCAGTAGTAGCTCATAAACGATGAACGCCCACCATCAACCCACGCGTTTGCTGGACAATTTTGAATGATGGCGATTGACAAGTATTTATCGATACAAGGCACGGCCTTAGTAATCATAATGGGAAATGTATTACCATGTTATAATAATAATATAATTTTTATTTAGCTATTTGCCATAAACTTAAATAACACATTCCACATTACCACAAGTCACAACGCTGTAAGCCAGTCCGCAATTAAGCTTTTTATCTTGAAATTTGTTTTGTATTAAAAATTACTTGTTAGAACTGTCATAGTTGTTCATAAAAATTATAAAAACCGTTATAGCTACTTTTCAGTTACTAATTCATTTGAGAAAATATGAATCAAGGGTCTGAAAATATAATTATTACGAAGGTTGCAACTGCTCAGCATATATTTTCTGTATCTTAAGTGCCCCTGTATATTAAGACCATCAAGAACATCACGTGTCCATTCTACGTTTTCTAATACTGTCTTGTAGTCTATATATTCATGTGATGTAACAGATTACTAAGACTTCACACATAGCCCTGAGAGGCTACGACATATAATATATTTAAGGACTAAATTTCATCGTAAACTGTTTATTAAGGATGACTATAAAGGTGGCAACATTTTAATAGCTCATAAAAATCGTTTGATTTTATGGTAACTGGGATGCCACTAAGTGCAAAACTTATACGATGTAAATTTATAGAGAAGATTTTAAAAGACTTCTTGTTGCGCGCCAATGGACCATCTAAACTGCGTCGTTTTTTCGTACACAACTTTAATTAAGTTACAAATCAGTGAGTTCCGCAATTTCATTATATTTTTTTTAAGGCTCTGGCACGATTTGTGCATTAGCCAGCGTCAAGTAAAGGATTTTTTATAATTCGTGCTTGTCTTTAGAAATTCGACCGTGTCCTCCGTGTACGGTTTAGGCACTCGCCCGGCACCGCACAACCCTCCCAAAGGCCGAGAGCAAACTTAAATTAATTTAAAACTTGCCCTCGAACCGGGAATCGAACCCGGTACCCCTCACCTAGCTGCCACTTAATAAGACCGCTAGGCTATGAGGCCCCTAAAACGCAATTTCATTATGATTGAAATTACAATCTTTTTTTTTGTTTCTTTTTTTTATGTAACATATCTGTTAAGTGATACTGAAACCATAGACAATCACATTTCCAAAGGGCTCGTTGCCGGCCTTTAAATCTTCCCACCACTCCCTTATCACCAGCACATTAAGGCCATAAATACTCAATTTTGAATGCAATTTTTTCCTATCTTGTGCAATGTTTCAAACAATACATAAAGGTTAAAAGCTTAGTAAAAACATGTGCAATTATACGATGGCTCGACATGGAACAGTTGAGTAACGACAAATCGTTTTGCAACAGCCGTTGGCCGTGTGAGGTGACGCCGCCGCTTTTTGTGCAGTGGTAATGTGAGCTGGGTAATGTTTAGAGGCTATAAAAATTACTTTATAGGCATATTGAATATTTATATTAACGTATTATAAATATCCTTACACGACATGGCGAGTAATAATGATTTATTAACTTATTGTTAAAAGAAACTAAATCAACGGCCATCGTTATTTGTTTAAGTTTTATTTAAATGTCCAGTACTCGCTTAAACCAAAGACTATGTTATAGTCCCGAGTAAAAGCTACGTTTAACTAATATATCTCTTAATATATATAAATTACGTGTTGTTTTGTTTGTCCGCTATGGACTCCTAAACTACCGAACCGATTTCAATCAAATTTGCACACCTTGTGCAGTTTGATCTAACTTAAAAGATAGGTTAGTTTACATCTCAATTTATACCTGCAATATTATTTTATTGCAAAATATTTGTTTTTAAACTATTGTCTAAGAGATGGCGCTGTGTTGAAAGTACCAACGTTTCACATAAGCTACAATTAACAATATGTAAAATAAAACATAAAATATGTTTATTATGGAACATAAGAGATATGTATCACTTATTCCACGTCATTAAATTTGAATTTGTAGGCATCCCTACTCATCGGCAAAATTAATAGCATAACCACCAAAAAGCATGGTGGTCCCCATGACTGGTGTTCTCCTACCGTTTCCCTTGAAGAGTTTACCACTATGTAATATAGAACCTTATAAAACCTTAGCTACAACAACGCTTGGCCGAGTATAGCCCGGTCATTTTAGACAATTGAAATAAAGAAAATTCCGACAAAGCCAAATCTTCGTAGAGACCTTAGGTTTACCACAAGGAATAAAGTGTCAAAAGTCCCCATCAGTCCCATGTGAGCTTAGGGACTTATTCGGGGTCCAAGGTCAAAATTTTAGGTTTTTTGGATTTTTCTCGAAAACAGTAAGTTTTATCGAAAAGTACCTCAGAGCAAAGTTGTAGATCTTAAAATTCTCTATAAAAATGGTCTCTATGATTTTTTCTCTAAGACCCACTATATCCCAGATATTGCGCTTGTAAGAATCACGTTCTACATAATATGCACACATTTCCTCACCACTTGTGTACTCGACGCGTTTTTTTTAACGTGGTATCCCCGGTAGGCCTATTCCACGAACCTTTCTGACGTTATTTTCAGGAACAATAATTATTTAATAGTATGAAGATTATTGATATGGGTTACTGAGTTTAACTGTCGTTCAAACTTTTTTTTATTACTTTAATCTGACTCATACTCTTCATATTATTCAACTTCAACAATCATGTTTTCTTCAATTTCTTTTTGTTCTTCTTCTTCTCCTTCCTTTTGATAAGCGCTTAGAAATTGTTCAAATGAAGATGAATCAATTGTGTCTTCATCAAAATCACATGAATCTTCCTCTCTTTTATTTAATTGAACATTTGAGCAAGAGACACCTTGGCAATTGGTACACACTGGAGAACACTGCAACCCTACTTTTTTACAGCCACATTTGGCACTACAACCTTTCTTGCAATTGCAAAAAATAGTGTTAAGAAGTTTTTCTGGAGCAGGGGGCAGTAAAGTTCGAATCGGTTCCAAAGTATTATTTATCAATTTCCAACCCCAGACTTCAGGGTTCAGTTCATTGCCTTGCCATGTCTGAACTTGATAGTATACTCGAAACAAATGTTGACTAGCAGATGCCGATGTTGGAGGAAGACAAGATGTACTTGCTTTTTGTTTCGTGTATTTTTTACAAATGTTAAATATCTGTACGTATCTATACAATCAATTTTTTTTGGAGCTCCATAAACCGCAAGAAGAAACCGAATTCCTTTAGTAATTAGTATTTGAGGTGAAGAATTAATTTCTGTAAATACTTTTGCGCAGTCAATCAAATCATTTTTTTTTCAAATAATTTTAATACTTAATTTTTGCCCCTTCTAAACATTTCTGACGTAGTATCGCATCCGGTCATCGCATGTAAAAATAAAATAAAGTTTTAGCATTTTGGATAAGCTGATAAACTTTTAGAAGAATATATTTCTGTCCGTTGCTGCGCCTTCCCAGGTTATACTAATAATGTATACATAAAAGAGACACGAGTAGGCATTTTTGCTTGCTTGAGTACCTAAATATGTATATACGTGGCATATGTGTGCATACTATGTAGAACATGATTCTTACAAGCGCAATATCTGGGAAATAGTGAGTCTTTGAGAAAAAATCATAGGGATCATTTTTATAGAGAATTTTAAGATCTACAACTTTTCCCTGATGTACTTTTCGATAAAACTTACCGTTTTCGAGAAAAATCCAAAAAAACTAAAATTTTGACCTTTGACCCCGAATAAGTCCCTAAGCTCACATGGGACTGGTGGGGACTTTTGACACTTTATTCCTTGTGGTAAACCTAAGGTCTCTACGAAAATTTGGCTTTGTCGGAATTTTCTTTATTTGATCACTATTTTTATGTCTAAAATGACCGGGCTAGTATGCTAGTATTGTATATATTAATAGGGAGTTAATAACCCAAAGTTATTTGCTTAATGGACTCATTAATTCAATAGGTCAAATATTTAAAACTAATTAGTCAACCTGGCTAGATTGTTTTTCCATATTATTTGTGGATTGGGTCATTCTTTTCAGGGGTTTTAAAGTTATCAAACACAAAATTTCATACAAAGAGGTCAAGCCATTTCGGAGGACGTTACTATGACCCGAGAATTTTATAAATATTTGTTACATTGTTATGCAGTAACAATCCACAAAATATTTGAAATGGACAACATAAATTGTATGTTTAGCGATAGCTATGTCTAATTTACAGAGGATTTGTAAATTAGACAATTGTGTGTAATTGTGTGTCATATAACTTAAATTTACTATCACTTGTTTCCATTTAAATGGTTGGTGCTTTGAAACTTCACTGGAGACAATTTAAGACTCGGTTGTTTTCACTAAGCATTTAATAGATCTTCATAGGAAAGAGATTCTAATATGTTTGATTCTTGTGTTCAAACAGATTCCAAATTTCTGCTTTTATACTATCAATTTTAATGTAAAAGCTATTTACCGACTCCATTAAAGTACGTGAAGTTTACAAAATGTTTTAGTACTATTTTATCCGATTATTAGTAATAATATATAATTAGAATTATAAAGCTCATTAACAAATAAAAAAAGTGTGAGCATACATGTCACATGTCAGAAGTGAAACTTCTTTGGCAAACGAATTTTTAAGTCTTGTTCATATTTATACAAATCTAATACTTTAGATTTCCGAGACTTAGAGGGAGGGAAAAGGAAGATATTCCTAAAAATTTAATGAATTTAACTGTCATTAAAATATTAAAAATAATGGAAATGATTTTTTTTTTTAATTATTATCTTAATAAAAACACATGGCTTTTTAATTTTTAATTCGTTATTTGAGATTTCAATAAATTATTTTGCATTAAATATAAAATACATATTTCATAAATTCTTTTTACGAAATTTTAATTTTAAAAATAGAATCTCTATAAGGTAATTCGCCCTTCTCTCTCAATCGATCTCAATCGCTCTCTCCTTTTTTATCGACAAAAACGCTGCACATCTTCGTGACGTTTTCGTAAACCCTCATGCGCCTAAAGGAGTTTCACTTCAAAAACTTTTGCGTTATTATGAAGATATTTCCATCTTCCACTAAAATTCCTTTAAAATAAGCAATTATTATCAAACCTATATTATTGTATTCGTTACAGTGTTGCATGCAAATTGCAGGCAAAAACTTAATGGTCCCCAAGATTTTGTTTCGGGTCGAAATGTCATTTTTCTTTCTTTATAATGCGTCATATAATTATAACCTTTATGTTTATAGCATAAGGGCGGTATTGTCGTGTGGGAAAGGTTCAAATTAGTGTTATCATTGCGATCGCCGTACGTGTAATTTTATATCAGGCGATCAGGTTTTATGCAATCTCTTTTTAAGTTATTAAAATGATACCTCGAGGACGTGTTCTTTGGTTTAATTGACTGGCTACAAGAACCTTTACAGCTAAAGATTTTTTTCCGATTGAACTGGGTCTGATCCTTGTTTAAACATACTTCTAAACAGACGCGTAATATTTTTGTTCTGTGTATAAGTATTTAAGTTTTTATTATGAGGTGCAAGATAGTGAGGAAGTTGCACGAATCTGGTAACGCTGCGTCTTTGTTATTTTCACACATGTATGGGATATACCTACATATTTTCATAAGTATGTGATGGTCCTCTTTGTAATATGTTTGAGAGCAAAAATAAAACAAATGAACTCGAAATATAAAGACAACTTAATTTACATCATTTTAATGGGTCTTGTACGAGCAAATGCTGTACATTTTGCTCACTCAGGCTTTCTTAGTTTTATAAGCGATTTTCTAAATTCGTCGAAGTTCCGCCCCGCGAGTATAACCAGGCGATAGCTCTTTAACTCTTTACAGCTGTTAAATTGCATTCAATCGTTACATAGCAATTAACATTTAAATATTTCGCTTATATCCTCTTCTTGTACGAGAGTGGTTATTATAGGGTAAACTTAAAATGCTCTATTATTTAAAGCACACCAATGACCCAGGTACAGGAGGTCTAAAACATCTTTTTAGCTTACTGGAAATCGACCATAACGAACGGACCATCGTCCTAGAACGATTTAATAAAACCGTAAACATAGACCTTTCCAAAACTTTATATAAAATACTTTGGATATTGTTACATTCAAATCTTGGTAAGTCTTAACTAACAAAGATATATGTGCATTCTTTCTATTAATTAAAAAATTCTTGATACATAAAAATTATTTGTAAAAACAAAAGCGGATCGATGCAAATATTTCCTCATTAGCATAGCATAGGACAGCTAGTTTAATGCTACAAATTATATTCACACATACGAATAGTGATGTACATAACAATCGATGTGGTTTAAAAAAAATTATGCTTTTCATCGAGTATTTTTTAACAGTTTTGCTTAAATTTACTTTTTGAAGCGTTTACTACGACCACACATTAAAGAGTTATAATAATAACGAATTTCCAATTAATAGGTACATATTCCTAGTACTTGTTAAGTACACCTCATGTTTTCTAATAAAATTGTAGTTCTATTAAAATAAAAAAGCGCATCGTGCTTATCAGCACAACTTACAAATTTAAGCGAACTTGAATAATTCGAACGACTAAAGACTGAAGACAAGTTATTATTTATAGGCAGTGTAAACATTCTATATATAAATACATATTTGAATTGAATTCAATTTAAAACAAGCTCACATTTTACCTTGAAAGAAGCACCACCTGTGGTCAATTTATCGATAATTTTAACGATGTGGTGACATCTCTGGATGCGACTAAGACTTGTTCTGGTACAGGCGGTTTCACTTTCAGACAGCCTAGTTGATGCTAATCTGTTTAATGAAAGACCTGATTTGCATTTTAAGGAATTTTATTTATAAGAACGATTTCAATGCATTCCATAAAGGCTTAAAATGGCATTATGGAGCTTTTTATGTTAATTATATTGCATTAGCAATGCTCAGGCTACTGGTATATTATTGAAGATATTGTTTTGTTTTTAAGTCCTGGCCGATAACATTTATATTTTTTTGAGAATTACTATGGAAGTATTAAATTTGTAGTGCTCTTATTATTTTATAATTGATGTCTATGTGTGTAAAATTTGTGATGTCGTATTTTCTTGTATAATTTTTAGACGCACACATTGTTTTAGAACTTATAAATAAAAAAATAAATTTCTTAATTAAATATATACAAAAATATTGAGTTTTCATTGTGTTCTCAAGTTCTAAAAATGTAATAATATTTTTTTTGTTTGACCCTTTTTAGGGTAAAAGCCTCTTTAATATTTTTCCATTTCTCTTTGTCTTGAGCAACATTAATTCAGTTTTCGCCGCTAATTCTATTACGTCAACTGTCCATGTTTTCTTTTGCCGTCCGGACTGGCCTACTAGAAAAGATTATACATTTTTTCTAGTCCAGTCCATTTTGTTGTTTTGAGTGCTCTTATAAACTTAATTTAAATACTCAAACAGGTATTAAATAGATATGATGTCTTTAACACGGTATTGCAGAAACTGTGAGTGAAATTAATTGTAATTTAAATACTCGAATAAGGCTTTGTTTTTAATACGTGCATTTAAATACTATATATATGGCTAAAGTGTATAAAGAAACTCAATATCTGAAGGCAATACACAACAAAAACCTTAAGAGCCATAACGGAACTTTAATTATGACATAAATACATTTTTGTTGCGTTGTCCCATTTGAGGAATTTTATCGCAAATTTCGAATGTATAAAATTATGAACGGCTTGCAAGAAGTGAATTATATTATTGTAATGTATGTGTAATTTAAATAAATTTATTTTACGTCTATCGAGATTAAAAGTTTATAATCTCTTGGAATATCAGTCGGCTGGGTTGGGAATTTTTAGTCTATGTTTGTTTGTGATTAGATTTTTGTTTTGTTCAGTGAGTATAGCTGTCACTCCTAGATAGTATCGGTCCACTGAAAATCAGTGTTGCTGGTAACACTTTCATGGACAGCAACTTTATTTCAAATGGTTAGTCTTTAGTAGGTACTAAACAGTGGTAAATGGATAAAAATAGTACTCGAGAACAGAGTGTCTTCCTCTTAATAGAGACAGTAAACAGTATTATTGGACACTTTATGTTAAAAATGTTTTTTAGTAAATAAGGTTAGTTTTAAATTACTTATTACTCTTAAGTTAGGCTAATTTTAATATATATAATGTTATGTATTTCAGTGCGTTAAATACTTAGTTAAGGTAAATACCAGTTATGATAGTTGTTTAGTAATGCTTACTATGTAACATGGATTAGCAAGAAGGGAATTAGAAAGCGCGGAAAAGAATAATTTTCTTCTCAAGTTATGCTAATGACTGAGTCTCATATGGTACACAGTTTATCGGTTTCATAGTAATGAAATTGTAGTAATAGTAATTGAATAGCTATCAAAATCTGTCTCTTTAATCTGCAGCTCATGTATGAGCGTCATGGTTAGCAACGAAGCATCTGCAGCGGACTATCTGTTTCCACCGGTTTTTGTCCAGCGCCTCTCTTATGACAGTGTACAGTTTTGAGGACGATGAGTCTTTCACTTGATCTGTCCATCTGGTTGGTGAACGGCCACGTGATCTTTTGCCTTCTATGTTACCAACCACGACTTCTCCAAGCTCTCATCGGCTCTGCGCATTGTATGGTTGAAATATGAGATAATTCGTTGTCTGCATGCGGAGTTGGGTCAGGATCGATGTATTGGTGCGTTTCGCAGTATTTTTACATTCGCCTCCAGCACCACACCTCCAAGACATCTATAGAGGAACTGATGATTAAAAAAATATGTAAATCATTCAGACATAGTAGACAAGTGGGTGATCAGTCTTGTGTGACACACGCCGTCGACTTTGGATCCATGGTTCCTCATGATATTGCCCTTCACCATACGAATGAGTGTTGTTGTGACACTAAGTACATTGGTGCACAGGTTCGAACGACATCAGGTAAGCCCGCTGAAGCATCTAGGGTGCACACAACACTGCTAAAACATACTAATACTATTAAAAAAATTACTAATTAAAATATTACCTGGACTTTGTTATTCTCTCTCTTGGCTTATTGCCTGAAACATATTCTATTTATTAATCTATGGAGCTGGGATTGTCAAACAAAAGATTAAAGGTTGCGTTGCATGGTCGAGTCAAACGGAACGCGCCATTAATTTCTTAATCATGATCCTTATACTAAAATCAGACAAGATCTTTATCCGTACAGCAAAAGTTGTCCTTTCGATTTTGTTAATGTACTGTGTGAGGTTGATGTGTGAATTAGCGGATGGCAATTGCATTGCTTGTCGTAAACACACACATGTTAATTGCTATCGCGTTGTGCAATCGTTTTATTTACATAGGCGCAACTAATTACGGGGGGTCTCAGATTCAGTAGGCATGTAACAAAATTATCATGCATTTAAATGTCAGAAAGGTGCGATGTCATATTGCGTGTATCCAAAAAGTCAATTCTACTAATATTATAAACGCGAAAGTTTGTTAGTATGGATGGATGTTTGTTACTCTTTCACTTAAAAAATATTGAATGGATTGTAAGAAACCTTTACAATAAGCTAGCTTATACATCAGAAGGCTACAATTTATAAAGATATTATGTGTGTAAGTAGGAAAAAAATCTACCATCTGCGAGCTATTCTAGCATGCTCAACCCGCTAGAGTTATACATATTATGTAATGTATGATGGAATTTTTATCTTAAATAGTCAATATCTTTAGTAGTTTTTCCTACGCCACACTAATATAAGCTACCCGAAAAACTGTGTGTTATAATGTGTCAAAGATATTCTAGCCTACAGCGCTTATCTACATCTTGATTGATGAGATTCGGAGGAAAATAACGTATAAATAGTATGGAACATGGTATGTCATTTTTTTAGTAAAGTTAACTTATGTAGAATATTACGTCATATATCCAGCAGCAAATAAGAAATCTATAGAAAACAGTATACAATTCACAAGAAAAGACCCATTTATCCTATCTCGTTAAAATAACGCACCAAAAACTACGCTTGCCGATATACAGACTGCAAAATAAAATATAAACAGCAAGAATATTATATGACGCCATGACCAATTAACATCAATAAGATGTCATGTCTTTGTTCTCTTGTATAAGTTCCACATAACCACGTCTATATTAATCGGCCTATACCAAAAATAACAATTCAAAGACTTACAATCTGCCTTTCGAAAAATACGCAAGAATTGAGGCAAGATTATGCTGACGTTTGGGGGGTTTAACTATTTAATAGCCTTTTGTTTATTAGTCTGTACAAACAAATAAATACATACATGTTTCTGTGTAAAAAAATTAACGGAAATAAAACATATTTTATAACCATAGAATATATAATATATGCATAGAAGTTAGAATTATAATATAAATATGTATCATAAAGTACAAGCTTTAAAATTGATTAATAGCTAACAATAATACTGTATTATGGAAAATATAGCTCAAAATTCTTGATAGATTCTGCATAAATGCCCTTTTATCTAGTTTTAGACTTGAAAAATCAAAACATAAAAACGAATCTATGAGTCTCTAAGACGTGTTTTAGCACAGCTTATGATCCATATCTTATTTAACATGAACAGGACAATGACCAATAAACCAGTTGTGTGACACACATGTGCGTAGCGTGACAGTACTGTCAATCTGTCCCCACCGTGACGGCGCAGGCGTCGGATGACAGATGAATGACATAGATGCCTTTGTTTAGAAATCACTTATTGAATTACATTAAATTATTGTTAAGTAATCATACGATATTCATAAACGTATTATAAGCTTTACTTAGGTAAATAATGTTTTGTCTCGTTCTACTTTCAATAGTTTTATTGTTATTAATAACTATTTACCGACTTTAAAAACCTCGAACTTTTGGAAGGAGGATTAATTTTAGACCTGTATTTTTCTATTCGTAGCTTAATGTATTTCTAGAGCAGTGTTGGCCTAGTGGCTTTAGCGAGCGATTCTCATCCCTGAGGTCGTAGATTCGATCCCTGGCTGTGCACTAATGGACTTTCTTTCTATACTTTCTCGTACGGTGAATGAAAACATCGTGAGGAAACCAGCTTGTGTTAGTCCCAAAAAATCGATAGCGTGTGTCAGATACAGGAGGCTGATCACCTACTTGCCTATTAGATTGACAAATGATCATGAAATAGCTACAGAAATCTGAGGCCCAGACCTAAAATTTATTTTTTATCCTATTTTATTAACCATCAAAATATATAACTATATAGTATTATTTATGTCTAATATATGTATACATACACCTACAGTGCTCAAATAAATGTTTTTAGTTGACCTTTTAACCGAATAATATTTGTCAATAAACGCGAAATCTCCGTATTTATTGGTCAGTTAATAACTTCATCTTCCTTATTTACATACAGAATGCCTACTTATTGTCAGACGGTGATTTAGATTCTTTAAAATTAAGCCATTAATAGGATTCCCGTTTAGTATGTTAAGTGTTATAAATTAAATATTTTTAAATATGTATATTTAAATGGAACCTGCTTTCTTATCTATGGATAAATGGTTGTGGTTTTAAGTCTATGGTGTTCTTCGTTATAAGGTTTTTTTGTATATATTTACTAATATAATTAGTATTACTATGTATATTCCTCACTGATACGACAACCCCCAAATGGAAATGTCTGGTAAACATAATTTATGCTAGGACTTGTTCCATCCCTAAAGGCGTAAACAACTAGTATATTAAAAACGTTTTATTATATAATTTATCGTTTTGAAAGAATGAAACAACGATCAACGGTGAATTTTACATAAACATTTTGAGGCATTGAGGCATTTACGAAACCAGATGAGAACAGATTCAATATGACATTTTTATTATAACTTGTCATACATACGTATATATGTTGATAAAGTTTAAACTTAAAATACGCATGCGTCGAATAATAGTATGGAAAACCCAGGTTTGGCGCTAATACCTTCTGACTTCAGAATTTTTTTATTACAGTTGTACTTATCTAAAATTGAGATCATGTTAAAATGTGATAGGTTGTTTTATTGTTATAATTTTTTGAACATAAAACAACTTTATGTTCACCATAATCTTGATATATATAAATTACGTGTCACGTTGTTTGTCCGCTATAGACTCCTAAACTACAGAACCGATATCAATCAAATTTGCACACCATGTGCAGTTTGATCTAACTTAAAAGATAGGATAGCTTACATCTCAATTTATACCCGTAATATTATTTTATTGCAAAATATTTGTTTATTATTTAATAGTCACATTTCAAACAGATGGCGCTGTGTTGAAAGTTGGTACGTTTCACATAAGCTACAATTTAATGGCATAACCACCAATAAAGCATGGTGGTCCCCATGACTGGTGTTCTCCTACCGTTTCCCTTGAATAGTTTACTACTATGTAATATAACAAAAACCTTAGCCACAGCAACGCTTGGCCGGTCTGCTAGTTGTAATATATTTTTGAATATATTCCTTGTAGCATATACTGTAGAAAATGCATGTACTAATCATCATGGTGTCTATGAAACCAAAGTTAAATGTTAAAAATTTCATATATTGGGGAATCAAAGTATGTCCCATTAAACCAAACCCACGTATAAAATAAAAATATGATAGACTCTCTATCATCAGGTTCCGCGCAGCTGGATGCCACTACTTTCCAATGTTTGCTTATATCTTATAATTTATTTCATTGAAGCTTTTATTGAAGGAAAAAGTAAGATTTAAGGTTTTTTATGTAATAGGAAGCAAACGAGCAGGAAGCTTATCTAATGTTAAGTGATACTGCCCATGGACACTCACATTGCCAGACTCACAAGTACGTTGCCGGCCTTTTAAGAATTGGTACGCTCTTTTTTTTTGGTTCCTAAGTCGAATTGGTTCGGAAATACTTTAGTGGGCAGCTCTACATAGACGTCCAGGTGATACGGATGGTATTTTGTATTCTGCCTTGACGTACGATAATGAAACTCAGCTGCATGTATTAGTCCGAAAAACTCTGAACACTCCGCGGTAAATGCGGAGACAAGTGCGAGTTACTCAAATTAATAATTTCCTGTTAAAGAAACCTCAATATGATTTAGTAATTCACAATTTAAGGCGTAGTTACTGTGAATAAGTCTTTAAACCTCTCCCAATTTAGTTTCATTCACTATCAGTTTAAACATGCGCCACTTTATTTCTTCATAGGTAATAAATTAACCGTAAAGCTATAAACTAAGGATATCGGGGTTTGCTCTACTCAATATTAATGTATGTTAATGAGCCCTCTGACACCGAGACATGACATTCGGTGATACTGAATTATAGAAAACTATTTTAAATAATCTTCGGCTCCAACTTCCTACGCCTCTGAAAGGTTCACTTCTGTTTGGAGCAAGCATAGTTCCTTACTTAGGCTTTTTACTTCCTTAGTCATTTTGACTACAAGTATTAGTTATAATTTGCATTAAGATTTGAGTCGAGTTTCACATATATCCAAATTTCGGGCTATATAATGAGCTGGAACTGGAACTTAACATAAGAGTATTTTATTATTACTGAGTCCTTTGTACAGTACACAACCCTCTGCACGTATTCCTGGGATCGCAGGTAAAAACTTTCCTTATCTATGATACCAGGAATCCTTCTTTACCAATTAAGTACCTTCTCGAAGGACCAAAACTATAAGCGTACGATGGCTCGAACTGAACCTGAGGTCCTAGTCTTTCACGAGTTTTTTCAAAAGTTCTTTGTAGTCTCTTCGTTCCAGAAAGACTTTTTGTACACTTACACTTGTGTTAGATAGTTCTTGTACACACATAATAAGGTATATAATCGTAGATAGAATATATGATATTATTTTAAGAGACGGGAAGACTGGCTTTCTGTAGCAGTAGTTTCTTTGTTCTTTAAAATATTAAGTTCGTTTGTTTAGTCTTTAATTTAAGTCTTTTTATTTTTCTATTAATGTACTAAATTGACTTATGTTTTGTGTCGTATATTCTGTTTAACGATGTAATTTGCATTATCTTTGTATATATAAGTGTTTTCTTTTATATGTATGTAAAATAATTATATTTCTTAGATTATTAATTATCCATGATGTGTTAACTGATGTTTCATTTTATTTGTCTGTTAGTGTGTGGAAAAGACGCTAGTTTTGGCCTGTCAAATTCAATTCGAAAATTTTTTTGTTAGAACATTTTGGATTATCGAAGAAATAGGATAAAAGTGATTGTTTTCAAGTAAAGTAACGAACTCTAAATGTTGTTTCGTAAAATACATATTTCAGCAACGCACATATGAGTTTTGTTCTTGTTTTGAGTTCCATAGCTGTAGGATTACTTATAAATAAGTAAATAGAAAAATCTTTGCACATAAATCCCATAAATCACATAATAAATGTATTATAAAATCTTAGTTTATTGGACACTGAAAATTATAATAAGTTTTATATGAACTAACGTTTTAGTAACTAATTAGTTAAATTTGGTAATACCATTTAAATAGTAAAAAAGCAATTCCATTATCAAATTAAATTTCCCGGGGAATGTGTTATTAATACAAAATTAACCATAAAAAATACAGCCTAGTCTAATTTAAAGTGAACTAGTCATAAAGTTTTATAGTTCGTTAAGTGCGCGCTTAATCATGACTCTACAATTTATGACTCAAAGATAAATTCTTCAAGTTAATTAGAAATATTATTTGCCATGAAGTTGCCTCTAGTGTAGTAATAGCTCCAAACCTTTTCCAAGTTTGAAATGAGAACAAACTTGTGCGTTCTGTCGTTTCGCATTTTGTAGCCAACTTCAGGTTCACGTAGTATTTCGTTGCTTTTGGTTAGAAATACTCTTTGCCTTGAAGTTGCCTCTCGTGTAGTAATAGCGCAAAACCTTTTCCAAGTTTGAAATAGGAACAAATATGTGTGTTGTAGCTAACTTCACGACCATACCTCAGTATATCACGTATTTAGTTGCTTGATTATTTTTTATAAAAACGAAAAATAGAAATATTTCTTCGTGAAATATATTTGCGTTATATGCTTACTTGTTTTTATATACTTAAAATAAAAATAGATTATAAGACCGTAACAAACAGTTTATGATCACAAATAAATTTATCTTTTTATTACATTTCAAGTTTCATCAAAATCTATTCATATGTTAAGAGAAAAGAGATTTCATATGTAATAATATAGGTGCCTAGCTAATAACATCGAAAGGTCGGTAAAAATAATTTTTCCATATTACCTTCATACAAAATTAAAAAGCAATAATGACTCAGCGATAGATGCGCGTGCGTCGATAGATTACATTAGCGGGCTGAGACAAAGCAGCGATACTGTCTCGTAAATTAATTGACAGGACACTGTGGGATAATATTTTATACGCAAATCATTCTCACGAATAACCGTTATAATCAAAACGATATCCATACTTTAATCTTTGTATTGCGTGAAAATAACATGACTTTGTATTATATGAACCAATTCGACTTAGGGTCCTTCAAGAAAAGAGCGTACCAAGTCTTAAAAAGGCCGGCAACGCACTTGCGAGCCTTCTGGCAATTTGAGTGTCCATGGCCGGCGGTATCACTTAACATCAGATGAGACTCCTACCCGTTTGCCTCCTATTACATAAAAAAAACTGAAAAATATACCAATAATGAACTTAATAATTGGTAGAAATTCTACTTACTTAGAATTGCTTAGATTAGACCTAAGTACTCCTGTGTCTCTTTTTATCTCAGCGTAAACACAATTTGATAGAAAGAGATGAATGAGTCATTTTTATGTATCTAGAACTCAGTCAATAATCTTTCTCATATACATATAGGTTAGAACTTATAACACAACATGGTACCTCGGCAACCCATACGAAAGGAAATTTGAGTTAAATAAACTTAATTTTTAAGAGACATTTAGGGTCTGTTTCACAATGTATGGATAAAGTACCAAATAGCTATGCAACACATAAATTATTTGGAAGATAAATTGTTCTATTTGACATTCATCGGACTCATAACTTTTGATGGACTTTATGTGACGAATAGCGCTATCTGACAGTCGTGAAACGCAAGAATAGTGTTTATCCTACAAATAAGTAATAAATAGCTAATTTGGAACTTATGTGGAACTTATCCGTACATTGTGAAACAGACCCTTAAACGATAAATGCAATTTATCCAAAATAGTTTACGCAGGGCATTGAAATGTCTAAAGGTTATACAATTTATCTTTTTAATATCATCTAGAATTCATACGCCATAAGCCCTTAAGGTTTATAAATTAAACTACGACAGCGGTAACGACAAATCATTTCCTGTAATTAGTTAATTTAAAAGTCGTAAAGCGCAAAAACGGAAACAGCGTCACACCAATTACAAATCAGCGGCCAATTGGATCAAAAACCATGCCATACCGGAACTAATGAAGCCAGTGAACTGTAAGAGAATCACAGATAACAAGAACTGTATCGTGAAATCATAGATACTAGAACATTTTCGAAAAAAAAATATTAATTAATATTTGCGTGAAATATTTTAATTAATATCTATTTGATAACGTTATAATATATTTTAACTAGCTGACCCGGCAAACGTCGTTTTGCTATGTATATTATTTCTAGGAAACAATTTTTTAGTTTAATAAAAATAACTATCTACTACATATAATAAAAATAGGTGTTGATCGAAGAGGGGTGACAATTAAGGGTTGTATGTATTTTTGTATGCTGTATCATAAAATAAAACAAAAAGTTTTATCTAAAAATAAAAATTTAGGGGTGGGACCACCCTTAAATAAGGGGGATGAAAAATAGATGTTGTCTGATTCTCAGACTTACTGAATATGCATATAAAATTTGGCAAAAATCGGTCAAGCCGTTTCGGAGGAGTATGGTAACTAACATTGTGACACGAGAATTTTATATATAAGATAATGTTATATTTTATCACTAAAAATAATATAAGAATTAACTTATCGATATGACTCATAATGTAAAATTCCTTTTAAGACAAATTTGCACGCCATTATGTGTGGCAGAATATGCGAACTCTAGATGTACCACCATAACATTTTTATACCATATTCTTGCAAATAAATTATTATTATTATTATATTTGTAGTATCTAGCGATAAAGATTGTAAATTGTTTAGTTGCGAATTGTAAACTTTTATTGTGTATAATAAAGTTTTTTTCTTTCTTTCTTGTGGTTCTTTCGAATGGAGAGTATATTATAGCTTTAATAAATAAAATATTAATTTTATATATTTTCTTTTTTGTAGCGATTAACAATTAAAATTTAAGGTTATTCAACTTAGGCTTTTCGGCATTTGTGTATGCCGTCTATATTTTAACATTTATACTTTTAATAAATATTTAGTAAATATTGAACCTATTAAATCTTTACGCGGCTTAAGTAACCGTTAACGCTTAACCAAGGTTTAATTGTCTGCATACTCAGCGCTTTGATATTTCTCTCATTTTGAAGGAACCATAAAGAAAGAAAAACAGGAAAATTGTACATAGGGTATTTAATTATTAATTAACACTTTAATACGCAGTATAAAAAAGATTAATGCAAAACATAAAATAATAAAAAGAACTTTACGTAAGAATTTAGGTGGCTAGTCTCCAGCACTTATATTATGCGAAGCATTAAAATACCTGAACTAAACATGAAAGAAAGTTACGTGTACAAATGTAAAATTTTAAGAAATTTATGTGTATAAATGTAAAATTTTAAGAAATTTACGTGTACAAAATAAAATTTTAAGAAATTTTCGTGTACAAATGTAAAATTTTAAGCAATTTACGTGTATAATAACATTTTATCAGATTCATACATATAGTTTCACAATATTTCAATCAAAGTACAATTTTCTAAACTGCTTTCATCCATATGTATTTTATAAAATGCCATATAACACCTATTTGTATATCATAAACTATATTAAGTCCAAAATGGTCTAACGAGTATATTTGACCCCATTACCGAAACTTAATTTATGGAGCTATGATTATACTGGTTTTTATTCATGTATCATAACCGTTTTGTAGACAAGATACTTAAGAAGATAAACATCATTTTTTAATTTATAAAATACAATCTAACTTTTCTTTACAAATTATTATTTGTTTTTTTTTATTAGACAAGTGTTGACCTAGTGGCTTCAGCGTGCGACTCTCATACCTGGGGTCGTAGGTTCGATCCCCGGCTGTGCAACAATGGAGTTTCTTTCTATGTGCGCATTTAAAATTTGCTCGAACGGTGAAGGAAAACATCGTGAGGATACCGACATGTCTTAGACCCAAAAAGTCGACGGCGTGTGTCAGGCACTGGAGGCTGATCACCTACTTGCCTATTAGATTTAAAAATGATCATGAAAAAGATTCAGATATCTGAGGCCAAGATCTAAAGAGGTTGTAGCGCCACTGATTTTTTATTTTTTTATTTCTAACACATAAATATATACCTAGTATTTACAAATTTCTTAACGTGCATAGTCATAATAATAATTTAAAATAAATAAATAGAAAATTGGAATACATTTAAAAAGTTTGGTCCCTGTGGCAGTGTACCTTTAATGTTGGCAGGATTTCCTCCCTGTATTGCGATAACTATTCCTTGAGCGAGTTAAGCACCAGCTCTGGGGTCATCGGTGCTTCACCAGGCGCGAACTTAAATCTTTATGCCTGTGCTCTTGTACACCACGGCCAAGGAGTCTCTACTCCTAAGGGAACAAAATTGAAGTTGGAGGAAAGACTCTTAGAACATCGCTCTAATAGATAATATGTATTATACAATTTTTTTTAAATAAAATGATTGTTTAATAATTCACTAAAGTACAATTTTGTGTCTCAAACTTGAATTTTGTTAAAACGGTCCAATTAGATTGATTTTGTTTTAATGATAACTTAAATCAATAGATACACTAATTGGCTAGTGTAATAAAACTCAATGGCGCCACAACCTTTTAAGGTCTGGGCCTCAAATTTCTGATCGTTTCATGATCATTTGTTTCTAGCAAGTAGGTGATCAGACTTCTGTGCCTGACACACGTCTTTATGGGTTTAAGGCATATCGGGTTTCTCACAATGTTTTACGTCACCGTACGAGCGATTGTTAAAAGCATACATAGACAGGAACGTCCATTGTTGCTGGGGATCGAATCTACGACCTCAGGATGTAAGTCACCCGCTAAAGCCCACACTACTTTCGAGGCTCTAATGTAATATAGGTTTTAATTTATTTATCAATATGGAAACTTAACACATCACAAATACGTAAGTGTCATTCAATTGTTTCACAGAGATTTTTTTTTAATTATGATAATAGTAAGATATAGACATTTTTTTGTTTTTGCTCACAATTTTCATTACTTTTAAAATTTGTTAAAATTTTCTATTTATTAATTTAATCAAGAATCAACTGGTTGCTAATTATGTCGGTCTAGGTATATATTTGCTTAAAAAATTTTTTAAATCAACTTTGACGTCGCTTGAAGGCAACTAGTCATTTTTTTATTATTTTTAACATGTTATTTTGACTTTCAAAACTGCCATTTTAATAGGCCGATTTGACTTGACTTGACTTACTATTTTTATAACATGTAGGTTATATTAAATATTTGTATGTTGGAAATAAAAGACTAATGCTATTTAGATTATATGATATTTTTAATTATTCCTTGGCGATAGGTCGAATTAAATATTACAACAGCAAGGCTGTCCTGATATGTAAAGTTTAACAATAAAATAAGCATACAATGTACATGACGTGTAGTACATAATAACGCGGCCGAGCGCACAGACTGACATTCCCACGTAGCGTAACCACAGATTAATATACAGTAGGGTATTTTAAACGCTCCTCTCATGGCCTTTATTTATCATTGATATGTTACAAACCCGGCTGTGCACCATTGGTCTTTCTTTCTATAATTTATATTCCCTTAAATGGTGAAGGAAAACATCGCGAGGAAACCGATTGGCCGAATTTTTTAAATTTAATTGAACCGAAGTGAACTATTCGCTATATAAATAATTCGTTTCAGACAATAACACTTCCAATAAATTTATGTTCATAATAAAAAAAAGAATAAATAAAATATAATTGTTCTATTTTTTATAGTACAGCGCGCAAAGAGACAAGCGCTGCCCACAGATTTTTCACTCTGCCAAAAGCCACAAGTGCATTACCGACCTTTAAACTATACTATTATTATTGATACTCTAAATTAGTACAAATAATTGTATTTATGATTTTGACTCAAATCCGATTTAGACATTTATATTTTTGGTACACAGTCATATATACAGGCGTTTTTAAAGTACTGTTCATGTTATCCTGTGTCAGGGTTGATGTGACCCGCATGTTGGACAACGGGTCCTGTTTTGTGACGACGCTTTTATAGCCTTTTATAGCTGTTCTATTATTGTCTTGCTTTCAGTCTCAGATATTTAATCTGAACTAAATGAAAGACACCGCTGCCTTTTGTACGAATCCTACTAATATTATAAACGCGAAAGTTTGTAAGTATGGATGAATGTTTGTTACTCTTTCACATAAAGTCGCGGGTACCATCTAGTTAATAATAATACTTTACGCAACACAAACAATATCAACGGGAAATAAATTAAACGATTTATTTATTTATTAACACTTCGTTACCTTATACAAAAACATATCTAAAAGCAGTATACATAAGTTATTAGGCAATGGGCGGACTTATCGCTAATAAGTGATTCCTTCCAGGCAACCCTAGTATGGAACAATAAAAATTAAACACCTACAGAGGGTAAAGTGCATAAAAAATGAACAACAAGGAACATAAAATAACATGTAACAATAACTATAACTAAAATAAAATGTACAAAAAAATAAGCAAAATGTAAAAGCTAATTCAATGTTTAATGAGTCTCGATTAATATAAAGTTGTTTATCTTTATTATTTTCAAAGATACAACCCAAAAATTACCTAAAAAGCGGAAATTTACCAAAACAGAAAAAAAACTATAACTCCTAGACTACAAAAAATCCTAGAACGTACATGGGGGTTATTCGTGTTCCTCTAAGGGTGCTCTATCTCTGGATCACCACTTGACACTATTTTGGGACAACCTGTATAAGTAGCTAAATTACGACCAAGCATGAAACCACCTATGGAATTAAATGGCAGGAATAGTCTAGCGCGAACCCCATCTCTCGCCCATACTGTGAACGAAAACATCGTGAGAAACGCATGCTAGACACAAAAAAGTCAAATGTGTCAGGCACAGAAGGCTGATCACCTACTTGCCTATTAGTAACAAATAATCACGAAACATACAGAAATCTGATGCCCAGACCTTAAAACGTTATATCGCTGCTGGTTTTTATTAATTACCTTATATTGTGTTATCAAAGCAAACATTTATAGGATAATCAATCAGCAATCATCGAACACTATTTACCTAAATCTTCTATATATTTAAGCTAATGTATACATCGATTATTTAAGGTAATCCTTAAATAATCTATGTATACATGTAGCCTCCCATTAATTTAATATAATTAATAATTCTCGTTATAAATTATTATTGTAAGTCAGAATGTTTAATCAATCATTGAAAATGCAGTCTCATCATAATGCATTTGATGAATTGCTATTAATAGCTGATAGAAATTAACTAAGAGGGAATAAAAGTAATATTTAAGATTTTTGATTAAACTATTTTGACTAAAATACTCTTCTTTGTTATGAGGTAAACTGATTTTTGTTTCTGTCTGTCAAATGTTATCAGAAAGAGGCGAAAGAGTATTTTAGATAAATATTCATATAAAAACCTAAACTAAAATCTTTCGTTTTTCTATTTCAGACCAGTCTGCCGCAACTGCATCGTTTCACCAACTGGGTCATCACCACCGCCGCTGCAGGAGCAGTCACCACCTCCGCCGGCGCCATCATCACCACCCCACCGACTTCCTTCGCCACAACCACTTTTATCTCCTCAATCACACATTTCCCCTCAGTCACACCTGCAATCCCAGTCGCATATATCTCCACATCTCTCACCGCTGCCCAGCCATAGTGGATCTTCTATTCCTAGCACATCGAATTCACCACACCCCTACTCGTACCCAAATAGACGGAGCCAGTATCAAGATTACCCAGGTAAACATTATATCTGCATCTTCTACCGCTTTTACCACGGAGAGTTTAGAGGATAATATCTGCAGATGAGTTTCATCATCGGACGTCGAGGCAGAATACGAAATTCCACCCGTACCACCTGGACGTCCGTCGTTCCACAACTGAGCGTTATTTAAGATTATGCCACTACTATGTGGAACCAGAAGCCCACTGAAAAATTTCGTAACCCATTCGACTTAGAGAGAGAGAGAGAGAGAGTCCATTGCCTGCTGGTATTTTGCCCCCTCTTATATAAAAAACTTGTATTTTTTCCCGACTACCATCACGATCTATGGTTTGCTAAAACTATGACTGCAAAGACTGTTTTAAATAGGATTTTCATTATTTTGTCATGATCCCCGGCTGTGCACCGATGCACTTTCTTTCTATGTGCGCATTTAACATTCGCTCAAACGGTGAAGGAAATCATCGTGAGGAAACCGACTTGCCTTAGACCCAAAAAGTGGACGGCGTGTGTCAGGCGCAGGAAGCTGATAACCTACTTGCCTATTAGATTGACAAATGATCATGAAACAGAATCAGAAATCTGAAGCCCAAACCTAAGACGGTTGTAGCGCCATTGATTTATTTTTTATATTTTTATTTTAGATATAGGAAAATTACATAATTGAAACATTTTAATAAATATATCAGCTAAACCTATACATATTTCCAGGTCAAAGTTACCAGTCACCACAAAGTCCTCAGTCAGCAATGTCGCTGTCACCACACCCACCGCCAGTACAAGGAAAGTTCCGGGGGCTGTTGGAGCACGCAGAACGGCTCATGAAACCCGGAGACCCGCACAGGCATTCTCAGAGTGATGATGACTCTGGATGTGCATTGGAAGAGTACACCTGGGTTCCTCCTGGACTGAGACCTGAGCAGGTACTTTGAATATTTCTACTATACATTACTAGACAGAATGCATAGCTACAAATATTATGACTAAAACAGAAATAAATTAAAAATAAATTGATTCAAATTTACACAACGATTACCTAGTTCAATATTAAAATTATCTATGGATAATACCCATTTTAACATCAACTGCCTCCCGGGGTTCCAATGTGTGGGTGTGGTTTTGTTGCGGCGATGTGTGTTTTGTAATTTTATAATTGATGTTTAATTTTATGGCTAAATATCCCTTAAAACTACCCTATTAATATAATATTTAAGACAATAATATTTTTTGTTTAAATATTGTCCTGTTCACTGTTTACATATGTTTTAATAGCTTTGTTTCGTTCCATTCGTTTTGTCTATGTCTTATGTATTTAAACACTTTTTGCGCTTGCCTTATCTAATTTTAATTTTCGGAAGAGGTCGCTCGAAAGCGATAAGGCCGCCAGTTGCCCAGCCCTCCTTTTCATTTAATTATGTCAACTGTATTATATTTCTGTATGCAACGAAGTGTTAAAAAATAAATAAATAATTACAAATCATATTTAAAATGTTCTTTTTACTATTGACGTCTATTTTTATAAAATGCTTGTTCCATAGTTTTACGCTGACATTTGCCACACACAAACAATTAAACCACACCTAAAAAACACACACACTGACAATTATTATTTAATAAGTTTTTATTTGCAAAGAAAGTGGTACATTTAGTTTGATAAATTATAAAAAAAAACCGCACAATCAGCCATATAAATGAGGCGTGCAAATGTAATATCAATTATCATGATGTCATAATTAAAAGAACAGTTAAGTATAATTGTTGTCAAAACTTAATAATAAGTTAATAAATTAACTTTTTAATTACTATTGTAACAAAAAATACTTTTACTAACACATTAAGTGGACACTCTCTCGTATATAGATTAATAAATTCACGTAATATCAAGGAAGTATTCAAATGTGTGCTGAATACAATATTAAGCCTATTATTATTAGCCTAATATTGTTTGGCCAACTAAATTCAAAACACAAAATAAATTCACAGTTAGGGGAGTCTCGCGGGGACATTTTAATTTTTTGCTCCACTGCCCCCGGCCGCACTCTTTATTACTTTATTTTACTCATTATAATTGCTTCCCCAAGACGTTGAATCTTAAACGAATTGTCGAGAGGGAAACCAACTTTTATTTCGACCCAGAGGAGTCGTTGAATTCTTAAGAGTTTACGCGTTGTCAGGAATCGCAAAGTTATCTTGCCGCATAAAACAGCACGTATACAATTGAGTTCCTTATATTTCTTTTTTACATACAAAATCAGAGTGTCTTCCACTTAGTCAGACTAGAAGAAATGTTATAGATTAAATTACTCATTAGTCTTAGTTAGGCTAGATCGTAATGTTAAATTATGTATTTGTGCAGAGACCTAATTACAAATATAAAGTCATTAAAGTCATAAGTTGTAATTTTTGTTCCACAATGTGTTTAGGTAAACCAAATATATATTTTACTCTAATTTTATCAAGAGGAAATTTTGTTTCGTTTGTAAATGAACTCTAAAACTTCAGAACTGAATGTAGAAATTCTTCTATCTAGGCATATAACATTGCCAGCAAGTTTAACAACACATACAGAAGAAGAGAGAAGAAATCAACCTGAAATACAGAGGACTCTACTAGCTTCTTGGCAGAAATTCCAAACTGTCAGTAGATAATAAGCTACTCATCTACGAAATGCTCTTTATGAAACCAATTTGGTCATACGGGATTCAACTATGGTGTTCGGCGTGTGACTCTAACATAAGTATCATACAGAGGGGTCAAAATTACATTTTGAAACAAATATCCAACTGTCCGTGGTTTATAAAAACATCGGAGATTCACGAGCACCTCAAAATCAGGACTGTCAAAGAGGAGATCAAGACCTGGAATATGAAATACAAAAAGGCTAGAAATGCATCCTAATAAGCTTGCCACGCAACTAACCATACCAGACCTAATAAATAGGCTTAAAAGGCGACAAATCCAAAGTCTTGATAGACACGGTTGAAAGAGAGGAGCAGTCTCGATGGAGATTTTGCTTTGAATGCCTAACAGCTCTCAACACATCTGCTCATAGTCTAGCTGACTGATTGCAAGATAAAAACTTAAATAAAAAAATAAAATATTATATGCCATGTTGATAGAGGCGAAAACTCAAATCAAAAATCTTGTAAAAAGAGGAAAAAATATTTGCATTTGAGAGCTTTCGAGAAAGAAAGAGATTGATTGGCCTTAGAAAGGATTCAAATCAATTTTTTTGTTCTGAATAGTACACTAAGATTACATACATATCAATGGCGCTACAACCGTTTAGATCAGGGTTTCGTGGATCAGCTTTCTCCACTATTTATGATCGTTTCTTATAGGCAAGTAGGTGATCAACCTTCTAGACAATTATTAAAATACGGATAACGAAGCTTTATACGTTATTTCGATTTCTAAAAAACTTTAACATAGTCTTTTCCAACTTTCATAGTAATCAGCAGGTTTTGCTTTTAAAATCCTAGTCATACAAACAGATGTTCCTTTGAACAGAAACTGTCCAACATTTCAGCACGTCTTCATCAACCACGCAAACAATGACTACAAAGGGAAACTTTGAAGACAATGCCTACAGTAGTTCCAATATTTCTAGATATACACTTTCAAGCTAAAATATACCTTAGTACTTTCTGTTTAGGTAAAATGTCAAATGGACTGTGTAAAATATATCAAATTGCCAACAGATTGTTATGAAAATGAATTTGAACCTTATTTCCTGTACATAAAGCTGTATATTGTGTGTATTATACTTTCATAACTTTTGCGGTTATTCCAACTGTCGATGAGTAAAATATTGCTGACAGTTCAACTGTCACGTAATCATAAAACAGAATACAATTCATGTAACGTACCAAATCTCGATAGTACAGCATAACTGCATGCAACTGCTATCATTATGGTTTGACAGTAAAACTTTAATAGAAAGTATAAAATGTTCGTATATATAGCCTATTCCGCGGGAGATATATCTTAATATATAAATAACGCGTCACGTTGTTTGTCCGCTATGGACTCCTAAACTACTGAACAGATTTCAATCAAATTTGCACACCGCAGTTTGATCTAACTTAACATAAATATATAATTCTACTGTACTTGTGTATGTCATTGAACTCCTCTTAATCGGCTGGACCGATTTGAATTATTTGTTTTGTATGCGTTTGGGTGGATGGTTTAGATTCACAAATCAGCCCGTCAGATGGCGCTGCAGTCGGTACTTTCATACTTTGTTTAATATCCTAATCGCTTGAAATATCATGCAGGATATCTATAGGGTCCGCTAGTGACAAATAAAATAAAAATAGCCTGTATTCGATTACTCAAAGTGAGGATTATATTAAGCCCATGTCACGCTTAACTCGAACTCCGACGGAGTGAAGGTCTCCTCGAAATTCTTCCACTTGTCTCTCATCCTCGTGACCATTCTCCAATCCTACCCCGCTATCCCTTTTATTCCATCTTCCCAGGTTTCCGATGGGCGCCCCCCTTTTTTCTATATTCAGACTATATACAATATTTTATTCAGTACACTATTTTTCTATTGAATTACGCATGAATGTTCCTACATATGAAATTTGTGAGGAAGATTGTGAGATTCCTGAGAAAGTTTAAGGTGTATAATTCATTATAGGGTTTGTATATTGACGGAAATATAACCGTTATTGTTGAACCTAACATAATTTATATTTAACTTAGAATTATCACAACAAATGTTATATTGAAAAACGCGTTGTAATTGAAAGTGTCTGACGGAAATACTAATCAAATGCAGCAAACATTTTCATTACTTTTCTCCCTCCGGATTATTATATTACATCGTCGAAGTTAGATCACGTATTATTTTCATTAGACTTTATTAATGTGTAAGCTCAGCCGTACATTACTTTATTAAGGTAAAGGTTATTAAATGTCCCAAGTCTGCTTAAGCGTGCGATACTCAACTCTGAGGTCGGGAGTTGAAATCCACGCCTTTGTACCAATGAACAACTGACGCCCCTACGGTGAAGGGAAACGTCTTAAATAACCACAACAGAGAGAGAGAGAGAGAGAAAGAGGCAGAAGGCGGAAGAAGAGGACAGAAGTATGATCACCTATTTGTGTATAAAAATATATGATCAAGAAGCAATATGTTGTAGCGCCACTATATTATTATTATTTGCAGATCCAGAAATTAAGTTTAATACGTGTGGTTTCATATTCCAGGTGCATCTGTACTTCTCAGCGATTCCAGAAGACAAAGTGCCGTACGTGAACAGCGTGGGGGAGAGGTACCGGCTGAAGCAATTGTTGCAGCAGCTACCACCACAGGATAACGAGGTAAGGCTCACTGTCTGCATTTTATACTATTAAGAACGCTGGGAATGTTTTAGTTTATTCGTGTAGAAAAATATAATACAATAAACACACACATAATATATATAATACAGTATTTACAATATTCTTCAATTATACATTAATAATAATAATTAAAAATGAATAAATACACAATATTTTTTTAATAAATAGAAATATAAAAAACCAATTTAAAAAGTTTGGTTCCTCTGCCAGTGTACCTTTAATGCTGGCAGCATTTCCTCACTGTATTGCGATACTTATTTATTGGGCAAGTACAATAAACAACAATAAAGTGTATACAATTGTGCGAATCAAAAAAGGAGAAGGCTACATATAAATTTTTTAAAGGTTATAAATTTTTCGTTCTTATTAATACCTCAAAGAGATAGCTCTAAGCATGTTATTCACATACGAGACTTTGCAAATATTGATTTTGACATCGAGAGTAATAGTTCGCATATATAAATAGCCTAATAAGATCTCTTGTCTATGTATGCCTTTAATTCTGTTGGCAACAAGGGCTTTTTTTAAATCGGTTTTTTTAATGGATTTTTTATGTATAAGGCTACTTTCTTTTACTTTAGTTTATTAACAAAGCTTCCGTTTCTTGAACACACATCTGACATATATTTCATTCCAGGTCCGATATTGCCACTCCTTATCAGACGAGGAGCGCAAAGAACTGCGGCTATTCAGCGCTCAGAGGAAGCGAGAGGCACTGGGCAGAGGTCAGGCGAGACAGCTGCACGCACCGGCTACTTGTGAGCGGGTAAGTGATAGATTTATCATACAAAGGGAAATAAAATGTATGGTCTCCAAAAAAAGAGTCAACAGAACCAAAATTCGGAGTTCATCTAGTACTCTTAACATATTGTTACATTTATCGAAGTTGACCAAGTACCGACTGCAGCGCCACCTGCCGGGCTGATTTGTGAATGTAAACCATACAGGGCACCATCCAAACCCATACAATACATTCAAATCGGTCCAGCCGTGTAAAAGGAGTTCAGTGACATACACACGTACAGTAGAATTATATATAGATACAAAGATTAACAAAAGTACCTAATAACAATTTCCTAAAAAGAAACCCAAAATTTTTAATCAACAATTTTTTTACACCTCCCGTTATGAAAGCAATTGTAAAATTAACGAACATTACTTTGCAAACGCAAACAGTTTTTTATCTCCTTTAATTTTTAACTTATAATTAGTTGAATTTTCCTCCCCAACGCAATGATCATAACGAACTTTCGGACGATAACAATTAACTCGGATTTTCTGGATCCCTTTAACTTTCTAAGAAAACCTTTTTTCGTCAATTTTAATTAAAATAAGCTTCGTATTAAGACGAGTTGCCGTTAAACTAAGGAACTTCGACAAATTAGTGTATTTGTCACGAAAAAATCACTGCACCGATTTCAAAAATTCTTTCACCTTTAAATTAATATATGAATGAGCTAGCCGCTATTATAAAATACAAATATGTCGTCGATGTAAACATATAGACATGCCGGTTTCCTCGCGATGTTTTCAAAGTCAAGTCCATTGGTGCACAGCCGAGGGTCGAACCTAGGACCTCAGCATAAGACACTAGACTAACACTGCATTTATAAAAATTCGTATCGGAATTAATTAATTTTAATTTGATATTGTTTATCGCTATAAATCCAATTTGCTTATATTTTGATCTATACTTAAATCTATGGCGGCGTCCATATTTTTTTTAAATATGTAATTACTACCGTAAACCGCAGCCACCATAGAGTACGGTGGTTTCACGTCATTACTCTCCAAGTCGGTCGCGGTTATATTAAGAAAGCTGGCAATCACTCGAACGGAAAATTGTCTCTGATTCTGTAATTACTTTCATTTCGCGAACCATTAGCCTCGGGGTTATGTCTACTTTGTTTTATTAGCGGTTCAATCATATCTGAGAAATTCCTGAAATGTAACGTTCGTTGTGGAAATAGTTATTATGAATAAATTATTTACATCAACACTAGCGCAGTAGTGAAGTTAAAAGAGCTGCCCAAGACCGATCTAGTTTGATACGCTGAATGCCATCTGCCCCAACTGAGGGACATAGATAACTAGCACACAAAGGTCTACATTGAAAGTCATATATCTATATCATATAAACTTTGTATGACAATCCCCTCATGCGAATCTTAGATTACTACCACGGATCCACAGTTTCGCCAGCGTGATATATAGCCAATAAAAATATGTTTTATTTAAACCAGTAATTTCTTACCCAAAGTGACGTATGTCATTTTAATTGCCTAATTTATTTATTTTGTTTTTGCCTAATTTATTTTTTTTGTTTAATTACATGACATATCTAATTCCAGTCTAACGAAGTCCCATTTTTTGGTGACAATACTACATTGATAAAGAAATTTTTACTGATATTTATAAGAAAGTTTAAGTAAGTAAGAACGCATATAGCGTTAAAAAATCACAAGCAATGACTTTGTATTATTCAATTACACAGAATACATAGTTAATCTATGCCGTAATAAGCACGAAACTCGGTGACAATTTTGCCAAAGTGGTTATCACACCTGCAACAGCTCTAAAATGAATGTGAAAACTCGCAACACTCGTAAAACACGTTCCCACAAAGTTTTCCCGCGCCTCGGAGATATATCACGTAACTTCTAACGCCATCTGTTGTCATACTTGTGATTTATTGGTGTTGATAATGAAAGCGCGTCATCTACAGATGGCGGGAAATTGTTTATTACGACTCTTCTGATTTATAGCAATAAATTATTAGGGTGAGATCTGGTACTAGGAAGTACATGGAATCCATAAATTTTAATGTTATGAATAGACGGTCGTATTTACTAATTAAATTGAAAGTGACTGATATGACTTCATTTTTTTTTTTAAATATTTAAGTCTTGTAAGTTGAGTAAGTTTTTTTATATAAACTTTTGACTTACAATAAATAAGTCTTGATCTTATGTTATATTATGTTTTTATTTATTTTATTTTCGAAAATATAATTTATAATATCGATAATGTTATGTGACTGAAATAATACGCACCTATCACAAAATGTCTGCTATAATTGAATTTATTTCGCTTTTGTTTCATTAATTCCATAATTTCAGTTTGAAAGAATTTAACAATACCGAAATCTAGCATCCATTGGACTTTATTTAACTTGCTTTTACTCCTAGTACTATTTTACAGAAGAAAAATTCAAGGAACTCAAAATATGACACTACAATGTTTTATTCAGAACATTAAATTGAGAATAGAGCCGCATAAAATGTACTTTACAAAAACCTGTCAAGAATTATAGATGGCGCTCTAAGCAACTAGGCTTTACAGTGTTTCCGTATCTCGTCGCTTTCTAAAGAAATCAGTAGATGGCGCTCAGATCAACTAAGAGTTACAGTGTTTCCATGTCTCGTCGTTTTCTGAAGAAATCAGTAGATGGTGCTAAAATTAATCATGATTATAGTTCAACTCTACAAATCTAGATGGCGTCACTTGGATTATTAAATGTCTGTCAATGAATTGCCTTAACACTGACATAGATGTCGCTACTAGTTTCATTCTTAACAGAATTCTGGGGTCCATTATTATTTTACATTCGTAATAAAAGTGTTTCAAACCTTTCCGCGAAGGTGTGAAAATAATTTTTGTTCTTCGTAACTTTTTTAATGTTTTGGGCGTGGGAACGGCTTGGCAGGTATATTCATAAGTTTATGAGTTGAATTGCTGCGACTGCCTCACGTACGTGGCATTTTTCTTGTCACTGTAATCTTTTAAATAATACGCAATAAACAAATGGTTACGCAGTAAGTAATAATTACTATTCATTCCGTACGCACTTAAACGATCGAGTAAATTATGCGTTCTATTTTATTTATATTGAAAGCTTATTGCTACGTTTTCCTGTTAAATAATGATGTACAATTAATTCTCATTTTAAATTTGCGAACTTACACATTGTAAAAATTCAACCATTTGATTTAAAACAAGCTAATATTATAATTTTCTATTATTATCAAAAGTATTTATGTCTTTATTTCACTAAGGACACATATTCAAGATGCTTGAAGGCTATTTTTCCGCATAAAGCTACCTTAGAGATTTTTAATTTATGTTTCATAAAAACCGACTAAACTAAAAATACACGAGTTACACAAACTTTATGTTTCTCAACTATAAAGTTTAGTCGTAAAGTTTGGCGATGCGTGGAATCCGTTCATTGATGAAATGTGTCATTATGAATGGCCGCTATATATAGTATTCCGAGAACGGCGCCCGCGCACCGCACCAATACGATATTCTACTATTTACAGCGTTTACACAGCGCTTCAAAGCTTTATCAGACAGAAATAGAAACTGTAACAAAGCGAAAGAATTCTCTTCCTCTCGATGCGAGAGCAGCAATTTAAAAATCATGAATCAGTCTGATTACCCTGTGATGAAGTGTGACTTATTTAGAGAAGACTAGCTACCTAGGAGCTATATATTTTTGTATTCAAAGCGCATTTTACAATCGTTTCTCTGACTGTGGTCAGAGAAACGCATATAATGCATATAAATTCCTGATTACTAAAACATATAGTTCAAAAATTCATTATTAATATTAAGTAATTATATATTTTGAATGGTCTTGTTATTAAATGTTTAAAGTTTTAATAAGCTTAACATATATGAAGATTGGGCTATAATCTCGTCGGCCAAAAGATTTTTTGTCAAATCAAAAACTATTTACTTTGTTTTTTTTTACCGCCGCCCATGAACACTCTCAATGCCAGAGTGCTCGCGATTGCGTTGCCGGCCTTTTATGAATTTGTACGCCCTTTTCTTGAAGGACCCTATTTGTTTGGAAATACTCCTGGGGGCTCCTGTCAGCTGTCTTTGATATCATTCGTAGTGTCAAACATTATCTCTTAAACTTCAGGTTTGTACAAGTCTCTTTTATTTGTGACTTAAGTCAAAATTTGTCTGTACACTCCCACCACTGAAGTATTTCCGAACCAATGCGACTGAAGGGTCCTTCAAGAAAAGAGCGTACCAATTCTTAAAAGGCAACGCACTTGCAAGCTTTCTGGCAATGTGAGTGGCACTTATTACTTAACATAACTCCTACCCGTTTTCCTCCTGAAAAAACACTTTAATTACACATAAATATCAAAATTAAACCAAAAATTAAATAAACAATTATGTACCAAAATCATATTTCCTTATTTACACTGGCAACATCTGTAAGAACAGCTTGACAAAAAGTGATGTTTTTTCGTAGTTTTTGTGGATGTAAAAAGTTGATATTCAAATTGTAGGGCGGCAGCACCTGCTCTATCATGACATTGTTATAAAGATAAAATGCTGTTTCTATGTTTTTGATATTGACACAGATTAGCGTCACGGATATTGTTTTTATACTAATCTATATATATAAAAATGAAACCCGTTTTCCGTTGTCACGACATAACATGAAAACGGCTTGACCGATTTGTCTGATTCTTTTTTTATAATATTCCTTGAAGTACGAGGATGGTTCTTACGTAGAGAAAAATTTAAAAAAAATAGTGAAAAAGTCTAAAAACAACACTTTTCTATATTCCCATACAAAATATTCGTAATAATACTTAAAAGTCAATTTGAACTTTAATACCATATCATAGAGTTCAAGTGTTAGTGGAGGGGTTCCGGGAAGGTAAATTTTTACTTTTGACATAATGTATTTGTTGTCTTATCAACCCGAATAGCAGAATAAGTATTTAAAAAAAAGAATAGACTGTTAGGCGGTACGATGTTCGCCAGGCCAGCTAGTACGTAATAAATATACGAGTAAGATTATACTTCGGAATAATATAGACGATAAAGCAATGTAACAGTTACAGAATTTTTAAAATTCCTATTCGAGTTTATTCATAACATATTAAATGTTCCCTCATAGTAATATTAGTATTTAATTAGTAATTATATATATGTAAAATTTTAATAACAAGAAGGGATAATATAATAACTAATTTTTTTTTAAATATGTGTATGCTCCGTGCAACGAAGAGCGGTTCGAATATTCGCTGACCAATCCCTCGCCGATCAAGCCCGATGGAGCTTGATCCCTTGGCGTTTCGTAGAGATGTGGGGTCTGACATGACTCTGCATCTTCTACCGCATTAACCATGGAGTGTTCAGAGGAGTTGTTCGGATACCTGAATGATTATAAGTAGAATACGAAATTCCACCCGTATCACCTCGACGTCCGTCGTTCCACAACTGAGCAGTTTTTACCAACCAATTCGACTTAGAATCCTTCAAGAGTAGTGCTTACAAATTCTTAAAAGACCAACAATCGCCAGGGCCGTCTTAAACTAGGCTGGGGCCATTGGGCACACAAGAATTTGGGGCCCTTTAGGAAACTAAAAAAAAGCTAATTATAATTTCAAAAAAATTACTAAGTATAACCATTTATGAGAGGTGATCAAATACAGTATGATATATTATGTAGAAATTGTCGGTCCTTCGGGGCCCCCTGAAAATGGGGGCCCTGGGCACGGGCCCCGTGTGCCCTTATGGTGAAGACGATATTGACAATCGCACTTGCTAGCCCTCTGGCATAGAGAGTGGACTAGCATTTGCCCCCTTTTCTATAAAAAAATATTATTTAGAAAAGCTTGTAAAATATTTAAATTTTTATTGAATATGCGAAAAATCTTGCTTTTAAATAAGACATACTACTCAATTTGTACTAAGCTTTAGTTGCGTTTTGTTTCTGCAATAATATTTAAATACCTAAATCTTCAAAGTAGGCACTTAATATTCAATTATAGCAACCAAAAGTGGTTTAAAACCTTATTCCTAAAAGTATTTTACTTGCCTCATTAAGTCGGCATCTTTCAAAGGCTAAATAAGAAGCTAATTTAGCCATCTTGTTACGTTAAACTTCAATCGCTAAACTGATCCATATTAAACATTAAAGGCTAACGATAGGTACAAATTGATTAAGGACCAAGTGTGATGAAGCATACTTCATATAATATTATGTAAAAATTAATGGCGGTAAGGTGGTAAAAGTGAGTTGAAACACGGTATTGCACGGTGGACTGACGAGCTTGAAGAAGTTGGAGAGATGGAGGAGGCCTATACTGTATAAGAGGTCCTTGAAAATAAATATAATTATTACTGTTTAAAATTTTAAGCGTATGGTTTGTAAATGTGTAAGAATGTTACAAAGAATAAAGGCCTAATTATTTTTAAGTCTTGAAACAAGATAGTCTATGATTTATTGTTGATATCATACTGAAACTCAAAAACAAAAACTCAAAATAACTTTATTCATATAAGTAACCAAGTAGGTACACTTGTGAACGTCAACAGTAAAAAATATGTTAAATTGATTATAAATTTCACTTAAGTAATATATTTACTTAATAATATAATAAAAATCATATCATTTGAATGATGATTGGAAATTGGACATTACACTTATGATACACGAATTATATTAAAACTTTTACTTTGCCAAAGAATAATTCAATTAATAAAATAAATAAATTGCATCAGTACAAAAATAGCAAACTTAAACTTAATAGCAAACGAGAATATGTTTGATTTTATATAAGTGGTTCCTTTTTTTTTTTTAAAGACAATTCACACCAGTTGACCGAGTCCCATGTAAAGCTGGTGAAGCTTGCGTTATGGGTACTAGGCAATGGATATACATACATATTATAGATAGATAGACATATAAATACATATTTAAACACCCAAGACCTAAGCACAACACCAAATGCTCATCACATCGATGTTAGTCTCAGCCGGGGATCGAACCCGGGACCCATGCATTCGCAGGTACTAACCACTAGACCAATGAGTCGTCAAAATAATAAAGTATCTAATATTAAAAATTAAATTCAGTTAGTGATCCTATTCTTAATATTTAACCTCACAATAAAGGTTTTTGTCTCCACTTTTTTCTCGAAAATTATGCGTATGTTACAGTTTTTATAAGGGCTTTGATATGAAAAAGTTAGTGTTGACTATGGAAAAAAATATTTTTTATCTACGCGGCATATGGCGGGCGCGGCGCGTGCGACGTGCACATTGCGTATGATTTTTTTCGCATCCGATTCGAAATTTAAATACAGCACATGCATGAGTATCTAAGAAGCTAAAAATAACAGTTTGTTTATTATTTCTGTTTATGGCTCTATATTGAGAAAAGCCGTCTATATTCACCGTTTCGATGAATATATTTTGGAGTTGGTTAGAGTTCGGTTTTTTATTTTTATGTAATAGTAGGCAAACGGTGAGCCTCCTGCCCTCTGTTACATAAAAAGAAAGTTTTTATAATGTTTGAAAATATTATACAATTTCAAATCTTGTAAACAGCGTATAAATTCAAATTCAAATTTTCAGAGATAATAAACCATCGCTCCGTTTATGGGCAATGAAAAAGTAATAATGATTTTTTTATTGTTTCTCATGTCCGCCGCGTTCTTTAGTTGCAGAAAAAAATAAGACAACATACGAATATCAATTAGCAGTAATAAGTAGCTTAGTCTGATAATCATGCAATAAACTGATTATATAAAAAATATGTGTTTCTCTAGAAGTATTGGGAACTGTATTTCAGGGTCTGACTTCCCAATTATATTTGCTTTGTAGTAAAAATGTAGTTACAATTGAGATAGATAACTATTAGATAGTACCGGTGACCCCAAAGCTGGTGCTTTTCTCGTTGAACTAATAAGTATCGCAATACAGCGTGGAAATGGGACCAAACATTTTAAATTTGTTGAGTTTGTCTATTTATTAACCTTTAATTAGTATTAATAATAATATTGTAAAAACTGTATATTTGTGAGTTGGAAAAATAATTTTGACATGGGAATTGATTTATAAAATAATTAACCACATTGAATATATATCTGATATGATAACCAAAAGGTATTTTGAATCCGCGTTATGTCGAAATCGATTTTTCTATTTCTAAAACCTAAGATGACCACAACGCAAAATAACAAACATTTTGTTCCCTTTGGAGTAGAGACTCCTAGGCTGTAGGGTTCAAGTGCACAGGCCCTACTAAAAGATTTTCGTTGGCGCCTGGTAGATAATGCCGGTGCCCCAAAGCAGATGCTTTTCTCGCTCAACGATTAAGTATCGCAATACCGTTAAAATCCATGTTTTATTATTACTAAGCAGGTTGAGAATATTGTAAATACTTAATTATCAATTATTCAAACAGCGAAAACATATATGAAATAATATCATAGCAACAGAAGCTTGCAAACACGGAAGAGGAGTTAGATGATTCGGAGTAATTTACCTTTAAAAGGGGGCTTTGGACTAAAGTAGATGTATTCATATGAAAAAGTAAGAATTCGTATGAATCACTTAACATGACTTTTCTACGTTTGCCGTTTCTTCTATAATTGAAACACAAAGATAAGACTCTTATTTTTATTTATGTGAAAGCATTTACGCGGAATGAGATGGGTAAAAAATAGGAAGTGTTTTGTTTGGCTAACATCGTTCATTGTTGGCTTGAATAATGTTACGAGCCAAGAAAGTTTCGACAGTGAGGACTATTTTGAACAGGACCGGATTCTATTCCCTTCTATTTTCTATCTTTAATCGATTATATAACTTACCTTTAACTAAATATTTATTAACACACAAATATACAGTATTTAATATTCTTAACCTACATAGTAATAATAATAATTAAAAATCTAAGTAACTCTTGTATGTCAGTATATCTTTTTTGGACTTCGACAGACGAAGTGTTGTTGTAACTGCTTTTGCAGTGGCTGGAATATGACCGACGGGTCCATACCCACATTGTGCAAGGCAATCACTGCATTCCTATTTTCTTTAATACCCCATTCCATATTGTAATTTGATACTTAACACGAAAAAATATGTAAAATGACACAAAATCGTAAGAAGTTTTTAAAATAATATACGTGTTCCAAATACAAAATAGTGAAAAAGTTTAAAAAAAATGCATTTTCAATTGTAACAGAACTTACGGCTGGACTAGGGATTTATTAAGCTCACACACAAGCACAAGTGTCTAACAATTGTTTAAATAACTTTTACTTTATTTTAATAGCTAAATGGGTAACACATCATCGCGATAGATATATTAATTTAAAAGTTCTGAAGCTGTTCTGAAGTTAAACCTAAAATCTATCTAGGGTTCGGGAGTATTCTTTCTATATGACTTTTCTGCTTCATTTTAAAGCGCAGGGCTTCCGTCTTCCTTTCATTGTTTTGCCACGAATCAAAACAAGGTCTCCTACGCCATACACATTGCATAACAATCCGGTAAGATATGTCATTTAATGTAAGGCCTCTTTAGGGCCTCACTTCGGGCCTCTGACTTTCATAATTCGTATCTGGATGAAAAAAATATTAAGTCAAAAGTGCCGAGTTGCTAGGCATAGGAGTTCATGGCTGTTTGGGAACACTCCAAGGACTAAGCCTAGCCTACAATTTTCTCAGGGATGTCAGTGGTCGGAAAATATACGATTTACAACAGTTAATCATATACCATTAGTCTCTTCTACTAATGTACGCTGTTAAAAGTTCTAGGTCAAAGGTATATTAAAAATAAAGATTTTCGTGTCAATTAAAAATAATATTTAACTTTTCTACACATACAAAATATGATATATTATAATAGACTTTGCCTTTATTTACCAAGTACATAGTAATAATTTAAAAACTAAAATATGAAGTTGTCGTTTGTTCCATTTTTAGTTTTAGTTTACTTTTTTATCTGTACTTATGTTTTCTGATTCGTATATTTTGTTTAACAATGGTTTGGCTTTGTATATTGTCTAAGTGTTGTGTGTTGTATAATTAGGATATGTCTAGCTTTAAGATTAGATACGTATTAAATAATAAATAATAATAAAACAAAAGATGACTGTTATACAAATACACGAATGATTCCCGCTGTGACACTTTGTCTAACATTCAAGGATAACTAGAAATGAGAACTATTAGAAGCATTTTGAAGAATAGGTACTTTTTCGAAACATTAATTTTCTTCGACAACCCTATCAAAGGTTTAATCAGACCCTAATTTCCCGACAATTTACGCGAGTGGGGTAGCAGACTGAATAACGACGAACGTTTGCCAAATACATTCGTTATATCACGAGGTCAACGAACTCTAACAGCCAATATAGAAAATTTATTGCGTCTTCAACTAAGGCCGTTCCGTAAGGGTTGGCTGTTCCGCCTTATAACGTTGGCAACTATTCAATTTAAAAACATCTTTAAACAATCTTATACTTACAATTCACAGATTTCGATGTTTTTATTATTTTTTAGACGAGTAAATCTGCTTTTCTTTACATTGTAGGTTAGTAAAATAACATTGGTTTTTTATTAAAGCCAAGTAGAATCCACAGCCTTTGAGATATACGCCATGTATGTGAAGTGCTAAGCTACATATAAGTATATGTGAATGCCTTTGATACCGTATTGGTGTATTCGTAGTTTCACATTAAGAATTTTTTCATGTATTATAGATATAGAGAGCAGTGTAAGCCTAGTGGCTTCAGCGTGAGACTCTCATCCCTGAGATCATAGGTTCAATTCCTGGCTGTGCACCAATGCACTTTCTTTCTATGTGCGCATTTAATTCGCTCGAACGGTGAAGGAAAACATCGTGAGGAAAACGGCTTGCCTTATTGCCAAAAAGTCACACAACGCTAATCACCTACTTGCTTATTTAACTGACAAATGATCATGAAACAGATACAGATGTGAGGCCCAGACCTAAAATAGGTTATAGCGCCACTGATTTATTTTATTTCCTGGGGTATAATGGTTTGTTGCAAAAATTTAATTGCTTTGAAAGTTCACTTGCTTAGAAACATGTTAACAAAAACTTGTCTATATTTTTAATACTTCGCACTTCCTATTCAAAAGCTCAAAATTAATTTTAATTAATACGTTTTTTACAATCACATAATTAGCGAAATTATATTTGAATAGATAACGAACGTGGCGCTTGCTAATTATTTTCCATTCTTTATTTTGAGTTTTGTCGGTGTTCGTATATTTCTCATAGTGATGCAGCGGGCAGGGTTAATGACCGGTGCGTGGGCGCCACTTTTGGTCTCCAACGATTTCTATCATTGTTTGACGTTTGCGCAGGCCTCAACCGACCTCAGCCATAGACAGCGGATTATATATCAGTTTTCTGAAAGAATACATTATTATCTATTCGAAATTTTTTTTAGAAATTCTATTAGAAAATTTGTATGACACAAAAAAGTTTATCGATTTAAAAAATTATTTCACCCTTAGAAGGGTACTTTAACCTTTCAATTTCCCCTTTTTTATATATCCAGTGAAGCGAGTACAGACCACTACCTAATAAAAATAAAAATAAATGATTATGTATAAACGTTTAATAGTAAATTAATTAACCTCAATATAAATCCTGACCAATTTGGGCTTTCAAAGACAAATCATTTATTTTAATTAGGCCTATTAAAAAGGCACTTTGGAAAGTCAAAATTACATGTTAAAAATATTTTAAAAAATGACTCTAGTTGTCCTTTCCAAAAGGTAGTTTTATATGGAGAAGAATGGACAAGAAACTCCATACTTACTCTTTTAAAATAGTTTTTACTATATTTTGCATACATTTATTTGATCATTATAAGTGGCCATGTACCTAGAATAAAGAATATTTGCTTTAAAAATGACAGCTTAAATTAATCGTATTTATAAAATAGTTTCTGGGTCCTTCTAAGTTGAAAGCTTTAGTTTAGTAAGTAAATATAAAAGTTGTCGAAGATTCATACTTCTTTATATACTGTCCCAGGAACCCAGAATAGGGCATGGGGCAAGCACATTTATGCATTTCTTAATAATTCTTCTTTATTAACACCACGTCAGAATCTAATGAAGTATTCATAAAACAAATTGTTACCAAAACAGCACTAAAAGACAATAACTCATTTCAACACTAAATATGATATGGGTTATAGTTAACAAAAACTAACCACCGTTAATTAATATTTAACCCTTCGCCGACACCCCCCGTTGTTTAAACCCCTCGTTTAATATTTTCAACAGGTTTAAAATCAAATTGAAAGTAGCTTATTTATGATTATCTTTTACTCATTGATGAAATAGTTTGACGTTAGTGCAGTTTTCTAATTGTGCGATTAAATTATTGAAGTATAGTCTTGAAATACAGGAGTTTTAGTTGGCTCAGTCTCGATATCTTCTTTATAGACCTAAGGTCGAAGTGGGTCAGACGGATGGCTGCTGACGGATTTTGCTATAGAGGAAAGATCGCCCCAACAAACTTTTGCAGACTAGAAAAAATAGAGATGCGTTGCGGAAACTGGTAAGCTCTAAAATCGACGGAGAGTGTCAGGCCTTGAAGGCTTACCTACTTGCCCTTATTAGCATCATCGTCATCATTATCAAGAGACGTAGATGGTTGTAATGCTACTTGTTATATATTCCAATATAACAAGTAGCATGACTACATATGATATGACTCATAATGTAATTGTAACTTCTATTCTATCTTTTAAGACAAATTTGCATTCTATGTGGCAGAATATGGAAAGTTTAGATTGTACCACCATATTTTTGTACCATATTCTTGCAAATAATTTATTTTATTTATTTACACTTTATTACCTTATACAAAAACATACATATAAAAAAAATTAAATTAAAAAGCAGATTACATAAGTTATAAGGCAACGGGCGGCCTTATCGCTAACAAGCGATTTGTTCCAGGCAACCCTAATATGGGACGATAAAAAAGAAACACCTACTGAGGGTAAAGTACAAGAAGTGATGAAAAATGATGAAAAAGAAGCTTTTTAAATAAAATTAAAGACAGATCGTCTGATATCAATTGGTAGATAGAGAATTCCATAGCAGGATACTTTGCACAGTAAAGGAGGAGTGATAGAATTCAGTTTTATGAGTAGGAGTTTCAAGAATTAGATTGTCTAAGGAACACAAGTCAAACCTACCGCCAGAGAGGAACATAAAGAAAGTTGTTAAGAGAAGTTTAACTAAGTTATTAAAAAATATAATTAACTATTTCAAAATCTCTAATGTTCTAATGAACAAAACTCCATCTGCGTTTTTCTGAATGATCTCTCTCTTATTGTAGCTCATGTCTGAGCCTCGTGGTTAGCAACGAAGCATCTGGAGCGGACTATCTGTTTCCAGCGGTTTCTGTCCAGCGCCTCTCTTATGACAGTGTACAGTTTTGAGGACGATGAGTCATTCACTTGATCGGTCCATCTGGTTGGTGAACGGCCACGTGATCTTTTGTGTTCTGTGTTACCAACCACGATCAGTTTCTCCATGTTCTCATCGCCTCTGCGCATTGTATGGTAGTATATGTAGAAAGGCGAATGGATGCGGAGTTAGGTCAGGATCGATGTATTGGTGCACTTCGCAGTCCACGGTGAATGATACAGATGTTATATCTCGTAAATAGTATCTAAAACCAATTCTTCAAGCTCGATTCACGCTATTTTAAGTCTTAATTAAAGTTGCATATTTCCGTGGGCTAAATATATTTTCTGTGTCCGTAATATATTTTCTCGCGTTTCAGAGTGAGTGCTGTCAGGATAGCGCCGTATAAATCTATCCGCGCACATCCAAAGACTAAATGAGTGAATAATGTGTAACGTTTAAGTGGCGTTTATGGAAGAGATTTTTTCTGTTTTTTGAAAATTTATTATAGGTTTAAAGAAGCGCGTAAAGACAATGTTCTTAATTCAAATTTATAGTTCTGGTTTCACGATTACGAATTCTCATGGTGAGGAACTCGTGGCCTAGCAGTTTATACAGTGAGATCTGGGATATCGGGTTAATTCCCGGTCCGAATAAGATAATAGTTTATCCTCTGTCTTATAATTTTCTTATTTTCTATATTTGAAGTTGATAAATTGATAAGCAATAGAGTCATAGAGAATAAAGTCTATTACTAACGACTTTGTTTTTTTTATAGACATTTGTTTGACCTTTTATTTTTGTTATAAATGGACGACTCCATCCTTGTAGTTAGTAGTTTGCAGATTACTTTGCAGTGCTTGCGGGTGGTACATATAATTTGGTGTATATAAAACCAATAATTTATACATACTCTACTTGCGGTTTGCAATTTTTTGTTTCCATGTGTGTATGCATACAATAATTAAATAAATTAAATTAATAATTTCTGACCAAGTAAAGAACGAACGAATATTAAAACGAACATTTCTCTAAACCCCTGTGACCTGACCTAATGGTCCATCCTCACAAGACAAGTGCAGAAAAATTTCTGTTAGCTAAAACGTTTCCTTACTAAAATCTCAAACAGAACAACATATTAAGGTCTTATAAAAAACCGTGCGAAAAGATAGCTATCATAAAATGTGTTTTGCAGTTAGGGTAAGACGGCAGATTAGTTAAACATATGTATTTGCAATTATGCAAATTTAATTGGTTACAAATTGAATTGTGTGAACCTTCCAGGTGATGTATTGCAACGAAAAACTATTAGCTTATCAGTTTTTTATGTTTTTAATAAACGTACGTTATTAAATAATATACGTTTGAACTATTATGTAAATATTATCTTAATATCTAGTTTTTGGTTAAATATTTTTTGTAAGCTGTAGGATTACGAAAAAATATTATTTTATTAAAGAGCCGCATAATTTTGAATTTCGTATCGTTATCGTAATAAAGTGTGATTAAATAAATAATTCTAGTAATGAATTTTATTTTCTATTAAAAGTATTTCTAGGATTTAGGCACATTTAAGGTGTTCAAAAAAAATACAAGCCACAAAAATTTAACTTTATAAATTAACATTTATTTAATTAAAAATAACGCATACCCATATTGGCTTAGTCGTAAAGCATGTTACCAACTTTGATTCCCGGTGAAACAAAAATATTTTGTAGTTTACAAGCGATTATAGAAGGCGGCTCGAACTTACTACATAAAGTACATATACTCAGAAACATTTTGCCCACTGTCCTATAGACTTTTCTTATCTTTACGAAATAATATCTCATAATTTATTAGGTCACTAAATTTTAAACAAATATACTCATACTCATAATAAATTAATTAAAGTAGGCTCTGTTCCTACGACAGCTGACCCGGCAAACGTCGTTTTGCCATGTATATTATTTCTAGGAAACATTTCTTTAGTTCAATAAAAATAACTATCCACTATAATACAAAATAGTGGTTGATCGTAGATCGTTGACAATTAAGGATTGTATGTATTTTTGTATGCTGTATCATGAAGAAATAAAAACAAAAAGTTTCGTCTAAAAAATAAAAATTTAGAGTTGGGACCACTTAACATTTAGCGGGGAAAAAAATAGATGTTGTCCGATTCTCAGACTTACTGAATATGCATAAAAAAATTCATAAGAATCGGTCGAGCCGTTTCGGAGGAGTTTGGGAACGAACATTGTGACACGAGAATTTTATATACATATAAGATATAGAGATACCGCGGCTAATAAATGGATTACCCCGATAGCTAGCAACATAAAATAAGTATTTTTATTTACATTTCTCTCTTCTTGCTCCTAACACTGAATTAGATTAGTTACATTAACACAAACCACAAACCATATTGTATTATTCTGTAAAATAAATAAAAAAAGTTATTCAGTATCAACTTGTATGTAACAAATGTTCTCTTGTAACAATCTACCGAGCTCGATCGTCGTCGAGACGACGGCTTTTAGCGACGGTATGTTTGTATGTTTGCAAATAAACTGATTCCATGTCGGCCCCCAACAGACTTTTGCAGACTTGCAAAATATAGACGCGCCGCGCGAGTCAATTGTCACCTTTTGTATAGCTTAATATTTAGTTTAGATTTTATGGTATCTTAGTTTCGGTTCTTTCAACAATCAAAAAATAAAAATAAAAATTATTTTATTTTAAAAGGCACTCTAACGAAGCACATACAAACACTTACAGAGAACACATGACATAGAAAAACAAGATACATGCAATCACAAGTGTACACAACATTTAGAGGGAAACATTACAATGATAAAGAGAAAAGAACTTAAAAATTAAAAGTAAAAAACAAACTACATTAAAAATACAACTGTGCAATTAAAAAAAAATACAATTAATACATTTCTGCTTTGTAATTATCACTATTGGTCACGGATCAAGACATGGAGACTGTCATTAAATGGATCTGCTTCGCATGTTCTCAGAGCCTCGTTTAACGCCAATAGAGATCTGTGTAGAGGAGCATTACAACCGACGTTGGTCCTCACTGCCCGAACGTAAAAAAGGAAATTAAAAATATACAGGACGATAAAAGTAGAAGCTTTAGTAGTAGCAACATCCCAGAGACTGAGCGCAGAGGAATCGTCCACGTAGTCCTGGAATGGCTTGCCAACGAGCTGAAATCGGAGCAGTGAGATCGCTCCGTGAAGTAGGTAGCTTCTGAGCTTCTGGAAGAAGCTGGGCTGGCTTAATTAGCCAGGACTTTACGCACAACGGACCACTTGTGCGTCTTAGTGCGGACACCGATTCTACTTTTTTTTTCCACTATAAATTATGAATTCATTGTGTCAGATATTTTGCCACAAAATTCAGTTTACTTTTATGATTTAATCTTAAGTCATGCCGTGTCAACCTATATTTTTGGGTATGTAATTCCGTCTAAAATCTTTTAACTCTGAGTTCATCAAAGCGGGTAACGCCGCACGCGTCGGGATGCGCAGACGACGTCTGGAAGCACCCCTCCCCGTACCTCCCTTTATAAACCGGTGCCTTTAATTATAATCCAATTAAAATTTAATATTGCTATACTTTGATATTAATTTAATCTAATAATTAAATTTGTCGCTTGTTGTGTTCACACTTCAGTACAATCAGAAAACTTAAATGTATAGGACCTGGATGGCTGGCTGGTGGAAGTTTTCCACGGCCCGCTTTTCAACACATTTTCTTTTGCGAACAAGCGAAATGTGGAATCGACTTCCGGTGAGGGTCTTCCCTGGGTACGACCTTCAACTTTCAAAAAAAGCAAGCCGGTCTTTGCTCCCTCAAAAGCCGGCAACACACCCACTAAAATCGGTGTCCATGGGCTGCGATGACTCTTTTAGACGTTCCGTAGGATTTTGCCTATTGTATCGTATATGACGATATAAAGATATATTCTTTATATGTTTTTACACACCTATTCACACACTCACTCATTCACTTCATTTGTAACACTAAATTTATTAATATTATTATTATATTTTTTTTATTACCATCTTTTTTTTAACTAATTTAAACATGTACCACGTAATAATTGTTTTCTAGATACCCACAACACAGGGCCTCCCTAGTGTGGGGACTAGCGATATATGAATTCTGTCACAAACCCTTTTGTCATAAATAAAGTTTTTATTACTATTATGTATGAGCTGCCCTGCGATTCTGTAACTCGCTTCACACACCCTCAGCGCTGATTTTTGCTGTCAAATCGTTCGTTTCGGTGTCATGTTACAATTTGGTATTCTGATAAACAATAACCGCGACAAAAGCGCCGCTCAAATGAGATTGTTCACATTTGGAACTAAAATTTGGCACTGCTACACTTACGCTCCAAAATTGTTGGTATTTGGTATTCTGATACATACCATTTGACATCTCATCTCACTTAAATGTACATTTTGTACGTCAAATTAAAAGTTGCTCTTCCCTCGCTGAAATCGTTGTTTACCAGTGAGTTAGCCATTTTTAGCGAAGTTAAAACTTGTTTTATGTGAAAATATTCTAACATAGGACAATCTATATGTATCTTGGGGTAAGTTTATAAAATAATATTTATCAATACAGCATTATTTTACGAAAAAAATTAAATATATAAACATTAATTGAACTTTGTTATTGTTACAGAAGGCCCGCTTCCACTTTTAAAGTTTAAACCTCTATTTCAAGAAATAAATGATGTAAACCATTAAAAAATACTTAATATAATATCTATAGATGGCGAAGAAAATGTAGGCACGAAACGACCAATTGGTTTCTCGGCGTTGGTTACTATCGCTTTTTTCCAATACTCAAGAAATTATATGGTATTGACGAAACCTAGAACATATGCTGCTGAGATGAACGAAGAGTCTAGTAAATAGATGATCTAAGGTAAACATTTTGATTATTTTAGCATTAAAAATATCATTTTGATCCTAGAACCAATTTTTCGATGCAGTCTTGATCATGTCTTGTCTCCAGCAGAGATAAGTCGAACAGAAAACGATAAATAAGTTAAGATAGGTAAATTTTGTTATACCTATATTTGTATTTTTCTACTATACTAAAATTATAAATCTAATAATTTCAGAGATCCCCAAATGTTCAAAATTTCTGATAGAAAAATACATTCTGCCTTTGAAGAAGAAGAATATTACATTTATATCATACGACAAGGCCCCTGGATTTAAAAAGACACAATAGTGCAGACATTTTCAAATTATTGAATTTCGACTACTTATCCTTCAATTTATAATAAATGATAATACAGTACAATTTCAGTTCCTATATTTTTATAAAATATATTGATATAACATTAAGGTTTTGGATAAAAACATTATTCTGCTTTACACAAGTATGAAATACCATCATTACATACATGATGGTTTAAGTACTTATTAAGCTTTTTTAAATTTATCGTTCATAACTATTACTTTTTACAAACTAATTAGAAAATATATTAAAATAAATATATTTGTCTACAAAATAAAGTAGATGTTATTGATTAGCTCTATGTGAGGCTGGGTTTTAATTAGTTTTTATTATACTTAAGTTTGTTTTACTGAAAGTTATTTTGTAGTGTGTTAAAAGTTTACTATAATCATTAAATTAAATGTGTAAGTTATTATATTGTTCTTTTATTCACCTATAAAGTAACATGGCTTATATATTTTTCATTTCGGCTTAGCTATGTATTTAACTCGGTTACTACGTTTTCTATAGGCAGTCATTAAATAAGTGGTAGATTTAATTAATCATTTTATTAATATAACAATATAATTAGATACAAAAAAAAAATATTATGAAGTACACAATTATCTTAAACACGGTAATACAATTTTTCATATAAAAATCATAGTTGTCCAAACTGCATTCAAAATAGATTTGTGGTCTCGGTTTAATATCTCTTCTTAACATTTCAATAATTGGTCATTTTCTTCCTCATTCTTGACAACTACCGCTGATGGCTGTAATACAATAGTTATGTGTTAAAATTGTAAATAGGAAGATGTGGTAGGTCACTGTACTGACACAATAATATTGCATAACAATTTAATTATTGTAAAGTTAAGGAAAATAATAAAAAAACTTGCATAAAACACAAAAACTTTATGGGATATCTTTGTATTTCTAAGTAAAGTATCTTAAAAACATGTTTGATAATATTATAACTAAGCCAAATATTATTTAAAGTTTTATGGTAACAAAGCTTAGTAATTTCGCACACAGTTATTGATTCAGTACTATGAATAAAAAAAAATCTTGAGCAAATCTAAGTATGTACTTTAAATACAATTATTTATTAATGAAACAAATCCAAGACCCATAAAGGGTATGTTTAGTGCTAAAGTGTAGTGCTGACTACAATATAATAACAACTAAAATAGATTAACTAACTTTTGATGGCTTCTATGTTTATTAAATAAGTTATGGCAATGTCATTTCCAACATTTAAAATTAACGTTGATCACTTGAAATGGCATGAATTTGAGCAATTGAAAGCTTATATATTTGATCCAACATACCTAACATGATTATTTATACTTGTGTTCTGAAATCTGAACAATTAAATTAAATTCAACTTGATCAATTAAAATTAATACTTCTTATATTTCATGAATGGAATTTGAAGTTAGAAAACCTAAAAATATTTTTTATATTTGACATTTTTAACTAACAATTTAATTATTCTTTACAATGTCGCTTCGATTTAACCTAACAAACAAACTTTGTTAACTATTTTTCTAGACACTGCTTATTCCTATTTATTTACTATGATAGTTATTATATTTCTAAAATAGTTTTAATAGAATTCAGTTTTTAAGAGTGTTAGTAAAAACATAGGTAATATTGTTGTTGTGTGTTTGACCTCTGAATCACTTAAAAAGGTTGCAATAGTAGTTTTGTGGCATCTAAAAAGTACCAACACTTGCACTTACACTTAAATGAATAAATATATAAACACAAATTTTTCATCTTTATAGATAGGTACCCTTTTATTTTATAATTACTCAACAAAATATTGAAAACATTGGCATTTACCTTTAGTGATATTTTGAAAATTTAAGATACCTATCCATCCTGTTTAGTTTGAATCCTTAGACCATTTGCTGAAAGAATCACTTTCAGCGTGACATAATAATCTTTTTGTTAAGATAATATTCTTAAATTTTGTACTATATATCCAGATGTTAGGTATCCCTTGTTTCGTGCTGAAACATAATTAATATTTTTAAGTTTCTGTCGCTCATATACACCACGGCTGGTCAGTTGTCGGCTAAATACGAAATATAAACTCTTAATGTTATAAACAAAATACGTAACTTAAGATGTACTAATAAATAAACTTACCTTTAAGCGGCCCCTTTGCCAGATGGGTTTAATAATTTTTCTATTTTAATCTGGCTAATTATTTTCCATCAGATAAGTCATTTTTGAGATATTTTCACAGTTTATCTTTTTTTTAATATTATTAATTTTTCAAACGTCGACCATTTTGTTCTCTATTTTGTTTTATTAAAAATATTTTGTTTATGTATGATGAAAATTTTGACAATTAACTCTTTTTATAAAATAAAATGAGTCAATTGTCACGATATTAATAGACAACAACTCACTAGGTTACCTCCCTCCACTTATCAAGACGTAATGTAAAATTTCTTAACAGAATACCATGAGATTCCAAAAATTACGTCAGTGACGAAGGGAGCGCTGTTACTGCGTAGTGGACTCACGGATTAACAGTGAGTTACAGAATCGCAGGGCTGTGCCTTGGTTTAATAAGCCACGGTGGTCTCGTATTATCGATTTTAACTAACAACCACTCACCTTCTAGCTATCATTCGCTAATCACATAAGAATTGTTTATCATTCAAGCTAGAAACAATAACGTATTAAAATACATAACCTAGTTGAAGAAATCGTTGTTACATAGAACTATCTTTTATATTTGGGGACTTCAAATTGTAGGCACAAAAAAGCAACTCTCTTTGGACGTTATACGCATGATTCATTTATCGAATACAAATTGTCTCTGATTAGCAGTTTACTGTTACGACTACCAAGGCGTCCCCGAAACAACATTATTAGTGATATAAAAAAATGAATCATTCAATACAAACGTATTACACATAAAACGAAAATTACTTAACTCAGTCTTTAACTGTCAGTGTCATGTCATTTTTTTAACTAAAGATTGATTATGGGTAAGTTTTTAAGTGACGATCACATTTAAGTTATAGATATATTTTTAAATATCCAATTAGACAAATGTTGAGCAGTGTTGGCCTAGTGCTTCAGCGTGCGACTCTCATCCCTGAGGTCATAGGTTCGATCCCCGGCTGTGCACCAATGGACTTTCTTTCTACGTGGGCATATTAACACTCGCTCGAAGGAAAACATCGTGAGGAAACCGTCTTGCCTTAGACCAAAAAATCAGCGTTTGTCAGGCTCAGGAGGCTGATAACCTACTTGCCTATTAGATTGACAAATGATCATGTAACAGATACAAAATTTGAGGCCCTGACCTAAAAGTGTACCACTGGCTTACATCTTTTATAACCACGTCTCACGTAGTCAAATGTAGCAAACAATACGTCTTATCTGTAAATAACAGTATCAAAACCGCTATGGCACAAAAAATCGAATCAGCTAACTTCGCCATCTGTGCTACTGCCTACTGCGCATGCGCACACATGTTCTCCCAGATGACTTGCACATACATCTACTTGAAAATAATCCCTATTTGAATTACTTAAACCTTCATTTTTAGCATCATCTGTTCTCACTCCAATTATTTTACCCGATTTTGGTCCCTTATGTGGTGTAATTAAGATCGAATATTCTGTAGATGACGTTTTTTTCGGAAGTTGGATTCGTAAGGAGCGTGTCAGGTTTCACGGCAGATGCTGAGCTGCGCACGCGTCCTCTCAGCCAGTTGCTTCAACTTATGTTTATAGGCTGATTAATTTGGTGAATTGCAGCTGAGGTTTGCAAGATCAAGACTGTCATATAGACGTCAAACGAAGGAATCTTATACTATTTATTAGAGTAAGACAAACTAGGAGAAAGCATAGTAAATCTATTTCTATCTATAAATTGAAAAAAAACATACACGTATAAAATAAATAAAATTAAAACTTGTCACAGCAATCCACAATTATCTCTATAAAAATATATCTTCTATTTCAAAAGAATTTGACCTCAAAGTCCTAATTCTGACCTCCTAGCCCATTTAGTACAGTCTCGCACACATGCAAATCCAGTGAACTTGTCCGCACGTGCAGTTACCTGCAGCAAAAACAGGACAGCTGCCGCACAGCTGCACTGCTAACTGTACCACGCATGCGCGGGCCATCTGGTCCTCAGCACTCGACAACACAGCCTCAAAGGATTGGTCAGCTCTTAAGGTTAAGCAGCTGATTTCTCTACATCTTTGATTACTCACCTCACATCTTAAATTCAATTTAAAGGTACACTGCCACAGGGGCCTAATAATAATAATATATATAATTAATAATAATATATAATATATTTATTGCTAGAATATGGTACAAAAATGTGTAAGTCGTCGTAATTTCGCATATTCTGCCACACACAATGGCGCGCAAATTTGTCTTTAAAGGAATTTTACATTTTACATTATTAGTCATATGAATTGGTCAGTTCTTATATTATTTGTACCGTACATATCATACGTTATTAAATTGATATCAACTACAGTGTCTCACGCAAATAATCATTTATTGAATAGTACATTTTTTCCGAAAGTAATACACCAAGTCGATTTTTAAAGACTCTAGTCGGTAGATCTTTAATTCTTTTGGTAAATTATTGTAAACCTAAATTGCCATACAAACGGTGTTTTTCCTAAACAGTTTCAGTTTGATTTTTGGCACAGCCAATTTCTCCCCATGTCTACTTCTTACTTCGACTTAAAAATATGTATGTTTCTGTGCACGAATATAAAAAATATAAATACAGGGAAGAGTATTTATATTTTTTAATTTATTAATTTCTAATTATAAATAATTATATAGTATAATATAGTACGTTAAGAATATTGTAAATAGACTATATTGTGTAACGCAAATAAATAATATTATGTGTTATATACCAATAAAGTTTTCAAGGAATTACACGAGACAGCAAGTATATGTTGTGTAAATGAAGTCATGAAATGGGAATAATAAATTCGTACAATGAAGCTAAGTTGGAGCATTTATTTATTTCTTTCGTAATCCTACAGCTAACAAAAAATATATATAGAAACAAACAATTACACTAAAAATATAGCCAAAGATGGAATACATAATATGTACAAAAAGGTTAAATGTTTACAAAAGGGAAAAAAAAAAAATTAAGTAAGTAATACCTAATTAGGCTGTGATGTGTGATGGTGTTACAGTGGGGTATGTGAGTGATGTTGTGTATGTGGGGTATGCTCATGATGCAGGTGATTTTGTGCTATGGACATGCCTAATACTCATTTTAACCATATTCGGCGATAGCAAGTCAAGTCTTAAATTTTGGTATATGTCCGGGCTGCGCGATATAATACTGAGTTTTTTGCATAGTTAGTGTTGATGTGAGGAACATGAAACAAAACACGACTACAAGTCTTGTAGGCAGGAACATGGAAGGGCATTTTTTCTAGACCTATATTTGCAAAACATTTGTTAAATATTGTATGCTAATGTATACAAAAAAGATGAGGCTTCCAATATATAGTTAGCATACATATTTTTACTTTTAAAAGAAATGAATCTCGCATGCATTTGGATTTCCGTAAACAGTACGAAATTTGTTATTCAACTTTTCAAACACGCAAGCTCAGTTTGTTTGAATTCTTTTTGGATTTTATCATTTATTGTTTGTGAAATAAGCGTTCTACCTTTTCTTAACTAGTGTTCGTGTCGGGTTTGCACAGGTGCCGTTTTTACAGCAAACAACTGCTATTAAGAAGATTGCGTCCTTAAGCACACAATAGTTTTTGCTTACTTTTTTTTAATATTACTAAAAACGCGCAAACAATTAAAAATATAATAAGACATTTCAGTTATTATCCTGGAAACTATCCGCCAGAATACTTGACACCATTATATGGGAATTAAGCAGGATGTCAAATCGAAAATCAAAAACTCTTTTAAAGCGCTTAAAATCAGTATTAACATTATAACAATGTTTACACTTTCATATATTTTATGACCATACACAAATAATTTCCATATTTAATTGTTACGCTTACAAATTCAGCTTCTTTTAATTATCAATCTTATCTTCAAAGGCACTTAGTATTTTTATAATTTATAATTACATTATAAACATTATATTTTTATAATTACATTAACCCTGTATACAAGATGCAGCCGTAAATAACACTTATACCATTTAATTTATAACATATTTAAAATGTGTTTAAGGAACAACAGAATGTTTTTGATTGTTGCAAAACATTTTTGACTTAATTAAGGTCGGGCACGAAACATTGCATTCCTCTTAAAATTGCATCAATTTGAAAATCAAACTGGCTGGTTACGAGGAAATAAGATTTTCTTATTTATATCTTTGGGTTACTATTAAAATAATTACGGCCGCTTTGATCTACGATCGAAATTTTAAATGTTTAATATTATTCGTAACTTGAGAAAATGGCGGGTTGAATGGACGTAAATTTTAATTTGCCGTAAGTTCATCATCCCTAACTGCTAAGCATCAAATCTCAATATCTCTTAAATATCAAAACTCAGAGTGGGTAAACGAAGACATTATATTAAATGGTTTAATATTATTATTAATCCATTTAATCAATAATCAATCAAAATAATCGTGCTTATATGCGAAATGGAAACTATTACTAACTAAACACATAATACCTAATGCTTAAATTTTTAAAATAGTTTCTAACTGTTGTAATTAAATAAAACAAATTATTTCAACTTGATTTTATTGAAAACAATTACATAGTTTGGTAGCAGAGCGTGATAAACATGACAATTTAAGTTTAAAAACAATGTGTTGTCAAGTTGACAGTTGACAGTTGACAGATAATAAGATCTATTGATTACGGTAGCTCAGACTATAAAATATTTTTACATTCAAGTTATAAGTTTCGTTTTATTTGAAAATATATTTTTATCCCACAATATCGAAACATTGTTATGATCGCGTGCAGGTGATCGCTAACAAACCAACAATTACACTGAACTTGCCCGCGCGAGTCTATCGATGAACTTTACCAATTATTCCCACTTTGCTCTTTTACTGAATTCATCTGATCATCAAATGCACGATATTCCGTAATTACCCTTGCTATGCATCTTGAGTATAAATAATGTTTTCGCAGCCGTTGTTTGCTGTTGGATATCAAATACTTTTCAATAAAATCTATATGCGAAAGTGTGTCAAATGTGTCAGTTAGTTTTTGTACAGCGTTGACGTTATTTTAGACATAAGACATAACGTTATTCTGTAAATACTAAACACCGTTTCTTACGATGTTAGTTTAAATAATTCTCTATATAAAACAACTATCTCTCACGGCACACCACAAAGCCAAAATTGAAACCAACGCATTTCGTAACCGCATTTAGGGGTCGCGATTTTTACAAAAAATTTAAAGAGTCAATGCCCTAAACGCCATCTGGCGTGCGCGCGCGCCGCCAAGGAGAAAATATCCTTTTTTGTGCCTACCCCGTAGCAACAACATTTTCGATAAAAACTAAGTACTTGAAACTCAAAAACAACCTTATTACAGAGCATTACAAGTCTTTAGTTTGAGTTTGAAACTTGAATTCGGGGGTTGCTTTTATAATGATGCCGCTTAAGAAAATATTATGCCATATGCGTGTTGTTATAAGGTTTTAAATAAATCATTATCCTAACCGCGACTTTATTAATATAGTGTTTGCGGTTAGGGAGATTATATTAAGATAATTAAGTACGAGTTAATGCCCGCGACCTAGACCGCGTGAAATTTTATTAAACTTGTATGAGAAAATGATCAATGGACATTTTACTTTGTAATTTATTTATGAGCGAGTGGTGAATTATATTTAAATAAAACTGCTTCCTTAACATCAAATGGCAAACATACGTTACAAACATATTGCTTGGAACTTAGGTATTTGTTGAAGACTCGCAATTTCAAGACAAAGTTATCAAATTTATAATTAGGTGACACTGATTTATCGCTATTTTAATATAAATCAAAATTAGTATTATTATTAACGGTTTTAACTCTCTAACTCTGTTCAATTATTGTGACAGATTTATTATTTTACTATTAAACCCTGGATCCCATGCCTTGAACGTTCACCTTTGAGATGGTATAAAATAACAGTATAAAATAATAGTTATGGAAAATATCCCTCTTTTTTACTCCCTGGTGTAGCCTGTTGATTATAACTTGTATATAATGTTATGTTATACCTAATGTCCCGCTTCATTGAATAAAAAAGCCAGACAGATTGGAGAGCGTATCGCAAACGCACCTTGTCGCATATCGTTTATTTGATCATACCAAAGGGAGCTTACGACTAAATATAATTCAATAGACACCCTCTTCCTGCCAAATATGCGTATGTACATACAAAACAGCCCTGCACATCAATAAGAACGTATAATCGAGCATTAAAGAATATTTTAGTTTGATCGTCAGAGGTTGATTTCACGTATGGTAGAGCAGGTGTGCCGCAAGGATCTACTCTGGGGCCGCTTTTAGACTCGAGACACGTGGCTGGGGTGATGTTGGCAGAAAAACTATCGCAGCTTTCAACTTCCGTATGGCACAAACATAAACAGAATTAGATCGCCATAATGTTTTTCCGGTTTGTGATTTTGTGATTCAGAGGCACTTAAGTGGTCTTGTGCCAATTATGGCTCCCTTGGGGGTTTGCGAAATGTGTCTTATATTAAGAATAATAATACAATTTTCATTGTTAGGAGGTAATTGAATTATTAAGATAACCTTATAGCCTTATGTCGTCTACTCTTTTTGCTTATTAAAAAACCTTATTGGTGTAATTACTTTTTAGAAATATTTGGTCTTGCATTTACATATTTGAAAGTTTTATTTTATTATGCTTGTTTTCAAAAACATGAAATGAATTGTCATTAAAGATTAAGCAATAAATGCTGATAAGTCTAATACATCATATTTCCGAGAAAAATGCAATTTCATAAGTATTTCATATTATAAAATCATTTCTGTTTCATATTTCACTAAAGGCATAAATCTTTGTGATTGTTATCAATTAATTTAGCATTTTACTGCGGCTTGCGTGCCACTACTATATTGTACCGATATTTGGGGTAAGGACTTGTAGGCTGTCAAATATTGTTTAAACTATGCGTGCTATACAGTGTAGTGTGACTCTGTTATAATCTGTGGTATTATTTAGCAATTGACTCCTTTTAAGGTATACTAAAGCAACGATTATTATACGATTGAGAACTGATTCACTTTTGTGTCATTATTACAATATTTCTATGTTGCATTAATAATATTAGGTAGTAATTAATTATACTGTATTTTGATGAAACAAAAAAATGTCTCGAGAATTCACAACCGTATTTTAATTCTGTCTATAATGTCGTCTATTTCTTTTCTGCTTGCGTTGTTATTATCTTTAGTCAAATCACTTATCAAATAAGCCGAAACACGCTAAATGTCGTGTTATTGAGACCCACTTATTGAAAGAAACCCTAATAACTCCCCAAAACATGAGCAATATTTCAATTGCTACCATGTTGACGTTTCTTAATAAATCGTTCTTTCTTGATAAAGCTTGACTTGAAAGCTTTAGTAATTAGGTTCATAAAGTATACTGAAATTCGTTTCCCTCGTCGTTACTTTTTACCTTTAATTACATTACCTCACTGGGATTATAAGCTTTTGTTATAGATGTACTTAAGACATGTTCAGTAAAGATTTATTGAACGAGCAATTGTTATATCTGCGCACAATTAATAGAATATTATTTATATGTTCGTAATAAATTACGTACAGTAAATAACAACATGGTGTAAAAGGAGAAACTTTAAACCTTCTAGAGTAAAATTATGTATAAAACAATATTTTTAATACGTTATTTTTTAGCAAACTAGTGAGAGGTGGAATCGACTCCCAGTGGGGGTCTTCCCTAGGAGATACGACCTCTAATTGTTTGAAGAAAGATACACCTCCCTCAAAGGCTGGCAATGCACTGAAATTGGGGTCCATGGACCCCAATGACTTTTGAGCGTCCCGTTCCAATAAAAACAAATACGTCGATACTCTACTAAGGCTTTTCAATACCTTCTCTTGAAATATGGTTTGAAATAAGTCTTTAAACAAATTAAGCAATTTTAAATTTTCTCTTGAAGTATGGTATAAAATAACTCTTTTAAAAACCTTAGGCAATTTCAAATTTCGAGTTTAGACTAAAAATATGCCATAATGTGAGTGGTATTTTGTCTTGTATATCTTATGATCGTGATGGATGTATTTATTAGTGATTCGTTATATCTCGCCATCAGAAAGCCATGTGAGTACTTTCACATCAGGAAACTGATACTATTGTCATTCGAGTTTGAACTATTAACGAGCAAAACATTGTTAAGAAGGGTTTGTTTAAGAATAAAAAAACAAAAGCACATCGTTCCGATTTCTGTTTTTCGTGATCAATTGTTTTTTCGAATAGGCAAGTGACATACACCGTCGACTTTTTAGGACGGTTTCAACACGATGTTTTCCTTCACTTACGAGTTTTAAATGTCAAAGACAATATCCATTGCTGCCCAGCCCTCGCTCGAATCTGATAGCCACTAGGCGAACACAACTCTTGATGGTATACCAGTGAAAAAAAACCTTAATGTGTAAAGGTTACTACACAGTCAATGACTATTGAAGATAAAAACGCTTAGCAATAGTTCTAATTATATTCTTCTAATTTGATTTCTTATCTCTGAAGTGTTGTGAATATATGTGTGTAATGGTGAATGTGGTAAATCACAGAACAGATTTTTATTTTTTTACTTATGTAACTTTAATGACGTTGTGGTTTATGACATTTTCCTTTAAATAATTGTAATGTAGAGGGAGGGTAAAACTTGCTGAGTTGAGTTGAAGTGCCTCCTGATAGTTTTGAGAACGCATGGCGTAGTCTTGCTCTTTCGCGAATTTTGTAAACGTTTGACATTTCTAAGCATGCCCTAAGAATCCCATCCATCTAAATCAGCCAGCCAGCCCATGCATCTAAATTGAATAAACGTATTTTGATTTTGAGTAATATTGTAAAAATTTGACAACGCATTAGGAAATACCACTTGTTTATAATATTGCTTTAACAATAGCTTATAGCTTTAAGCATCGGCAGGTCAAACGGTACCCCCAGATGTTACTATAACTGCAACAGTTATCATAGTATCACCTTTAAATTGAATTCAAACGATTCTAAACTCTATTCGCCTAAATATATGAATTATATTCAAAGCACAGAGAGCGCACGGTGTTTTGCGTATAATTTGTGCAGTGCGGATTCCCTTTCATTTTGCACCTTTTCGATCAGAATTCGATATCAAATCAACCATCTGTTACGAAGGGCCACCATATGAAGGCAAAAAACCCGGTAAAGAAATAATTTAAGGTTTTTGTGACGTATTATCAAAGATGATTAAACTTTTATAGCCACCTTTGGAACTAGAGTATTTAGACCATGTTTGGCAAACATAAACAATAAAATACACTTATGGGAGATATCGTTGAGAGCAGTGTTGGCCTAGCGGCTTCGGCGTGCGGCTCTCATCCCTGATGTCGTAGGTTTGATCCCCGGCTGCACCAATGGACTTTCTTTCTATGTGCGCATTTAACATTCGCTCGAACGGTGAAGGAAAACATCGTGAGGAAACCGGCTTGCCTTGCCGGCTTGAGGCACAGGCTGATTACCTACTTAACAAATTATCATGAAACAGATAAATAAAAGTGAGGCCCAGACCTAAAAAGTTGTATGTAATATCGGGAAATAGAGAAGATATTCTTATATATATTTACACATTTACCCTTTCTTTGTCTCTTGGTAGAGTTACTGAAGTATTTAACTGGACAGACTATTAATAAAACTTTTCTTTTTCAGGTAAGTGAATTCAGTTTTGACACATATCTAAAGAAGACAAGTAAGTACGGTAAATAGAGTAAGAATACTATATGGACCAGCTGCCCACTGAAGTATTTCCGAACCAATGCGATTTCCTTCAAGAAAAGAGCCTACCAATTCTTAAAAAGCCGGCCACGCAATTGCTGCCCTTTTGCCCCCTTTTTACTATTTTCCGTTTTTTTCTATAAAAAAACACCACCAATAATACACAATTGTTTTTTTTATTGAAAATAAATTTTAACTGCTCGTTTATTAATTCCATTCCGTTGACAGTTAAGCTTATTTTAAGTATTTACATAAAATTACTTTAAGTATTAAAAAAATTTTTATTTAAACTGATTGAATCAATTTTGATATGCATTATCCTTATTAGCAACTAGCTGGCCTGGCGAACATCGTACCGCCTAACAGTCGATTCTTTATTTTAAATACTTATTCTGCTATTCGGGACACCGGTCTAGCTAGTAAGATAAAAAAATGAAAATTGATAAGACAACAAATACATTATGTCAAAAAATAAAAATTTACCTTCCCGGAACCCCGCCACTAACACTTGAACTTTATGATATGGTATTAAAGTTCAAATTGCCTTTAAATATTATTACGAATATTTTGTATGGGAATATAGAAAAGTGTTGTTTTTACACTTTTTTACTCAATTTTTTTTAATTTTCTCTCCGTAAGAACCATCCTCGTACTTCAAGGAATATTATAAAAAAAGAATCAGACAAATCGGTCAAGCCGTTTTCATGTTATGTCGTGACAACGGAAAACGGGTTTCATTTTTATATATATAGATTTCTACCATAGAAATACTAAAAGCGGGTTGCGTGACAAGACAGGTGTAAATTATAATCACGGGCCATGGCTCTTTGACAAGTGAACTATGAAATAGGATTTATAGCTTATGTAACAGCCTATATTTACCACAGTTATATATTATATAATTGTGGTAAATATAGTATATATATTATGTAACCATAACTTGTAGTTTTTAGATAAACTACCATTATCATAAGGGTTACTAGAAACCTAAGTTGTAATTATATGCTAAGAAATTTACTATTTTAAAATTTTAAAGATTTTTCTTAACTATGGATACGAAATGAATCCAATTTATTAACATTGCACCCCCTTTAAATTAAATGAGTTTATAGTCCGTATGAAGTTTCCTAGATTTTTTAATTTTGTTAAAAATAAACTTAACTTAAAAGTAATAAGAAAAGCGAAAATAAAAAATTGCCTGATTTTCAAGTAAAATGGCAATTTTATATCAAAATTTGTGTGTAGGTTTCGTAGCTATACTAAAATGTATTTCATTAAAACAGTATAACATCAAATTATATCACGCAAGTACGCAGTTAATGGCTGCTTTTACTAGCACTAATGTTGAAACCCCATTACATTTAGTAAGAGTGACCGACGATGACGTATCATACTTCTAAAATACTATGTTGGTATACTAGGGTTAGTAACATGTATTTATTGAATTGTAAATATATGTATTGATAAGTAAATGTATGCAAATATATTTTATCTGTGGATTCATTTTGTATCTGTAACTACATTTATTACTATTATAACTAATTCCAATTTTTTAACTACAATTTTCTTATAATTATACTCACTGTTCTCGTAACTGTATCTGTCTAAAAAAACTACTATTTTACTTACTCCGTTGGCTCTGTAACCCAAAGAGAGTTTTAACCACCGAAACGGAAAACTTCCAGCGCTCCCTATCCTGTGCCACCTACCACCATTTGATGGCTTTCAGCTGCATTTGTAAATCGATTACTAGACTTTTAAATTTCCATACCTACTTGGATGAAATCTCGAATAAAGCAGTGAGCAAAATTCGTTATTGCTGAAACAGAATATAGGCTAGTTTTAACTACTATTGATGACGATAACTTAAAGATTTCTATGTTATTAATTTATACAATACTCAACTGAGTATGGTACCCATAGAGATTTTTTTACGTATATCTAGTACTTTAATAGTTGTTTTTATATAGCGATACTTTGATTTGTGACAATGTACCTGTGATTTTTGTCCAAATAGCAGTGAGCACAACACTATATCAAAACTTAGACCTTATAAAATAATTCTAACTAGAAAACCTAATTCCTAATAATAGTGTAACTAAATTGTTAGGGCATTTTTGATTACTATGACCGATTAGGATTTAACGTTTCCTAAAGGCATATTAATTGCAATCGGCCTAGTATTTTGATTGTTTAATCGAATTTGAATTTGATTTGATTTTTTAATTTTTATCAAATCTTTTTACTTCACTTGTCTGTCTCTATCGATATATTTTAAAACGTTTATTTATTAATTAAAAATAATATAAAATATGCTAAAAAGGATTATTAAAAATATCCATAGCGCTAAATAACCTACGTCTTGCGCAAACCCTCACACACACCCTCATGTTCATACCCTTACCTACACACCACCACACAACGCAGCCAAAGTAGTAGTTAAATGAATTTAGTAATTTTCATTGAATTTTTCCTTTCGTAAATGTTTCCTTTTTGTATCACGTATTCCAGCTATATCTTTAGTGTGATTGTTTTTTGTTATTTTTATTATGTTCGCTGTTGGATTACGAAATAAATAAAGCAAACTTTAATAAATTTTGGATCGAATTGAAATTTTGTATTTCTGTTGTCTGTATGAACGCGATAATCTCAAAAACTACAGAACGGATTATTGTAAAGTTTTCACCAAACGATAGAGTGATTCCTGAGGTTTAGGCAAACCATTAAATACAAACAGACAGACATACGCAGTCGAGGGATCATTTAAAAACATACAAGAATTATAAAATTGTTCACATTCCACGAGATTTTTTAAGCGAAAATAAGTCTGCGTTAATGAGTGATTCACACTCGAAATGGGTCAATGCATTATCTCCAGATCAGATAGCGATATTTGTGTTTTTATTTATTTGTGGATACATTCCGATTTGTGTGAATACAAAACGAATATGGACACGGCAAAATTTTAGAATATATTTTCTTAGTTTAAACATACAATAGATGTTTTAAATAAAAAAATAAATCAGTGGCGCTACCTTTTTAGGTCTGAATCTGTTTCATGTTCATTCGTCTAATAGGCTCCTGTGCCTGACACACCGTGGACATTTTGGTAAAGCAAAGCCATTATCCTCACGATGTTTTCCTTCACCGTTCGAGCGAATGTTAATAGAAAGAAAGTCTTTTGATGCACATACGGAGATCGAACCTACGACCTCAGTGATGAGAGTCGCACGCTGAGGCCACTAGGCCACCATATTATTGTTTAGGTTTTTTTATGTAATAGGAGGCAAACGGGCAGGAGGCTCACCTGATGTTAAGTAATACCACCGCCCATGGACAGTCACATTGCTAGAAGGCTCGCAAGTGCGTTTCCGGCCTTTCAAGAATTGAAACGCTCTTTTCTTGAAGCACTTGAAGGACGTCGAGGTGATAGGGATGGTATTTTGTATTCTGCCTTGACGTCTGATAATGAAACATAGATAGGTACTTTAAGTATTTAAAAAGTTACTATCTATCCATCGTGTTTAAACAACTATAAAATATTATGTCCAACTTTACAAATTACACACAATATTTTAGGTTCTAGCGTAAAAGGCACTACAACCTCTTAGTCTTGGTCCCTGTAATTTCTGTATAAATTGCGTTCGTTTTCGTAATAGACAATAGATCATATATCTGTAATTCACACATGTCACTTGATTAAGGCATGCCGGTTTTACGATGTCATCCTTCAAACGAGTGTTATATATAATTTTCTCCAATATATCACATAGATATGCCTCATCCATGATAAAGTATGTCGTGAACCTGTTCCAAGAACACAATACAATGATTGTCGCTTAGCATCTCATCGGATCTTGCGGGGTAAGGGTGAAGGGAGGGGGGAAAGGAATAAAACCATCGAAGTGATCGCACCCAAATGTCGAGGCGCCGGACTATATCGCAGATATAAATATTATGGAAGTGATATTTATTTTTATTCGTCAAAAAAAGGTTTCATTATTTTGAATATCACTTTTCAAACACTTTATTTATTTATTTATACTTCGTTACCATAATATCATACATATAAAAAACAAAAGTTTAGGTGCTGATTAGTGAATTGTCACTGCTATATTTAAATGTGTATCGAATAATAAAAACATAATAAGTTTAGTGTGAAAAAAACATAAAAGCAAAATAACATTAATTCAGCAAAACAGACTTTAGAAATAAACAAAAAGCACTTTTCCCTTTTTTTATTGAAAAATTTGAATAAAACAAGTTATGAAGTATGTACAGTTATATACATATATGAAATGTCGCGTAAATTTGTTTTCATTTTCAATTATTATTGTTACTATGTAGGTTAAGTATGTTGTCAATCCTGTATATTTGTGTATGGAAGTGAATAATTCATTATCTTCAACAATAAGTTTTTTTTTTGATAATGTCACTTCCATCATCTCTATATGAAGGCCTTTTAGGGCGCCATCTCTTATCAGGGTCCCGGCGGTGGGCGACCCGCGTTACATTTAATTTACTGATAACCGGCTCTCGGCAGCATCTCGCCAAACTGCATTATCTCTTAACTTAATGGCTTAATTAATTCGTCGAAGATTATTCACAATTTTGTAATATATTTATACATATTGTGTAACCTTTGGAAATAAAGCTTTTAGAGATAATTTTGATATTGTTTTATATAACGAGGTGTGATAGTTGCGCACTAACCTCCTTGGTTATTTTTAATTTATGTGGCTATTAGGAATAGACAAGATAAAAGATGATGAGAAAGATGACAAGCGGGTTGCTTAGCAACAAAGGAATTGGAGGGAAAAAATATAACAACGTAATATTCATATTTATGTTTACGAATATTTATTTATTTAATTACGGCTAACATAAATTAAATATGACAAAAAACAATTATACTACATATAAAGACAAAGATGGTATACCTAACATGTACAAAAACTTTTTTTTAACTTTTACTATATGAAAACGTTTACCATAACATCTAATAAATTCAGTTGCTAATACTTAATGATAATTTCGTTCTATATATAAAACTTTTAGTTTCCTTATTGAGTTCATCAATGCGACTGTATTTATCTATCCTCTTTGATTATTCAAATATCTTTATTATTCTTATGACCGTGATGAACAGTACAGATTCTGATCGAAATGAACCATAAATTAGGAGAACAATATAAGAGGCCTAACAATAGCAGATTGTATATCGACGTGTTTATTATTCTAAATGTCTATTGTCTATTACATACGTCATAATTGTTCGGAAGTGTGTTTTCGTGGTTAGATTAAAATATTATACTTGAAAGAAGTCTTATAAGAACGAATTTATTTGTTCACAAGAGCTTGTCATCTTAAAGAATCTTTAATAAATTAAAAAAAGTATGTTTTAAAAAGTTGACGGGAATAACTTCGTACAACGGACCTTGGACAATCTGTTGTTATTAAAAACCATAATAAATCGCTTATTTGCGAAGAATAACCATCTATTATTATATTTTTTTAATATTGTATTGTATTTTTTTTATTATTATATTTTTTTAATATGGCAGTCTGATATTATTGTCATCATATGCATTAAGTAAATGTAAAATTAGAAGCATTTAATGTTTATTTCTTTTTTCACGTTCATAAGTGTACATTGTGTTACCTATATGAATATTTGATTTTTGACTTATAATGTAAATTATTAAGTAAAGTCAATTTGACCCAGAAACTAAAACTGTGTGATCTTATTGTGAATTTCATTCGAGAGTTTTATTTTATAGACATATTGTATGATACAATTACGTCACATGATCTATTTTAGTCTCAAATAAAAGTAGAGTGTTTCCGACGGATCAATAAACAGTGACTCAGTCGGGCTCGAACCGCGGATGTCACATTAACATTACAAATTAACCACTTTGCATAGCCGTTATCACTTGTTATTTGTGGACATGATCCATCCATCCCTAATAATTGTTAACTTGTTATTTTATTATTAAGACATGTTTCAATATGTCAAGTGAAGCATGGCATTGCAGATACCACCTCGACGTCCGTTGTTCCACAACTGAGCGTTTTCTAAGGAAGTTTTTGCCGCGCATCACCAGTAGGTATGTGTAACCAGCTGCCCACTGAAGTATTTCCGAACCAATTCGACTTAGGGTCCTTCAAGAAAAGAGCGTACCAATTCCTAAAAGGCTAGTAATGCATTTGAGTGTGTCCTCTTAACATCAGGTGAACCCGTTTGCCCCTTTCTATAAAAAAATTATGTGTACGGGCGTACACGCAGCTTTACGCCTTTGATTTGGGAACTGGCAGTAAATGGTTCATAAGTATACATAAAACACTTTAAATAAATAGGTATAATTTTAGATTAGAAGTAAGTAAGTAGTAGTAGTAGAAGTATTGTATTGCTTTCGGCTACGGAAGGAATAACGAAAAAGGACGGCGGAGCGAACTCTAAAAATAATAAATAACAATTTTCTATACTTCAGTTGTAACACAATCTATACAAAAATGATAAAGAATATATATCTTTTATATACCCATCTCATTATTGTCAGCGCTCGTGTTAACTTGCCCGCCAGTAGACGCCAGGCGCCGGCCATTCCTCGTATTAACGGAAACCATGGAAATGCCTTTGCGCATATGCAATGCATGCATTTGCATAAAATGATTCGCTTATATTCAGCTTAATTTTATGACGTCAATGTCTAGGGTATTCAAGTTAAGTTATTGAACCACTAAGTTATATTGGAAATATTTCAAGAAGTTAACTGTTTGAGAATATTATCAAAATGTATTTAACTATATACCTATTTGTTTTATATATCTCGATTTGAATGTGATTACATAAATATTATTTATATTATCACGCCACCTTCCCGAAGACCACGGTTCTCCACTTGCTACAGTCCCGACCCTCTCGCTTTAACCAACAAAGTTGTTATGGGTACGTTAAATTTATCCTGCTCTCGTACCTCCTGGATCACATATATGATACAAAAAAGCAGTATTGGCATAGAAGCTTCAGCGGACTTGCTATGTACGCATGTAACACTCACGCAGAAAAAAATCGTGAGTCTCAAATCCAAAAATGGACGAAATGTGCCAGACAGAAGAGTTAATTTTCTTAAGATATGACATTGAAATAAATGAAAATATTTAGACAGAGAAACTAAGCCTTAATAAACATTGAAAAACATTGAAAAAACATTTATATATATACTAATTATGGGAAAAATTATACGACGCGTGCGCAATACAATTTTATTCCCCGTTTATCAATAGAGCTTCTAGTGATAACAGAATTTTGATAAACGCAAGGTGTTTGAGATAAACGTCTTTAAGATATGATACAGGTGAAATCACCCCTGTTTGTTTTGAGATAACATTATTGATTTGAGATTAAAGATACTTAAGAATTTAATGCTCTTAAAATTTCTTAATATATACGTCCTCTTTGCATCTGTTTAAAGCTTTGGTATGAAGCCTTTGGTCTCAGAAACGTTGATTACTTGATTTGTCTGTCTAAGTATGTCTTCTTCCCGTATGTCAAAATCAATACGCGGGAGTAACTTTTTTGTATTATTGCTTAAACATTATAAATAAACTACGGGTATTTATTTATTTTATTTACATACACTTCGTTGCAGGAAATACAATTAGTACAATTAAAATAATTAAATAATAAGGAGGGCAAGGGGCGGCCTTATCGCTTTCAAGCGAGATCTTCCAGGCAACTATTGTAAGGTTTTTTTTAATTAGTTAGACGAAGAATTGACGACACCAAGCAATTAAACGTTGTTATGTGAAAGGGCATATGAATCACGATTATTTCAGTTATTACGAAAGTTAGGAATACGATGTGGACAGGTAATGTACAGTAGAGAAATAAATTAAGATAAAGGAGTACAACTACTAAATACTACAGTAAAAATTCTTTTAAATTTCTTACAAATTAAAATATAAAGCGAAACTTAAAAAAAAATCCATACAAACGAAAACATTAAACAGAGAGAAAAAAAACGTTTTTATCTGTGAGTATGTCATGCTGTTATCCTTAACGGTACAATCGTAATTAGTTTTTTTTTTATAGAACGGGGGGCAAACGGGCAGGAGGCTCACCTGATGTTAAGTGATACCGCCGCCCATGGTCAATCTCAATGCCAGAGGGCTCGCGAGTGCGTTGCCGGCCTTTTAAGAATTGGTACGCTCTTTTCTTGAAGGACCCTAAGTCGAATTGGTTCGGAAATACTTCAGTGGGCAGCTGGTTCCACATAGTGGTGGATTCGAACGCATGTCTTCAGGGTTGAGTACCATACGTTAGCCACTAGGCTAACATTGCTCTTTTATATAAAAAATATCCTTAAGTTACGATATGTTAAAAATATGAACTCTATATAATCGAGATTAAACTTGACTATCGCTAAACATAAATAAAAACACTACTTTCAAAATACCAAAATTGTCAATCAGTTATAAGCTAAAATTTCGCGTCCATAGTTACGGGTTGACTGAAAAAGCGCCAGTAAAAATGGCTTTTCAATAAAACCATGTCCTATGAGATATTTAAAAAATGCGGAACATGTAAACTAAAAAACTAACAAAAACCAATTCGTTTTAATAGTTAATTTCACGGTTAAATTCGTACTTATCAATATTAGAGTAACGGCCAGTTCCCAAAACGCTTTGACAAATACACAATTTGTAACGATATTCGCACTGGTTTACGAAGAGACGTGGGAAATCTGGGTCTATTTTATTGTCTAGACTTTCTAGGTCTAAGCGGATCTTATAAAGTTCCTGATCTTTAAATATCTACAACGTGATCCTTGGTTTCTCTGCTTGCTGTGTGATAGCGGATATCTTCATCGATAAATGAAGTATCAAAAAGAATTTCTCCATTCGAACCTGTACTTCCTGAGACGTTTTCACCTGAACAAACAATCATTTCAGATTTATTATAAAGCAGTGTTGGCCCGTCGCTGCAATGTGAGACTCTCATCTCTGAGGTCGTAGATTCGATCGCTGGCGCTCAATGGTGGCACCATTGGTGCACAATGGTAAACATCGTAAGGAAACCGGGCATATCTCAAATCCAAAGATCGTCGACGTGTGAGACAGAAGGTTGATCACCTACTTATCACTTCTCCTCACTTGTATGCAACAAAACTGATCAAAGGATGCAATCTGAGGCCAGAACACATGTAGGGTTGTAGCGCCACTTAATATATTAGATATATATTACCTATTAGAAATCGCTTAAGCCATCAAGTAATGATTGAAATACGTATCATAGATTCATTTAGAAGCATTCACTCATTAATGCTTTCTAAAATCTGTCATTCTTCGTTCATAAGAAATGTTCACGTGGCGTTCATTTATCATCTTGAAACCGGACTCATACTTTTGGTAAAATATAAAAAACTTCTCTAAATGGAGTCCAAACAGAGATTTCACATTTCCCTTCCCGGGCCACTCAAAATATCATAATAATTTCCCCAAAAACATCAAAATACAGTAAAAATCAAGAAATATGTTTATTGTTTTTAATTACATTATCACGTACTAAATCTAGCTATCATTTCTTTTGTATTCTGATTAAGTATTTCGTCTATATATTCTGGTGTAATTATAAAAAACTAATAGTCCTCATAGTCCGCGGACAGTACGTTTATTACGACTTTTTCCTAGTGCAAACTGTTAAGCACGCTGCGCACGCGCATCTGTTTAAGTGAAACTGTCAGTATTGTTTCGTGGGAAGGCATTGATATAAATGACAAATGACAATTGATTTCTAACATTGTTTTTTCTTAGTTTTCTCTCGACGTCACGATTATGATTTTGTTTAAATCTTGATTGAGATTTGTTCGCTCTTAACTTTTTAGTTATTTAATATAGTTGAGGACTTTTATCATTATTGGTCTAGTGTCTTCAGCGTGCGACTTTCAAGACTGAGGTCGTGTGTTTAAGACACGGCTGTGCACCATCACTTTTTAGGAAAAACATCGTGAGGAGACTGGCATGTCTCGGACCCAAAAATGGACGCCGTGTCACAACAATTATTATATTATAATTAAGAAATAGAACACAACAACAATTAACAATTATTATATTATAATCAAGAAATAGAATCTGAAACCAAAGCGCCCAGGATCCTAGCGTACGTACGTGTAAGTTTCATGTATTTCAGGACAGTTGTTTCATACATATGAAGTAAAATTTTATCGCCCATTTTTCTCAAAGCCTGTTTGATTAAGTCAATCGGCAAATTTTATTTTATACATAGATGAAACATTCGTAATTATTTTCAACGTAAAGTTTGTACCAAAAATACATTCTATAAGAACGCCACGAAGACAAAGTCCAACACAAGTCCAGCTGTAAAGGAATCTCGGATAACTCATACTTGACCACATATGCCATTGATATCTGCAGGGTGATTGAATTATCACGCTCTGTCGACTGAACGTAATTACGCTCTGATGTATCAGCTATTGAGATGTATCGATAATTTTACGGCTATTACATAAGAATACGGAAGGCTTCTTATACGCTGTATATACGTATTACATTCGTCATTAAGTTTTTAAAGAATTTGTGATTGACAGATCGTTCGTATTTCAAATTGCTTTGTCAAATGTCAGAGTTTTCTCTGTCAAATCAATGACGTGTTAGTAAAACACGAAACCACATTGAAATAAGATTTAAACTTATGATAACATTAACTTTTGTTAATTTAAAATATTTAGAATTAAATATTACAAAATACAATGAGTGAATGTCATCGATTGAATGTAATAAAACTAAAAGATTTGACTATACAGATTCGTTAACTAATTGTCAAATTCTATTAAATGACAGTTGACATTTTAAAATTAAATCGATTGTTTTCATAATTTGTTTCGAGTGTTTTTCAGCAATCGTTAGACTTTAATAAAGTATTGTATGTTAAAAAGTACTCACTCAAAGGCTAAAAATTCTATCAAATTAAGATTGAAATCTCGTATGAAGAGCCTTAGCTAATATATTACGGTCACTTTTGGTCCTAACCATGATGGATGCGAGTCGGCGCCACAAAGGACCATTGACAAAGCCTCTCCCAATTATCCTCTACGGTTCTGGTACAAAAAAATTAAACGTGTCGAACTAACAAAATACAATACACATCCCAAAGTGGGCACGTAAACAAACAATGCAACAAATAAAATAATTTTCAAAAGTGATATTTCCTCATTGAGTTTATAGTTTTCTTGTAAGTGTTCGAAACTAAATACAGTAAGAAATTAAATCTAAGTAGGTTTTAAGATTTCCAAAATGTTTATTATTAAATCGGAGATGAAGGCCAATAATTAAAATTAACTAATTTCGTCGGCAACAGAGCCGTAGACCATAGAGAAAAAAACAAAGTAGAGTCGTTTGACGTTTGCATGACATGACACTTTTATTAGTATCAATTTTAAGCCAAAAGTTATTTGACGGCAATTTCGCCCAGGACCTCATCCATGTGTGTTAACCACCAAATATAAATAAAGTTGTAAAATCAGGTGAATAAATAAACAAAAATTTAAATAATTTCCGAGATATCTTTATTACAATCGCCATTAATGCGAATCGTTAATTTCATTTTAATAAACAAGCGATAAAATATTCGCCATATCACATTCAGAAGCATTTTAATTATACAATCAATTTAAATGTGTCCAAATAATCCTAATATAACTTAATAGCACTACCTTAATTAATTTATGCGATAACGAACCCTTTTCAAAAAACATTTGAATCTCACAAGTTTGTTTTTATCATTGTTTATACTAACTTTAATCATATTGGCAACTTTATTTGTAACATAAACAAGTGTATGTATGGGATATCCGTACATAGACTATCGTAAATATAAAAGTTTAAAGCCTTTATTTTTGACTATTCTGTTCTAATAAAACAATTTAGGGCAGAATAAAAGAATGATATATAATCTGTGATTTATTCATTACAATGTCAATAAACAAAACAAAATGTAAATAGTTGTCTATGAAACTAATTGTCATATAATTCTTGTCTATTTTAAGTTATGTGAATTCGTATTTTTTTAAACTATCTTAGAATTAGCAAGTTAGAGTTGGTTACACCTTGGGTATTGCCAAGCCGTCGTCCACAAGCCTTCTGATGAAGCTCACAGCAATAAGCTCTCACAAAACACTGCCCGCAATGACAGCAACTATAGATGTTTACTGGGCGATGGGATATGTCAAGAACGTGTCGGCAAACACAGCAGTCTCTATAAATATACTAATTTATTACATATGATTTAAATACATACAATTCCTTACAAGCATTATTTGAAATTCCATGACACCTTTATATGGCCATTCACATTGATTCTTCACAGGCAAGTAGGTAAAGGCGTCTTTAACTAAGTCATGTCGTCTACTTCTACTACTAAAGATTCAATTCGAGACTAGCGCTGCTACTCCCATTTGTCAAAACCAATACGATCGTAACATAGGGAGGTATCTTTCAATTTGTCCTAAGACATGCCGTATTTCTCACCGATTTATTTACTGTACAAGCTAGAGTTCCACGAGCACCTGGAACCGTTGTTGGTCTTTATATTTTTTTTTAATAACAAATTTTTTATATATGATTTAAAAGATGTATGAGCTTTACTCTGTTACAAGTTTTCCTATTGATTTGAGACTTAAAAATTAATATTATTAAATGTTTATCCCAATTAAAAATGCATTATATTATATTATGTTATACCCTTTTGAAAATATGTGATCGGTGCAATTTTAAGATACTAATGTACTTTGTATGTACGAATTTGCATAATGGTCACAATATTACCGCCAGCGCATAAAAATATAAGTAGATATGTTAAAGATATTTTGGCTTTTAAAAATGATTTGTACTTACTTCGCTTTTCCCAAATCGTGTTCCTGAATGTGATAACTGAGTTCAGAAGCCTTGGTAAATTTCGCGCCACAGATGTTGCATTTGAAATTTTGGTCTGTGCTTGGCAATTGTGGTAGATAAAATCTTGATAGATAATAATAATAATCAATATGTGGCATAAAAGACAAAAAGCGTTTCATAGCCTGTGTTGATATTCTTAGTAGTGTTAAAATATTCAAGGGGTCGGTGTTTACAGCTATCGTAATTCTCTCGGTTGTACAGGGTTCAGGGATGATAATCTCTTCTATTTTATCATTTTCTAATATATGCGCTTTAGAGAGGGACTTGGTAACTTCTGTAGATGTTTCTTTCGTTGGAACTTCAAATGTAATCTGGACCGCACACGTTTTGTTTGATGAAGCATTATCCCCTAGTTCTCTTGAAAATATTTCATTGATTTTTTTTAGATCGGAATTTTCTTTTCTAGCTGTCTCAAAAATTATACTGCATTTGCCCGTGGGTAAAATACTTTCAGAATTACTATAATATTTACTGGCACCGTTACATTTTTGATTTATATTGCTTCCAACTACAACACTTCTTAAATGATTAAAATGGTTATTTATCTCTTGTGTAGACACTGTCTTTATGTTTTTGTTCACTTTAAATTCACCAATAAGTCTATTGATAGAATTTATTAATAACTCTAGTTTATTTTCTATTTCTTTCAATGTCAAGTTTTTTACGGAATTTTCTGGTTGAGAATCAAATTTTTGTGTTAGTTCTTCCATATTTGTTGTATTTTTTAATAAACTTTCCCGTTCTTCTGATCTCGCTACGACTGAACGATTATTATCGCTTAGTGGATAGTTACGCAATATCAAAACATTGTGTTCTGTCTGGACAGTCGTATGTCTCTGTTTACTCTGTTTTGAGTGTAAGAGAACTGATTCATTTAAAGCCTTGTCTTCTTCTATGTGTACATCATATCTACTTTTGTATCGATTGCGAAATTTTTCTTTTATTTTTTTCTCTTTCTCAAGCTGAGATAAACGTTCATTTTCTCTATGCAACATAGTTAGACGTCCCACAGATGATGTTGGATAACAAAACGGGTTCCTCAAAAACAAGCGACTGCTCTCTTGGTGATATTGACTTTTCTCTTGATGACATGTATTTTTATGATTTATAAAATCTTCAATTTCATTGGAGTTTCCATAAATATCGTCCAGTAAACATTGTTTTGATGATTGCACACATGAATGCTCTTGTCCATGGCAACCATCGTTAAATTGTGAACTCCGAACATTACCCATCGTTTCTTCATTAACAGGAACTTCATCAAACATTTTAGAATCATTATGTTTACTTTTTAGAACATTTATAAAATTATTCCAAATTTCGTTTTGTTTTTCTCTCTGATGGCTCGTAATTAACTCTTGTATCAAACGGGTAAGCTTTGCATTTCGTTCTAAGGTCTTAAATATAAAGTCTCGGTTGTACAAATTAAAGACGGGACGGCAGTATGTAGCTTTGTCCACATATTCTTTCTGACATCCAACACCCGTAGTTGAATTCTTTGAACTATTTGAGGATACCTTCAAATCAACTTCTTTTCTAATCTCTTCTTTACAATAGTTTGCTATGAAATCATATAAATGATCATCAAATATTCTATTGTTAGATAGAAAAGTAAAACTGTTATCAGTCTCTTCAGATATCGTTGTTGGTTTCTTTGGAGTCAAAATATGGTTAGAACAATTAAGAAAATTACTTTTATTGATTTCTCTATTACTGCGATCTATATAACTATATTTCCTTATAATATTTTCGACAGAATCTTCACAAGTATGTGGACTAGATAGTTGTGGAGTTAACTCAAATTCGCTTTGTAACATTGTGATGAAATTGAATGAAGAATTTTTAGTACAAGCATTTATGAAATTCTTTTAATATTACGAAGATTTTGAAAGTATCACTCAAATAATTGCTAAAAATGTCAACATCAAAAATAAACCATTTGTCACTTTCAAAGATTTAAAAAAAAACTCAGTCAAATGTTTCTGTACCTACTATGTGTTAACCTCCTTTAAACCAATATGAACCAACGATATCCTTAAAATATCACCAGAGAATTCCAAAGTTTGTTTTGACAGGTTGAAATAAAGTGAACAGCATATTGCATTAAAAATACAGCATCGTATGTGATCTCGTAATAAATTATCGATTTTAGGGTTCATAACAAAAATGCAAATAAAGACGTTTAGCCTCTAATGCACCCGCTAACAAAACAATAAAAAAGTTAAGGACCTCAAAATCGCAGAGGTGTGTGGTCACATCAATAAACAATCGAAATATGGTATTGAGTTCTATAATATAATAAATTTGTAAAAAACTTGATTTAATTTTCCCTATATTGTACTTCAATTCATATGCAGTTTGTAAAACCCAATATAAAGAAAGGTACCAGTATAAAATGAATAATTATGTTTAGAAATCCTCATTTTTGATATAAAAGGGGGCAAACGGGAAGGAGGCTCACCTCATGTTAAGTGATAGACACTCATATTGTCAGAGGGCTCACAAGTGCGTTGCCGGCCTTTTAAGAATTGGTACGCTGTTTTCTTGAAGGACCCTAAGTCGAATTGGTTCGGAAATACTTTAGTGGGCAGCTGGTTTCACATAGTGGTGGCGTGTGGCAAAAATTGCCGTAATCGGTAAATATGTCGGGTTGATTCGTATTCTGCTTTGACGTCCGATGATGAAACATCCTGGGGGATGAGATTGCAAATGAAAGAAGTTACCTTCGGACGCATTATGTCGCGTGCCAACGCATCCAAAATGCTCCAATCATAGTCAAAAGGAACCAACCGTCGTTTGGTATTTCGATTTACATTCTCACCCCTCGAGTATTCGTCAAAGAAAAATAATCTTATTACATATTATATGCCATATAGACAAAAGAGAACTCAAATGTATTCGCAAAAAATTTATAATAAAACAGTGTATGTACCAAAGATAATATAATTTAATGCGTACTGTCCACACAGAAGCGACATGTTTAATTGTTTTAGCTTTTCATTCATTTTATTATTTTTGTTGATTGGATAATTGTATAGTGAAATCAAGTCTCAAGGGGTGTTAAATCTTTACTTTAAAAAAATACTCTCTAAAACCGGGAGACTAGGTTCCAATTAGTTTTGGTTTCCAGAATTTGATTGTAAAATTTTATTTATTTAATTAATTCTGTTTCATAAATTTTTCTATCGTGAAAATCGATAGAAAAATTTATCACTTAGCAATAAATGTTCACTCAAATTAATAATAACAAATAACGTTATAGTAAATTATCAGATATTTAACGGCAATCTATCCACATTCACCTTTTTCTTTTAAACACATTGAAGCCTTTACATAAACACTTTGCATAATATTAGAGACGCATTATACAACCTATTTAGATAATACATCGTCACAACACGCTTTTTGTTAGTTTTTTATTTAATTTTCAATGTTATGTTTGCATTTTTATTAGTTCCGACGGGCGCGGCACGTTCGCAGGTTGTTATATTATGATAATCACCCAATAGAATATTCATTGAAAAAACTACCCTTATGTCATCTAATGTTATTGGTGTCACAGCTCCACTTGACGTCTACAATCGCATTGTTATTAGCTGTCATTCAACTGTTGTCGCTTGTGGAGTTCAGGAATGTCACCCTAATAATTTAATGTTGATAATATAGGTAATAAATAACGTTGAATCACAAACAAATTAATTCATAGTAAACAGTTACTCCCTCGTATTTCACATTCTAGGTTAAACATAGGACTTCCAACCGATTTCCTCTCGACAACATTTGAATAGTGATTCGATTACGAACAAAAACAAATTCGCTGAACGGAATAAAAGGCGCCCTTGAAAGGGTCACCTTATAAAGTAAATGCCCCAAAACCTTACCTTGTAATACCCTACAAACTTGAGATGTCTATAAATTATTATTACTAGGTTCTAAGCTTCAGTTTCGTGTGTACATTGATTGCTTTATATGATAAACACTCGACACAAATCAGACGCGCAATTCTATGGAAACAGGGCGATTGAAGTGATCGACTCTATCAAAGGCCTTTGATAAGTCAACAATTTGTTTCAGCAGACACTGAAGCAAGGTGAAGGTCGGTTCTGCGTGAAAGGCGTTGCTATGGAGAACTCTCTCATTTAGTATAATTTCCAATCATACTCGTATTCATTTTAAAAATTGGATTGCTTCTCTGAATGTAGATTGGAGTAAATTGTATTAACGTTTCTGCGTATTCCGTAAAGTTGGCTTAGGATTTTGTCGTTTTGTTTTTCCTGTTGACATTTCAACATATTCATATTAGATATAAAAAAAGTATAATGTCTTATCTTAAAACTCGATATTTTGCTAATTTACTAGAAATCATCTAAGCGCGCCACGCTTCCACGTCATTTGATTCACATTATTGTCATCAAAGATTAGTTTGAGAACTAGTCCCATATAAATTAAAAGGTAATTCGGTTGAATGAAAGAGAAATACAAGAATGTCTTTGTGAAGGCGCGACGTACGGACAGAACGAGATTGTTGCATTGTATTTACATAATAGTTTGTCTACATTATACGATTGTACCCGGAGATTTTTTATTTGATCTTATTATTCATAGGTTACCATTATTATATTGGATTGAGCTTTTTTTATTATGCCAGGAATGTAGTGTCTAAAGCAGTGTTTCCTAACCTTTTTTGTGCCATGCCCCATCTTAGCTTTACTAAAATTCTTATGGCTATTCAACATACATAATTATATACATAACTTTTAATTAAAAAAAATCGTTAAATTAAAATATTCTACCATATATTCATTTTAAGGAAAATAAATACTAGGAAATTGTTTACGATACACAGTAAGTAAAACATATAAAAAAAATAATTTTAACAAATTTTCGAATAGCCCTCCTTAACAATCGCCCCCTGTGGGGCGTGGGCCCCACGTTGGGAAACACTGGTCTAAAGGCTTCATAATTTTGTGTACCAACTGACAAATTTAAACGTCAAAACTAGGTATATTATTATTAAATCCCTTCAGAGATAAACAATGTGGTTGATATCGTGATATAACTAGCTTTACATCTAATATTTTTCATTTAATTTCCCTTTAACCAAATACCATCGCACTCCGAAATAACGTTTCAAATTGATGTAAGCTGACATCACAAATGTTCACATTTTTAATTTATAACTCTACTGAATTCACAAGTACAATATTATAAAAATTATTAAGTAAGAATAAATCTTATATATAATAAATAAAAACATATTGTTTTTCATTTATATATTAAAGTTCACCACATAATATATAATGCTATATCTACAGTATATGTATCTTTTCTAAAATAAATGTTACAAAAATTATAAAAATATATGGAAGCGTATATTTTAGATTTTACTATTACTGCATCTCCGACTAAGGTTTTTTTTTAATAATAAAAACATTCAAGTTACATGATATAGGATCGGAACAATTAACTCTGAAATGATTTAAGTATCAAACTCAAACTCAAAATATCTTTATTCATATAGGTAAAAAAGTACACTTATGAACGTAAAAAAGTTAAATTAATTGTAAATTTACAATTTGCAAGTCAAGGGTGTAGAGCGGGTAAGTATGAAAAATGTACTTAGAAATTCCAATGTTACAGAATCAATGCTGCGTCATCATTCAAAATCTCTGACAAATATTTCTATTATTCGTCTATAATTCCGCGTTTCCAAGAAGCTAGGAACACCTCGGCGGCGTTAAATTTTTTTTAGACTTGTGTGAGGAATGCGATGTTGTGGGGATTAGCCGGCGACTCAAAGTGAATAGGATCGTTTTGTTGACCCGTGAATACCCATTGTTGGTACCCTTATATCGACTTGTACGAAATGTTTGCGCTGTGAACAATCTTTAAATATTTCTGGAGATCGAACGCGGTACGATATGAACACTGTTTGTTTAGGTCTCGTAACATTTATTGGGTATTATTTCCCAATAAATTACATTTATTTAAATTACTTAATCAAATTCACATCGTAAAGACCATATTTTAAGAGTGTTACTTGATTCTTGAGAAATTAACGCGAAGCATATTTAAATGTCCGGAAGATTAGATAATAAATAATGTTACAGTCACATAAATATATGTATAATAATAATCATAAAGCCTTTTTTATTTCAATAATCATATTTTCCATTACAAATGTTGTTAGTATTTACTTATAGCTAAGTGTTAGTAGATGGAAAAGATATTGAGTAAGATTATGAAAACAACAGATTTCAGCAAAAAAATAAAGAGCAAAGTTTTTAACATCTTCTACCCTGCCTTACCTATGGCTGCGAAACTTGGGCACGCTCTAACCAACACAGGGTTATTTTAGTAGTAATATGTTAGTCGCCTATGGTTATGACCCTCTTGTATAATATTTATGTATACATAAGAAGGATTTATATCAATTAATTTTATCGAATGTATTATAATCCTAATGATAATATAATCCTAACTAAAACTTGCAATGCTCTTATTGCTAGATAAAAGCTTACAAACTATACATGATTATTTTCTTAAGTATTTTATCATTCGTTACATTAGTATTATTAGCAAAATCATTTATTAATTTAGGTAACACAATGTACACTTATGAAAGTCAACAAGAAATACATATTAAATGCTAAATGCTTCTAATTTTACAGTTACTGCCAGTTCTCCAATCAAGGGCGTAGAACGGAAGAGAAGAATATACAATAAACTCTCCGTTACTCTTTTTAATCGCCAAGTTATTGTTTTACACAATGTTTGTAAACCTGCAATCATTACACCAGGTTCCACATGGCATCTTAAGTAATTAATAATAATAAAAACAAATATTTGTCCTCGATCAGCAGTAGGCATGGGGAATTAGGAGCACGCACTTACATTCTCGTGGGAACAACACGTAAACACACACCTAGGCTAGCAAAAGCTAGTCTAGATAATAGGTGATGTAAGCCGTTTCATCATCGCTTGACCAAACATAGAATTAAGGAAACAATGGAAAACCCATACGCTAATCACAAAGTAAATACAAAACTATCATGATAAGAAACTTAGGAATTTTCATCGATTTTCCCACGATTTGAACAGCAAACATTTAATTTTTTTACAAGTATTTGAAGATTAGACATTTCAAAAAGTGTTTTAAGAAATACTACGTCATAGTTCTTCTACTGTCGAGTCTAGGACTGTTAGTAATAAAATAATAAATTTTTAGTCTGGCGATCAAAAATTTATAATAATCATAGCCTAGCGGTCTTATTAAGTGGCAGCTAGGTGAGGGGTACCGGGTTCGATTCCCGGTTCGAGGGCAAGTTTTAATTTAATTTAAAATTTGTTCTCGGCCTTTGGGAGGGTTGTGCGGTACCGGGCGAGTGCCTAAACCGTACATGGAGGACATGGTCGAATTTCTAAGGCAAAAAGCACGAATTATAAAAATCTTATACTTGACGCTGGCTAATGCACAAACCGTGCCAGAGCCATAAAAAAAAAATAAGTACAACCTTTTTAGGTCTGGGCCTCAGATTTCTGAATTTGTTTCATGATCATTTGTCAATCTTATAAGCGAGTAGGTGACCAGCCTCCTGTGACACACGCCGTCGACTTTTTGGGTCTAAAGCAAACCGGTTTTCTCACGATATTTTTCTTCAGCGTTCGAGCGAATGTTAAATGCGCACATACAAAGAAAGTCCATTGGTGCACACCCGGGGATTGAACCTACGACTTCAGCGGTGACAGTCGCAAGTTAAAGCCATTAGGCCAACAACTCGTAAGTCTTGCGTCTTGTATAGCCTTTAAGTCGTTGTATCGAGTTAAATTTCTCAGTAGTAGTAAGGAATGTAAGTAATTCAAAGTAAAGAATAGTGTCTTGTCGCGGAGAGAATCGATTTGGAGTGATTCCAACACGACCCGAATTTGTGTGAATGGTATTTGTGTCGGGCAACACTTTATTGTTGAGTTTTGGGAGTTTTATTGCTCTGGAAATTGAATAAACACGTCAATGTAAACTCTTCTTAAATTACCAAGAACAAAGAATATTGTTTGAGACATTTACATATATTTAGCGATGCATCGGCCGTAGTTATTAAACGATAAATGGACAATCGTATATGTTATACGATGGACAAAATACAAAAAAAGTTCTTTTTTAAATTAATTAATTTACCTATTATTTACTAACACTTCGTTGCAACTATACAGAAATGTAGTACAATTAAAATAATTAAGAGCAACTAGCGGCCTAATCGCTTTCGAGCGACCTTCCAGGCAACCACTAAGAGAGAGAAAAATAATTAGATAAGGTGAGCTCAAGAAGTGCAAAAATACATAAGACATTTAGTTATTTAGACAAAAGAAATGGAACAAAGCAAAGCAATTAAAACATTTACATATTATATGTAAATGTATTTTTTTATTTATTAGAGAAGAATATAATCTATCTAGGTACATTTGAAACATTTTGTTCACTTATGAAATCTATGTACACTATGAATACTAGCGAACATATTATATAGCGTGTACACTAGCACGTTTGAAACCTAGGGCGTGTGTTAGGCACAGACAGAATTTTTATTCAAATATGAGACTGTAGCGCCAGAGATTTTTTAGTCTCCGAATTCCGAATAATTTGTTTTAGGCATTTTATCGAACAATTAATTTAACTAAACAACTGAACTACTATTAACTACTGAAACTGTTAGCGTCTTTATACTGTGCCTTCCAGTTAAAGATATGACCGTATATGCCCTTATGACAAGGTGATACGGGAAACATAAAAGCCGGTCTATGAATGAGTGAGTGTTAGCGATGCGGCGCACGCGCTGGATGTGTTCAGGATCACACATACTTCCTCGTCTGCGCGCGCAGACGCCCGTGACTCACTGTTCCGCCGTGGATATGCCATCGCCGGACAGCGGTTTAGGACGTAGACAAAAATAAAATTAACGTAAACTTCACAATATTGCTTTAAAAAACTATAAAGTAAAATACTTAAAATTTTTACGGATTCAATGATTGGCCATTCATATTATACATTTATCAGTAAGTGATATAAATACTTACAGTTACTACTATAGCGAGGCTGTTTGAAAAGCCTTATGGCCTAACCTTATTTTGTTAAGTATAAATAACGAGAGATTGCTATGTATACGTATTTCCTGAAGCGCGAATTGTAATGAACGTACGTAAGTGGTATTCAAACAAATTTTATTGACGATTGAGCAGTTATTAGAAATTCATTTTTTGCACGTACCTATTTGTAATTTAAAACACAGACAGTACTTGGCTATATTGACTTTATACGTTATATTATTTCTTTAGTATCACTCGAGTTCATAGTAACTAATTATCGCGTACTCCAATCCTTTATGGCAAAGGCTAAAGTTGGCTCATTGCAGAACAATATGGCCATAGATTACAATCAGGACTCTTCTCGGGGTTGTTTCGTGTTGCTTTTTATTTTATTATTTATTTGTTAATATATAATGTTTCTGTTATTAACGTTAAAAAAGTTAAAATGAAGCATTTTCTAATGGGAAAGATTATTAGAAATTTTGGGAAAGATAATTTTGAATTTATAAATAAGTATTACATTTGTTACAAGCCGCGCGGTAGATGGAAGAAATCATGACTTCGCAACGTTAGGGAGTGGATAGGTATTGTAATAGGCAATCAATCGTTGAGATCACAAACACATTGTAATTAATATTTCATTAATGTTAACCGAAACACCATTTTTTTAAACAAATTAACTTTGCCTAATGTGCCAAACTAATGCTCACAATCGCCGAATCGCTTCGCAGGTGGTCCGGTCGTTAGCAAGCGACAATATTTGCGCAAAATTCTTTATGCAACTTCTGTAGCCTGTCATTATTTCACCGAAATCTTTTATCGACGCCGCCTATACATCGCCACGTTCATCTATAATTCTGTTTAGGCTTTTATACAAGGACTACTGTACTTCATTCATAAAGGATTTGGTTGCGTCTGGCACGAAGCTTTGACAAAGACAAATTTGATGCCTAAAATTCATTTTATTTTTATTTGTGGTCGTAGTTTTCGTCCACTATAAATGATTAATAGATATGTGTGTTTTGTGGTTCTTGAATATGAATGATAAATATTGGGCAAGAAAGTCCTAGAGGGGAGCCGAGGACCAGTCAGCGAAGTGGTGGACGGCCTCCCACTAGTTGAGGGTGGGAAGATGATTGATGCAAAGCGCGGGAAACCGGGGAACGAAAATGATAAATATTAGCTTCATAATTAGCGGACCCGACAGACATTGTCATATAGATACGTCATGTCATATACATCCGTTTATGAGGACATTAATAACAAACACACAGAGAATAAGAAATGCTATATTATTGTACTCTGTCCTTTAGATAATATATTAAATACATATATTTAACAAGTATCTTTAATTATACTATTATTTTAGACCCATAATAGTAAAATGTAAAAAACGACAAATTATCTGCATTTCGTAAGTTATATTTGGTCGATCTCGTATCATCCGCCTAAAATAATTTCAGAAATAGGCTATTTGAGAATTTGTTTCGGATCGCTTATAATTTGTAGCCGGTGTAACAGTTTGCCTGATTGCCCATGGGCGGGTCAGCTACTATCATTGTTTGATTTGTCGTTTTTGTGATAAGTGTTGGTGATTCGTTTTTTGTAATTTTTATGATTTGTCGAGGTGTGGTCCGATGATGTGTTCTGTTTAGTTAACCTTGACAGTTGACTTACCACTCTTTAGTTGATATAATCTGTGTTTATAAACTGCTCTACTATAAGCCTTTAGAATATATTTGCCTCTAGAATCTATTACCTAAATTAATTCATAAAATATAATAGAAAATTTTACACCACCGTTTTAACAAAAGTATTCTCTGTCTCCTGGTATCTATATTTGCGGAAAACGTGCCTTAAAAATATATTATAATAATATGATATAAACTTCCAGCCGTCCCCCCCTCCATCTTGAGACCTACAAAAAAAGGAACTGCTTTCAGCAGTAAAACCGCCCATTTACACGATTTGTTTTCTTTTTTCTCTTGTTTTGTGTCATTGTGATGTAAATATCTATATATACATCACAATGACACAAATATTCTCGTGTCACAATGTTCGACCCCATACTCCGAAACGACTGGACCGATTCTTATGAAATTCTTATTGCATATTGAGTAAGTCTGAGAATAAGGGGTAGTAAATTTTTTTGTTTTTATTCTTTTATGATACAGAATACAAACAACCCCTAATTTAAAACTTTTACGAGCAAAATGCTTTAATTATTGTAGATATTTATTTTAATTGCACTAAAAAAATGTTTCCTAGAAATAATATACATGGTAAAACAACGTTTGCCGGGTCAGCTAGTAGTGTTATAATATTATTTCCAACTAAAGTCCAAAAAATGTAATTGCATAGACGCTATATTCTTCTAGTAGTCCTATTCATCCACAAGGGTCCATACAGAATTTTGTAAGGTCTTAATAGGCTTACGGTATTACTAATATTCACAAGTCCAAAAGTCATAACCGTACATGACTAAGACTTTCACTAGACGCGATGACCGGATCAGCTGAGCGGAAGCCGGAGGTGACGTCACGGGATGTTACCGTAGGCTCCACGGAGGCTCTGCGTCTGTCCGGTCGGTGATCAAGTCTACAATCGTGGAATTATAAGTAAATATGACGCAAGTCCATGTTTAAGACAACGGTCGCATCTTAATTAATATCTAATTATCCACGTGGACTGGCCTCTCAACACAATGCGGCAGTAAAAAATAATAAGTCGTGTCTATTCGTTTCATAGACTTTAAAATATTTTTAATTGTAGTCTATATTATCTACATAACTATTCCATATTTTAATTTTTTTATAAACTGGCAATATTGATCGCTTGTTGTCACAGTATACAACTGATTCAGTACGTAAGAGTTGGAGGATTTTGACCGATGGTCAGTGAAGCAAGATTTGGTATAGAAGAATTAATAATAATAATCCATCTACAACACTATAGTTTCTTTGATTTTTTTTTCATAGACAATTAGGTCTGACACATGTCGTTATTCTTTAAGGATTGAGACGTAGGAGCAAGTGAGAGAAAGAACGGAAATTGTATTGGTGCACAGACGTGATTCGGACGCAAGGATGAGGGTCGCATGCTTAGCCACACGGCCAGCACTCTTCAATAGAAGAATAGCTCCTAGAGCATCTCTTCCTCTAATGAAGGATCCAAAAACACACGAAATGTCAATTTTGTAACCTATAACTTTTCTTGAAACTGAATAATCTCGTTCTTCTGGTGGTGGAGCTTAAGCGTGCGACACTCATTCCGGTGGTAGTAGGTTCAAACCGTGGCTTACCCACGCCGGCATAGCAATCCAAAACGGTATGTTAAGTACAGAAGGCTGATTTATTTGCCTGTGAAGAAAAAAAAAATATCACGTGACAGGTTGTAGCACCACTGACAGTTAAATTTTTTCTATGTTCCAAAATCAAATCTGGCGGCAAATAAAACACAGACAAAACATTTCTGTTACCATGGCAACCATTATAACCAACCAAAAATATCGATGTTGTACTACCTATATTAGTCCAGTATTTGTGTTGAATAACATAAAACGTAGTCGGAGGTCGGTGTATGTGGGAACGAGTCTCCATGAAATCACTGCATCGCACTATTTCACACAAAAAACACAGACTGGACCAGACGTGGCGTTTAAATCGTACGATCCCGACACGATCGATATGACAAATCGTATGAAAGATTTTGATCAGTGCACGAGATACTCAGTTATGAAGTATATATAAATTCATATAATTAACAACATTAATAATAATCAATTTGAGTGATTATTATTAAATGGGAGTTAGATGTATAAGGTATACAAAGTTATTTTGTTCTCTGTTTTTCATTAAGTTTTTTGTATAAATTGTATTTTTTATATCTTTTATTATCTTAGTTTTAAATTTGTACTGTAGTGCAGCCCTTCTTTTTTTAAATATTAGTAGTTAACAGAGCCTATGTTACTTTATATAATGCATTATACCGGTAAAAGAAGTTTAAAAGACGGTCCAGTAGTTTTAAGTTTATACATACAAAAATATCTTTATAATAATAGTATAGATAATGCAAGAAAAAATACGCAAAATCGTGAGCTATAAAACTGTCACAGAACCATTAAATGGATTACTATGGTATCGATGGCCTACGGTCGACAACTCTATATCTCTCTGCCCAAATAAAACAACGCGCCGATAAACGATAATTAAAAGTGTGGGCCTTATCTGTTTTCTCTCAGGTTTTTGTTAACATTTTTTGTCTATAAATTCCAATCTTCAAATGGTACTAATTGATTGATTTTGTACTGTAAACAAATATTTATTTATTGCAACATTTTTTTTCACTCATCAGGTTGTCCATAAACAAAAATGTTTCAAAATTCCAGCCTCTTAAGCGTAGTGTTCTCTTTTTAAACTTATCTTGAACTATATTTGAATTACGAACGAAAACCATTCTATATACTTTATACCCTGCCTGTGACATAAAATAAATATATCACCAAGGAGTTTCGATTATTATTTTTATTGTAAGTAGTTTGTAGAAATTACTATTTTAATCTGTAGCCGCGCCCGCTTTGCACAGTAGGACTGATAACTTTTATATCATAGGTATATTCCCAATTTATAAGACTATACAAAGAAGAATATAAAACTGAACATAAAACTTGGTATTTAAACATATGAATAACGAACAAATTCAGCACATTCCTATATAAAGGTTCTAAATTATTGCGCCGGGAGGCGCGCGCGCAGGCCGTGGGGCGTGGTGAAACAAAACTACAGAATTTTTTCGGTATTTTAATTGAACATACACGTTTTATTTAAGTGGGTTAACGCAAATATTTTAACTTAAGAATTGTTTTGACCGTTCTAGGTTTTGAATTCTTCGAAAACAATTTTAAAATGGCCTTCATTACTTTTGTCTTCTGAGAAAATTTACTTTTTTATATAATTTAGGATATAAAGAAAATCTTTAAACCGTTAATCATTGCGACTTCAAATATAATATTAAATGCTATTTCTTAATTCAAATTTCGTCTGTCTTCGTCACCATATTATTTTCTTAATTAAATTTCTTATAATCTACCAGTATGTTATATATACCTCTCAAACTTAGTTTCTAAATTTAAAATTGAATAACGAACAACTACGCTAAACCGTTTTTAATCAACATCAATTGCACCTTAAATATCCATAAACAACCCAAACAAAAGTAAATATACAAAAGAGGTTTCATACTTTACACAAGTTATAAGGAATGAATACAAGGACGGTACCGAAGCAATGACAGCTCACTTCGCAGAAGGCGTAGTACGTGCTTGGGTCTCGAGTCTCGACTGTCGCGAATATACACAAAAAACCAAATACCTCGAAACCAATACGTGTCTAGCAGCAACTGCAATTACATAGGTATTTGTCTCGGTGATTTAGACTGCGTAGGTAACGCCTAACAAAGATTTTGATGGTTTTGTCAAGTATTCATATACAATGATACGATTATGTTTCTGTGACACAACTGCGACAATAATTCTGCATCCATTTGAATATTATCTGCTTAAATATGCCATAGAAAATTAAGTATTGGCTTTTAAATTCAAATTTCACAAATTCAAGAACCCGCAAGAATATTTGTCTACGTTTGGCAAGATGGCGTCGCACCAGTCCGTATGACCGTGCCTGTAAAAGCGTAAACACACGTCAAGTTTATTACGAATGACAATTAACACTATCATTTGAAAACTACACAATACATTAATTATTTCGATCAAAAAGAATCTCAGACGAAATTAAACTCCAAGACAGTAGTAATATAAGACAGAAGAATAAATGTTATTTACAAGAAAAATGTTCTATTCGAAAAATCTGTGACCACTTTGTGTCACGTGACTGACGTATAAATATATATCAATATTTTTAATTATGGATTATTTGATAAATTAACTTTTACTCCATAACGCTTTTTAATCTTTATTTTTCATTGTCAAATAGGCTATTATTGAAGTGAAACTTCTTTATCGGGGTTGGAAAAAAATGTAGTGTAACATTTTTTCGTTACGCGCCATCTTTTGAAGTGAAACTTCTTTATCGGCGTGGGAAAAAAATTTACACACATTTGTCACATTTTTCGGTTACGCGCCATCTTTTTCTTGTCCCTACCACGGTTGATCCAAAGAGAGTCGAAGCCATTAGTAACAAAAATATATAATAACGATAACAATGATAGTAATACTAATAATTCTATTACAATTAATGAAATTCTGTAATGATCTTAGTACTACATAGTAGTACAGTAATAAGTTAAAATGAAATAATTGTATTTGTATTCATGTCTATGATAATAAAAGCCTTTTGTTAAACTTTATCTAATTTAACTTTATTTAACCAATTTCTGTAAAGTTGCATATAGTAGATCATTTTTCGAAAATTAAGGTCATAAAGAAGTTTCACTTCTAACGTGTGTACTGTGTACACCTATTACACGCACACATTTTTTTTAATAGAATATCAAAAGAAAAGAACATAAACAACTTTGTCCTAAGTCCTAATACACACGCATACATAAATTTGACTAACTTTAATTAAATTTTTGTATTACGAATTGCGAATGAATTATTTTTAATAGTGCACTTGTCTACTAGGAAATCCTTCAATAATACGATTACAAAAAACAATGCCGTTCGCCCCGCGACCATTTTAAGAACAATCGACCTTCTCTCCATTAGGTATAGGGTATGGGCAGAGGACAGAATAAATTCGCCTTATACGCTCGGCTTATGAATTCTAGACGTTGTCATATCTTTAGCACATAATATAATATATATAAATACCTATAAATTGACTAAATACTTTGTTACTGAACTTCTTTTGCTATGCGATGCTTTCAGCCATTTTTTAACTATGATTCTACGTGTATATTGTCTTTGAATGTATAAAAAAGGAAAATCTTCTTCACGTTGTCACTTTCAAAATAAAAAAATCTCTTTTCGAGTCGAGAGACACATGCCAGATATTTTAGTTACTAAGCAATTGTTTGACATAGATGGTCAATCAAATATCTGCCTTGAGGTAGATTGTAAGTTTTTTTAAAGATATCATTTATTTATAAATTCTGAAACATTCCACGAGTTAAGTTCGTTTGGATATCTTCAAATAAAACACTTTATTTGAGGCTTTAATTGCTTAAAACATGAGCCTATAACTAAGATAACATAAGGATAGTGGGGTTGCGACGCTCAATTAACAAAAAACTAACTTAAATTATTGAAGAGTTCTAATAGTTAGTTCGTAGTTAGGTTACATAACTCACGCTTAAAGAAAAAGATAAAAAAAATTTACTCAGCCCGTAATAGTTTTATATTCTAGTCTCTTTTCAAACATTTAATTTATGCTCAAACCCAAATTTGAAGTAAAGTTTAGGTATTGTTTTTAAAAAATAATAATAATTGCATAGATTATTAATATAAAACTAATCACTAATCCATATATAATTTTTGTCCTCAGTGTGAGGAGGCACTATCATCGGGCGACATGTGTGTCTCCGCGGCTCGGGCTGGACCATCAGCGAGATGGCATCCCGCCTGCTTCAACTGCACCACTTGCCAGGAGCTGCTGGTTGACCTGGTCTACTTCTGGAAAGACGGGCGACTTTACTGTGGCCGACATCATGCCGAAAATTTGAAGCCGCGTTGCTCCGCTTGCGATGAGGTAAATAATTAATTTCTAATAATGATTTAACCATTTAAATTAGTGAAATATTGTTAGTGCACGTTAGTCTTAAGTGCTAGAACTCAAACTCAAAATAACTTCATGTAGGCAACACTTATGAACGTCAGAAAAGAAGTTAAATTGATTCTAAATTAGCATTTACTACCAGTTCGCAAGTCAAGGGCGTAGAGTTGTCAAAAGATCTGGCAAGAAACTCTCCGCCACTCTTTTTAATCGCCAAGTTTTGAGTCATACAAATTGTTTGAACTGGAGCAAATCAATCTTAAGGATTAGGATCGTCAAATTTTTTGAGAGCTCCGAATTTATCCAGTGATAATCCTCTAATTTTCTTTAATTTTTGGCTTGGGAGTTTGTTGTTAAAACGAATACAATTTCCATATAAGGAGTGGTTTATCTTCGCTTGACAGAACACCTGCGTTTTGCAATAACCACGTGCTAACTGGCTCTTAGATCAAGTACCTTTAGCGATGAGGGGTTGAACCCCTAATAGGCTCTTTCCGCGATGTTTGTTTCTGAACGGATATTGGTGATTTTGCGATAAATCAATTTTTTTGGCGTTAATAAAAACGTACTGTACAATGTATACAAATAGTAGATATACAATTCACAAGTAGCAGATGTAACTTATTTAGTAGCTACTGGAATATGTCTTAATATATATAATAAAATATATAATAAGCATTTTATTATGCACTGATTTTATTTACACATGTTTTTTTTTAATTAGCCTACCTTTTGCATTTTGCTATGATACCCCATAGAATTCGCTTTTTCAGAATAAAACATTTAAATTTTTCAAAATGTTCTCTTCGTTAAAACCAGAGAACATGGAATAAATTACTCGAATTGGTACCAGCCGTCGTCGAGTCTCTTAGCAACATATGTTGCAAATCATTTTTATTTGTATAGATTATAATATAAAAAGCATCAATACATTTGAGGCTTGTATCAAGGCCGTACATTGTTCACTAAGGCTTTCTTTATAAGCGCGTCAATTACCGTAATCGTCGGAGTTACGCCCCGAGAGTATAGCCAGTAAGCACTCTTCAGCATTATAAGCATTATTCTTTTGAATAATAAATGAAGTGACTGAAATTAATATCTTTTACGATTTAAAGCATTTTCCCGTACAGTAGTACGGAATAATTAGAAAGAAAGTAAGGGAATAGCTTTGATAATCCTCTATCTGGTTAGCGCAGCGCCTTATAAACTTCTCATATGATTTTCACACGTGAATATTGTTTTTCTAACATATTTTCATAAGTATCTGATTGTCCCCATTGTAACATGTGTGATATTAGAGAGCATAAATAAATAAAAACAGGTTTTTATGTATGTCCGAAATAAATTGTAATAAATGTTTACAATTTTCTTAACCTACATAGTAATAATAAAAATAATTAAAAATTAATCAAAAGAAAATTAAAACAAATTCAAAAAGTTTGGTCCCGGTGGCCGTCTTTTAACGCTGGCAGCTGTTGAGGAACAAGGAAAGCACCAGCTCTGGGGTCACCAGTACTATCTATCATAAATCTTTAATTAGCGCCTGTGCAGTAGAACCCCACGATGAATGTATCTTTGATTGTTATATTTAGGTTTTATTGAAATAAATTAATTTGATGTATTTAATTAAGTAAGTAGGTTAATAACCTAGTCGATGTGCTTGTAAATCAAGTGTTATCAAATTGCTTCTGAAAACATCGACCCTTAGACGATTAGCGTAAGAGATGAAAATACCATGTATTAATATACCTTAATGCACACTTATGAACGTCAGAAAAATGGTTTTAAATTTACATTTACACCTAATTCTCAAAACAAGAGCGTAGAACGAGAACTGGCAATAATTTATCTTTTAAATCGCCAAGGTTTTTTTATAAAATGTTTGTAAGCACATTCAACCATCAGATGCTCCTCATCACATATTACAGCAGTTAATTTTTGTAAAAAAAAATTGGAGCCGCTATTACAAAAATTTAAACAAAACAAAATTATTTCACAAATAAATTTGATAAGTCTTTGGAATAAATTTTATTACACTCTTAGGTCCATATTCTTAACTAAATCTAAATCACCCAAGTAAAGAAATACAAATACGTCATAAATTGCTGCATTAGAGTTATACATAGTTAAAAAATCATAAGTCGCTACAGTCTGGCAAAACCTGTATTTTAGTTACTAATCTCTTAGACTAACCGTGGTTAAATCGGAAACGTCGCCCCAACGGAAACTGTGGGGGTATTTGGGTCGAAAGGGCTACTTCCATCTAACAATGGCTATGAGGTCAACGAATTGTACACCCGCTTTTCTAAAAACAATTTTTAACTTATAAAGCCAAAGCCTAATATTGTCTATGTATAAGTCTGCGCCATTTTGAAAAAGAAAACTAGTATTCTGACATTTGGCGACATGTCACAGTAATCCACTTATTAAGAAATAGACGCAAAATGTTTCCACAATACTTTTCATATGATATTCATTACATTTTTAAGTGGTACTTCAACTGTATCGTGTTTAAAGACACTTAAATATAATTAAACCCTAATTAAGCCCTAAATGTTTTAAGAACACACTCAAACAATTTGACCGCATTCCGCACATTTTGATTGATAACAATTGTTCCCCTCTACACAAAAATGGCATTTTTAACATGTTTCCCGGTTTCTACATTATACCAGTCGTAATTATAACAAAAACGGCCCTTCCTCTTCGCATATCTGTATCTGTTTCTTTGCTTTCTTCCTTGCTGATACTTTTAGGCTATTAAGACGAGCACCTACGCCGTCGACTTTTGATATCAGACTTGCTGGTACTTTTGATATCAGAAAAATGGTTGGGTTGGGTTTCATGGGCCTCCTAGGAGTCGCGTGCCTATCATTTGTGCTAACATATCGTAAAACAATTCGTAGATATTTCTTTGAAAAAAAACCGCTGTCAAGATTTTTCTCCGATTTCAGTCAAAATCAAATACTTTTTTAAACAAAACATCTATCATGGTGTTCAACTGTCATTCGAACAAAATCACTGTCACGTTTTGCCATGCTAAGACAAAAACATATGTTTAGTATACTATACTTTAAATTTAGATTGCAAAGTTATAAAAACAATACCATTATAGGAAGAGTTATATCGTCGAGACGAAAGCAATAATATCGGAAAATGGGAAAACTTTACCAATTACGACTTTGTTATTCGAGACGTTCTTTATTTCGAAAGAGTTGTTAAATACTTCGATATAGAAAACAAAACATCGGTAACGGTCTATATTTGTCACGGTAGATTGGTAATTAAAAAGCCCTAAACATAAAGAAGAAATTTTCTATATACATATATAGGTACATTTATATAAATATGAGCAGTGTTGGCCTGTGGCGTGCGACTCTCATCCCTGAGGTCGTAGGTTCGATCCCCGGCTCCCCGTACACCAATGAACTTTATTTCTATGTATTTACAATCGCTCGAACGGTGAGGGAAAACATCGTGAGGAAACCGGCTTCCCTTAGACCTTTAGTGTTTGAGGTACACCAAATGAAAACCGAAATGGAATTCACTAGCGTCGACGGCGTATGTCAAGCACAGAGGGCTGATCACTTACTTGCCTATTAGATTGACAAATGATCATAAAACAGATACAGAAATCTGATATTTATTTTATTTTTATATATTCTGTTTAGATTTGTGTAAAAGCACTTTCTCTAATGTTCGCTTGTACAAATATTACAGTATAAGTCAAAAAAGTTAATGCTCCATTAACGACTAAATTGAATAAATTATCATGAAACATTTATCCAGCTGAATCTAAAATCTTTACTTGAGTAATCGTTACTAAATGAACTACTATGAGTGCTATCACCTACCTTTCAGTTTAACCATTAAAACAGCGATGAGAACACCAAGAAACTCGCACGTCTAATGTATGAAGAAAATCTTAACTTCATTAAAACCTAAAGCCCTCGCAAGCGGAAAATGTAATTAAATGGAAAATAATTAGGTCTGTAATGAGTTAATTACAAAGAACATGTACGTAATATGTAAGGGAAGATTACCCCTATAGCCTGTCATCGCGTGTCGATTCGCTGATAAGCTGTCGTGTTTTATAATCGTCTACCATGCGAGCTGTCTGTGTGAAACATTTTATTCATAGAGTTGACATTGAGATTGAGGGTGTTACACGCAAGAATAAATTAAATTTTTTACGGACCAAAACATAGCAAACACAGTTGCTATGTGTAATCATTGATATATACAAACTAGCAAACTCGGCGAACTCCGTTTCGCCACCAGATGGCTTCGTTTTATGTAACATTTCGTTTGGTGATCCCGCTTTTCTGTTGAAATTTTTCCTGAATTTTCTATAAACCTCACGGAGCCCGAGACCTTTCCAACGAATGCAAAACCGTGGAAATCGGTTCGTGAGTTCTGGAGTTATAGCGTCAGGAAGGAAAACCCGACTTATTTTTATATAGTAGATATCAACAACGCGTGTTCATATTAATTGTGTCCAAGAGTTTCATACAAACTTGTAAATAATTTATTTATTTATTAAAGTTCACCACATCATACATAGTGCTATATATACAGTATATGTTACAAGCTTTTCTAAAATATATGACAATTATGGTAAATATAAATGTTACAAAAATCACTAGCGAAACAGCGAATAAGGGAGCACTTAACAATGTTTTTTTTTTGAACTAGCCTACCATGTCATAAAATTTGTCTATGACTTTCGTATGACAAAATCCAATACATTTTGACTTTGACTATGCGAGAAAAATTTTGCGCTCATTGACCTAGTCTTGTTTCTGGACCCAAACTTAAATTTTAGGTTGAGAATGGCACGCTTACAAACTTCATAAACTTAGATGTCTTCATATGGTGAGAACTTAATTGCTATACAATTATAACACCACAATAGATTATTTTAATTAAAAAAATTAAAGTAAACTTTACTAATTTTTTAGTAAAATAATTGTTTAGTAAAAGAAAGGTATCACGAATCTCATGGCAAAAATAATACATTTCTTTAAAACTTAAGACCACTCAACACAACACAAATTCCCTTTCTACCAAACCGAGTAGTGGCAGACTGGAATAGGCTTCCGGAAAGTGTGATCAGTGCACCATCTGTGAACACCTTTAAAAACAGATTGGATAAGTTTCTCCAAATCTCATAATACACGCGCATCAGCTTATTAAAAGCTGCCAGTGTGTTAAGTAAATAATAATAAATAATAAATTTTCTCCAGCCGTATATTCAAGTTCTTAAAATATTCTTTAACATTATGCATAGGCTTTGACCGTGGCTTTGACAAGGTTATAGTTGGCCGGAAATGCGGGCACACCACTGCAGTCAACTGCATCCGATCGATTTACTTTAGATTACCTGCAGACAACTATTACATGCTTCAAAGTTATTTTTTCATTTATATCTTCACGCCTTTTTCCCGAAGGGATAGACGGAGACAACGTATCTCCACTTGCTGCTGCTGATATATCTCTCTCGCTTCATCCACATACATGACATGCATGCATGCTCATCAGTTATGGGTACTTTTAACTTGTCCCTTCTCTAGTACGTCCTGGATTTAGTCCAGGTGTGTACTAAAATGCCTACTCCGACTAATGAGGTATATAAAATCTCCTGTTTTAATAAATAAATATAATGTAATAGTTTTTGTACAATTTCTAATACCAAAGCAGTCTAGTCTTAGATAAAATCACGTACCAGCACTTCGTATCTTGTTTGGACAGTAAGATTAAATTTAAAACTCTAATTTAAATATATTTACATGCTATATTTGTTATATCTAATAAAGTCTCAAAAACCTTTTTGAAGATGTTTAGTTCGGCGTATATAAGCCTTTTAAACCCTGTCTATTTGTTTTAATATAGCCAATCCTTTCTTATAACTGATTATATAATTCAATGCTTGTCATACATTTCTTTAGTCTATGCAATCTCACGATTATTTGTAAACTGTCGCTAACTACGCCATTACGTCCCGTTATTTATAACAAAAGGTAAAACATAGGTCCTTTGCGTAACCCCTGAGGCATGCCCATGATTATAAGCTGCAACTATTCATGATTCACTGGACATGTGCTATTCTTCTCACACTGATATAGATTCCGGATTCTTGAGATTTTTATCGCTTTGTTTAAATCACATCATACATCGAGCGTTCTTCTATGTTATAGTTTATGACTGTTTTAATGAGTCTTACAGTTACTTTTTTGTTGCGCGTTCTAAGGCCAAATGTAGGACAAATAAAAAATAGTAATTAATTAATTGAAAATTTGACATCCTTCTTGTCAAATACATATATAACAGTTGTTTTTATAGAATCTTTAAATCAGGAACTAATGTAATATATCATATCAAATTCATTTCCGAGTTTTTTTAAGGTGTAAGATATTTAGTTCGCATTAAGAATAATAATTTAACATTCACTTATATGAGAAATAATCTAGCTAATAAACTAATTGTGTATTACACAAATAAAAACGCAATTTAAAAAAAACAATCATACATGTGACGGTTTTTAAAATATTGCTTTTATGATGCGCAAACCGTATTGCCTAGAAACGCGACCAAAACTTATTTTACTGTTTTAATTTTATGCGATCATGACACCTCAGATAAAACGTACAGGATCAGCGTAACGTTTTATTTTGTTAACAGTTTAAATTATCTGTACATCACTCACCTGTACACAAATCTTATCAAAGAGAAAGTTGCTCCATTGCATAGCCATTGCTATACCGCAATGTTGCGCATTTGTGGAATTTCTTATCTGTATTAGGTAACTATTGAAACAATAGAAGCCAGTGAACATTTGATAGCAAGATAACGTAGCTCCCAGGCAGTCTGGAGCTGACCTGACCTAGCCGACTTGGCAACTATTAAATTTATGAAATCAACAAGATCAGGCTAATGTCTATTTTGCCATAATAACTTTTCATATGAACTACCTATGGCTAATTTAGCAGTGGTTGCCCATTTTTAAGTATATTTGTTTAATTCGCTCTTTTGGTGATCACGACCTGATGGTCACAGAAAGTTGATCACCAACTTGGTGATCAGTTGTTCGGATTAATACCTGCAGCTGAGTCTCATCATCGGACGTCGGGGCAGAATACGAAATTCCACCCGTATCACCTCGACGTCCGCCGTTCCACAACTGAGCGTTTGTCAAGGCAGTTTGTGCCGTGCACCAACACTATGTGGAACCAGCTGCCCACTGAAGTATTTCCGAACCAATTCGACTTAGGGTCCTTTAAGAAAAAAGCGTACCAATTCTTGAAAGGCCGGCAATGCACTCGCGAGCCCTCTGGCATTGAGTGTGTCCATGAGCAACGGTATCCCTTAACTTCAGGTGAGCCTCCTGCCCGTTTGCCCCCTGTTCTATAAAAAAAATATCTGTTTTGCAAAGTCTGACAAATAATTCCTGTCCGTAAGGAAGAACGTTGTTTTTGAATGTTTTCTCTCTATGCCCAGTTGCCTAGTGCCAAGATTTTAAATCTATATGGTTAATTAGCTGGTTTGGTGAACATGAAGATTTGTCGCCCCCAATAAAATCGATTTGCAGTCCCCAAAAATATTCCTATCCGTTAGGAATAATGAGTGTAAACTAATACTGGTCAATCTTTTTCCTTGTGCAAGTAAAAGTTTAAACCGAATAAGGAACTTGACAATTTGATACGTTAAACAACCCATTCTTAACAAAATGAAGAACAATTGAACTCGAATTTCAAAGTTAAATCAAGACCCACTGACACTGCATTTCACAATCTTGCATTAGCCAGTTGGTACCGTTTTAAAATATTATTAATAAGAGCACTAATGAACGGCTTGTGGGAACCCAGCGCCATTGTTGGCTGTTCCCGCTGCGCTGGCTGATAACGAACACCAATTATACTTGTTTGTCCGGGTTATTAATTAGACACTCTTACTGAAGCGTTGAGGATTTTCATAATGGCTTTATCGTAATATTCGTACCAAATGTTGATCTAGAAATTTTACTATGTAAATTCTTCTAGAATGTGTTGAAAGGGATACCCATGTCAAAACTCTAATGTTTTTGAATATATGAATTACTAGCTTGCCTGGCGAACATCGTACCGCCTAACAGTCGATTCTTTATTTTTTTTAAATACTTATTCTGCTATTCGGGACACCGGTCTAGCTAGTAAGATAAAAAAAAGAAAGTTGATAAGACAAATACATTATGTCAAAAAATAAAAATTTACCTTCCCGGAACCCCTCCACTAACACTTGAACTTTATGTTATGGTATTAAAGTTCAAATTGACTTTTAAGTATTATTACGAATATTATGTATGGGAATATAGAAAAGTGTTGTTTTAAGACTCTTTCACTCATTTTTTTTAATTTTTCCCTCCGTAAGAACCATCCTCGTACTTCAAGGAATATTATAAAAAAAGAATTGGCCAAATTGGTCCAGGCGTTGTTGAGTTATGCGCTTACCAACACATTTTGCGATTTTTATATTATAAAAGATTATACGGATTATTATTATTACGGTATTCAGCGATAATTTGAAATAAAAGAAATTCCTTTTTTAAAATAAGCTTGAATATATCTAAGATACATATTATAGAAGTATTAATTAGTTCATTAATAAACAGACTGAAGATACTTTAAGACTTCTTTTTCAAGTGACAAGATCGGTACTATATATTAAAATAAAAAATATATTGTGATACAAAAAAACATTTCAAAATTTAATTTTTAACGTTAATGTAAGGTTAATTAAAGAAGCTTTTTATAATAACATTTTTACTATGTGAAAATTTTATTTCATTTTCAATTAGGATTGTTTCTAACTCACACTCAATAGTTTACTTTTTATCAAGCAATTAAAGCACGAAGCCGCTTAGTAATCACGACAGGATAAAACCTAAGGTCTTTGAACGAACTTGATGAAAACATAATAGATCGTTAATTTTTACACATCTAATCCAATTATAATAATTTCTACATTAGTTTTTGCGTCATATAATGCTTAATTAAGTAAAAATTAAATAGTTTCTATTACATAAATTACCCACAATTAGAACAAGTGTCTATTATTTTAATTGTCTAAAGAATTGAAGAAAACCTTTATAATTGACGGGCCAATAGATTTAAGACGTTATATATTGTTATTTATAATTTACTGTATAATCTTTCACAGATAATACTAGCGGATGAGTGCACGGAGGCAGAAGGTCGCGCGTGGCACATGAAGCATTTCGCGTGCGCGGAGTGCGCGCGGCAACTCGGCGGACAACGGTACATTATGCGGGAGGCGCGGCCGTACTGCCTGCCCTGCTTTGACAGCTGCTTTGCCGAGTACTGTGACGCTTGTGGTGAGCCTATTGGTGTAGACCAGGGCCAGATGTCGCATGAGGGGCAGCACTGGCACGCCACGGAACGATGTTTCGCCTGCCATACCTGCCGCGCAAGCCTACTTGGTCGGCCTTTCCTTCCACGGAAAGGTGCAATCTTCTGCTCTATTGCATGTTCCAAAGGCGAGCCACCGACACCATCTGACTCATCAGGACCGGGACCTCGCCCTAATAGAGGTCCGAGACCAAGAAAAGTACCTTCACCGAAGTCACCACCGCGAACACCTCAGAGAGAGCCCTCCCCTCATATAGATGCAGATTCAGAACCAAGTGCATCATTAGCAACGTCAGAAATGATGCCCGAATCGCCGCCTCCGCACCCACCACCACCGCCACATGCTTGCCTCAGTCTTGATAGAGCCCTTGCCGACCTAAGATTAGAGCAAACCATGACAGATCACCAAATACAAACAACGCCCATCGAAGAAACAGAAGAAGACTGGAAGCCCCCTCACCCAGTTGAAGCCCAGGCCGTGGTCACCCCAGGACATTCCACCTCAATGCCAGAGCTGACTCTAGTAGATGGAAAGAAACGTAAGCCGAGAGGTGGACGGACGGTTCGATTTTGTGGAGACAACGAGGCATTTGAACCAGATGACCCTCCTAGAAGAGAGAAGGTGCGAGATGACGATGCAAGCAGTTATTGCAGCACGTGTTCCTCTTCATCATCATCATCAGAATCATATACGTTGCCAACGAGACGCGCGTACGGCGGCGTCAGGATCTCCTACGTGCCCAATGACGCAGTCGCCTGCGCGAAACGAGAACGGCAGAGAAAGAACCCACATCACGATAAAAATTGTATAATTTCGTGATCTCAGCCTTAATTCCTTTAGTGACGACAACCTCCGAACGAAAGACTGACTATTAGATTTTGTAGCCCTAACGCCATAGTATTTTAGATAAAAGTCTTCCTCATAATATATCGCTTTGTCGTTTTGTAGCGCGCAGTAATGGTTCCGTTGCACAGTAAAAGGCTTAACCAATGAATAGGCATTGGTAATCCCCCAAATCACACCTTTCTGCTTAAAAGGGTCTATCGTCGACATTAAATATTTCCTATCGCCTCCGGTGGTCGGTTAAATTATCGCGCTTTTACATATCCATGCTTTCTCATATCGTTTAAAACATTAGGCATATCTGTCTACGTATTTAAGAGTGTAAATTCGATTAAGAAGTACAAACATGTATTTTGTAACGTTTTTTATAAGTGTGTTCAAATTTGTATATAGAATTATGATGATTGAATGTAACTTATTAACAAATATGTCAATGGCCTTAAGCATGTGCTACACGGTATGAAACGGCGGTTTGAAACGAAATAAAAGCGAGTTGCGCTTTTCGGCTACACGGTTTAAAACCAACAGTGTCCAAAATAACGTTGCGCTGATAAGACGTCTCCGTAGGGATGTGACATTCTGCATAAAAAAATAGATTTTTTATTAATCGATTATTTTTTTAGCATGAAAAATCGATTAATAAATAATCGATTTTTTTTATGAATCGTTTTTTCCTAATTTTTGAATCAATTTCAAAATAAACACCCTAAATTTTTTATTTTTCATGGTTTTTTTAATTAAAAGTAAACAATAGAAATTATAAACACAAATTAACGTTTAAGAATAATCAAAATCGAAATTAACTAAATCTCGTTTTGATAGATTTTAGGTAAAATTTGATAAATGCTGAGTGTATGCCTTTTCAGTAGCACATTGCAGTATTTTTGTTGTATTTTTAATTGTATGTAGTCTTGTGCTGCTGAATAAATTTATTTTACTTTTAAGTTATAGTTTTATCATCCTTTCGATGTTTTACAAAAAAACAATACATCTTCAAAGAATCGGATTCAATGTATCGCATTGTAAACATCGTTGTATATCGAATATCCCTAATAGTTCGAGGTCCGGGTTATAAAATACCAGACATAATGTCGGGAGGTGGCAGATAAAAAATCGACTATGATTGATTTTCAATTATAAAAATAATCGATTATTTTAAATATAAAGATCGCGTAAAAAAATCGATTTTCATCGATTTTTTTTTCACATCCCTATCCCAAAGACATGGCAATTCTCTGTATAATTCGAGCAATTCGGTAATAACTTCACGTTCATTTGCTTCTTGTGCCATTGTGCAGAACGTCGTCGTCGCGTGCGTCTACGCTCGCCGCCGCAGCACGACTGCCGAACGCGTTACGCGTGGTTTTAAACAAGCGGCTAGACGGTTTCAAACCAACGGTTTTGGTCGCGGTTTGCAACGCAAAGCGTGCTGCCAAGGGCATACCAAGGTTAAACGAAATTTGGCATAAAACAACTATCCACACGGTTTGAAACCAAAGTTTCAAACCGCCGTTTCATACCGTGTAGCGCATACTTTAATTAGTCTTGAAATACCTCTGGCTAGAATTTAGGGTCGCCTTAATATTACAAAAGGTTATATATACAAATTAATTTCACAGAAACTCGTGTTTAAAGCAATAATTGAAGTAATCCCTAAAACGTGGAGATTTCTCAAGTTTGTCTATAAAAAATTATAATGATTTGTCAAGTCCATAATAAGTTTTGCGTACCTTTGCACCTTCAATTGTGTTGTTTTAAAATTAAACTAAATAAATGTATTAAATTCGTGTTCCGAGTTTTTGCTTTGTTCAAAAAATGTTTTTACGAGAATACTCATACAACGCGATTTCCTATAACGCGTTATAAAGGGTTTACTGTACTCGCTTTAATGAAATTGTTTGATAACTTGCGGACTTTTTAAATTTTATAAAACTTATAGTATTGTATAATTTAAATCTGTATTTTTAATTTTAAGTTGATACTATAAGTGTTGACAATAATAGTCTAAAATAGCTGGGAGCTGATTTTTAGTTGAAATTTTATATCAAATCTCAAAATATCGGGGTATTTAATGATAATCCCATTTTGTAATTAATTTTCGTCAGCTCTTAGGCTATTAATAAATGCTCACAAACGTATCTTGCCTTGAGTGTCATTGTTAATTAAAGTTTTGTTTAATTGCCATCGCCAAAGTAAGGTTTTATTTTGTATATTGTAAATTAACAAGAACATTTGTAAAATTTAAGCTATTTTCTAATTATTAAATAAGAGTTTTTTATTAAATTTGTCTTTCATTTTTCAATCAAACAAAACACACACATAACCTCAATATAAAATCAACGATAGAATTGTGTCTAATTTTTGTACTAGTATGACGAATCGACATAGACTTTAATTAATTACACAAATATTTTTTTAAAATACTCTTAATATACATAATAATAATAATTAACCATTGATACATAGAAAACTAAAACAAATTTAAAAAGTTTGGTCCCTGTTAGGGTTGCCACGTTGTTTTGCAATTGCAAAGTAAATACACACAAAAAATACAATGTATCGAAGTAAAGAACAATTTATTTTTCTTTATTATATTTAAACATATATTTCTTTATTATATACCGAGCACTGAAGTGATAGACCAGTGCCGATAATTTTTGAAACCAAAAAAAATTACAGTAGGATGAAACCCATTAGAAAAGCAGGGGAATATGATCAAAATGAAAGAAAAAATAAATTACGGTCGATCTGAGGTCGGGAAGGGGTAGGGGGGGAGTTTTAAGGGTAAAAAACGGTTTATCTCGATTTCCGGCAAAACTAAAAGTATTTTTTGCTTTTTTATTTTTTCGCCCAGACCCGTCATCCCCTTTCCTACTTAACTTCCCTACCCTAAAACTAGAGATTTCAACGAACTGAAAGCACACCAACTTTTTGAAAAAAGCTGAAATTTGACGTCAGAATTTTCGATTGAAAATTAGGGTGTTTTTTCGATATTAATTTTGAATTTGAATTAAGGTGAAAAAATAAATATTTTTAATCAAATAAATTACAGTATATTTGAGACATAATAAAGTAAGTTTTCACCAAATTTCGTTTAAAAAAATAAATTTTTGTAAAAGATAGAAATAAAAAACCAAAAAGTTGGTTTTTTGAATTTTTCACATAAATTTTGAAGTTATGTGAAAAATGTGTGAATACAAAAGTTTTAGATCTTTTTATGACCTACAACTTTGCCATTTAGTTTTCTTCGATAGGACTTGTAGTTTTGCCGGAAATCGAGATAAACCGTTTTTTACCCTTAAAACTCCCCCCCACTACCCCTTCCCGATCTCAGATCGACCGTAATTTATTTTTCCTTTCATTTTGATCATATTCCCCTGCTTTTCTAATGGGTTTCATCCTACTGTAATTTTTTTCACTTTTTATTATTTTTAAAGGCTATCTGCACTGGTCTATGATATGACCGAGTAGCGCTGGCCAGTACAGGCGAGTGGCAACATCGATTCAGCGCCAATCGATAAATTCCGTTTTACGCAAAAATATTTACGACTAAAGAAATCATATGCGAAATAAAGTATTTTCTTGTACTTTATTGTTCTCAAAAGTATAGACACCTGAAACATACAATACCTTATTATAAATTACGGGTGGCAACCCTAGTGGCAGTATGTCTTTAATACTGTCTAATAATTTAATTCCCGCTCATACCATGTTTGAGTTAAGTCAGAAGTCGTATAAAAAATATTATTAGTCTATGCGAAAAGAGAATCATTGTGATTCATTTCTTATTCGTTCACAAAAACAAATATTTTAAGTCAACGAGAATATACATCTGTCGAAGTAGACATGGGGAGAAATTGGCTGTGCCATATATTAATCTGGAATTGTATAGAAAAACACCTTTTGTATAGCAATCAAGGTTTATAATAATTTACCAAAAACATCAAAAGATCTTCCTACTAGAGTTTTTCAGATCGACTTAATGCGCTACTTTTGTAAAAAAACTCTATAAATGATTATTTGCGTGAAGCATTATAATTAATATAAATTTGATAACGCAATAATATATTTAAATAATATGATACATTATCACTAAAAATAATGTCGGAATTGACTTCTATTCTATTATTCTACCTTTTATGACAAATTTGCACAAATGTATTGCAGAATATGCGAACTTTAGATACCATATTAACATTTTTGTACCATATTCTTGATGTAGCAGGAGGCTCACCTCATGTTAAGTGATAGTCACTCATATTGTCAGGGGGCTCACAAGTGCGTTGCTGGCCTTTTAAGAATAGATACGCTCTGTTCTTGAAGGACCCTAAGTCGTATTGATTCGGAAATACTTTAGTGGGCAGCTGATTCCGCATAGTGGTTGAAGCAAACAATATTATAGATTACGGCAGTACTGTAATTTAGATGGTATTTAAAATGTCAGCAAACCGAACCTACCCCAACCCTTCCATAATAAGCCTGAAATAGCAAAATAATTACAATAATTTAACCCGTTCGCCGCGCGTAACCCTTGCTAGATATTAGTGGGTAATTTATTATCTACATTATAGGGTTGATACTTGATGTAGTAACCCAAAAAGTATGGTAGAGATTCATTTGCATAATAAACTAATTCTCAAATAACAGCGAACATTACTTTTCAATGTTAATTGGACTTAGTAAAAATGAAAATCTTTACTATTGTTTCACCAAACGCATATGAAATCTCGTGCCGTAGAAAAACTCTTGTACGGTTCTACATTTTCAGTGATTTTTTTTATCAAATTAAACGTGGTAAGTATATATTACTGCATAAGATACGATTAAAGCCATACCATACCCTTCAACACACAGCTTCTTATCATAATTATTTCGTCAGATGGTTAGTTTAACAACAATTAATATTTTATTTTGGCCAAAAGGAAAAACTCGATTTTCTCTATCGACTCGAGTATAAGTATTATATAGTAAGTTATAATAGTAAATTAAGAAAATTGTAAATACTGTATATTTGATTGTTATGTTTAGGTTTTAATAAACGATATTTAAGATTTGGTTAACTTTGTATGGTAAAAAAATTAATTAATATCATAAAAACAAATGTGATTCCTAGATGTATAATGTATATCTATCACTCTCCATGCGTTTCACGGGTTGGTCTATTTTGTAAAACATAAAAAGTTACAAAACTTAGCCATTATGAAGGATAAGCTTTCATTTATTTGTTTTTTCTCATTGCTCTGTTACACTCCTAAAATTGATTGCTGTATGACCCTGGGAAACTCAAGACAAAAACCCTGATGGTAACGCGTAACTAACATAAATATATGTATAACAAAAAAAACGATTATACTAAACATATGGCCAAAGATGGAATACATAATATATAAAAAGGTATAAACGTTAACGAAAGGACAAAATCAATAAAAATGATTAAATACGCTTGACTAAGTAATTACCAAATTCGACTGTGTTGGGTGATGGTGTGAAAGTAAGGGTATGAACATGAGAGTGGGTATGTGGGGTGTGTTCATGATGCAGATTGTTTAGCGCTATGGATATTCTTTATAATCCTTTTAAGCATATACCGCGATAGCTAACAAGCCAAGTATTAAATAGATATTGACTTATATTTGAAATTAGCGTATAATGCTTTGTCAAAGTCATTGTCTAGCTCCCAGATATAGGTTACCAGGGCTTTCAACTTCACTCTAAAATCTATATTTGTGGCTTCTACTCAGTACGTGCTATCTAGACCCAAACCAATGACAAGGTGTAATGACAGTCCACCTGTGATTTCAATTAATGTCTGGCAACACTAACCGCGGCGTCAGCGTGAACCGTGACACAGGTGGCGTTACGGTGCGCGCGCGCAATGCACCTGAGCTTCATCGATTTTTCTGTGATTGCTTACCAAATTGATTTATGTTGTAATGGCTAGTAAAATGCATTTAGGGCTCGATCATTGGACGGCTCAATGCGAAGAAAATAACGAAGAATTATCACATTATTAACAATAGAGAACATTCAAAAAAAGTTTCTTAAGTTTTAAGGATATCCGAAAGTATAGTAGCTATATAAATTCCTGCAAGTACTTTGGTATTAACTCCCTGGAATGTAGACGTAAACAATACGATCTGATGTTTTTACATGCTATTTGCAACGGTTTAATTGACTGCCCAGACTTATTGTCGCTTTTACTATTTCACACCCCTTCTTCAACCAATACAAGGCAAAACCCAATATTTCAAATTCCTCGGTCTAATACAAACTTTTTACGTAGTCATATATCGTAAACCTTCAGATTATAACACAAATTACTAGCAAATAGATATATTTAATGTAACTAAAAAAGGCTTTAAAATGTTTATAAAAACTCTGATATCCTTTATAAGATATACGTAATGACTTTATTATTCCTCTTTTAATAAATTATAATAATCAATGCATCTTACAATTTATTATATATATTTTATTTTTGTATAATTAGGTAATAATTGTTAACTGTTTTTTTTGTTTATGTTTGAATGTGTATTCCGTTTTAGGCTTTTGCGTAATTATGTTTAGATTTTGTACAATAATTAGCAGTAGGAATACAGATAAGCAAATAAATAAATTAATAAAGGTTCGGAAATGGCTACGCAGCTTCAGAGTAATTGCTACCAGCAATTTACCAAATCGACCCAGTACTTGAACACTAGCCTAAACTGGTAATTTACTAAAATCAATGTCTAATTTCGATATTGTTTACAAAGTAAAAGACATTAAGATCGGGAGCGATAAAATATTTCTAATGCGACCAAATTATCACAAATCGATACACAAATAAAAACAAACAGTAGTAGTTTGACACAACCACAGAGTATTAGATTACGAGGGTAGTATTGATTAGAGTGAGTTCGTAGATTGTAATTGTCGTAAAAGCTAGTCATTCATGGATGTACTTTAATTCGGTTTGTGGCGTTAATCACTATGTAATTTAGTTCTTTTTAATACCAATTACCATAGATTATTCCAGTTTTGAATATAGAATCTATTTCGTTTTCTTTTTTTGAGTTTAGCAATAAGACATTCCAATATCGGAATTTGTTTCTTAATTTCAATGTCAACTGTCAAAAAGGCAAATGACAATGATTTTGTTTTGTATTATTCACGAGAAAATTTAAACAAGTAGGCTTCTGCGTAAGCCGTCATTTTCCACTCAATTACACCGTCGTTTAATTATATGTGTTGCTAAGTGCTAAGTTAACAGTTAGGTAAGTGGTAATTAAACGCGAGTCAAGAGACAGTTTTAATTAATGGAATTAAAAATACACTTCGTCCGTATTCCAATTGAAATCTCAAATTAAAACCTCGTCTTAAGTCAAACAACGGTTTGACAGCTCCTTAACGTGATATTTGTTTGATTTTTAAAATACCTACCATTCTATTATTTTTCATGAATTAACTTAGAATACTAAATAAGTATGATTTCCAGGTTTTAAAGGATCAATTTGGTAAATACATATTTGAAAAACTTTATAGTAAAAATACCATTTTCGAGTTCCTAAAAATATTTTTTATTTTATGAAATAGGAGGCCAATGGGTAGGAGGCTCACCAGGCTGTTACCATCGTTACCGGCCTTTTAAGAATTAGTATGCTCTTTTCTTGAAGGACCCTAAGGGAAATTGGTTCGGAAATACTTCAGTGGGCAGCTGGTTCCACATAGTGGTGGTGCGCGGCAAGAACTGCCTTGAGAAACGCTCAGTTGTGGAACGACGGACGTCGAGGTGACACGGATGGTATTAAGTAAATATAAGTAAACACTATATTATTAAAAAAAATCACCAATACACTTATTTATGTTGAAGCAAATATGATTTCATTCAAAAAATGTGAAATTTGCTAAAAAAATCTCACCCAATATATAAAATAAGGTAGATATAGAAAAAAATATACCATTTACGCTATTAATGAATGTACAAAGGCCGGATATCAGCCACGAAGTTCGTCAGTTTATTTTTTTATCCAGTGAAAATGTGCATTGGAATTCAACAAGGACGACCTCTGTGACTCACCGTGTCCGTTATTCAATAATAAATATTCTAACGTAATACAGAACAAATATTACTAACATGCAATAAATGCACGGGCGAATAAGTATTTAATATTTTTGCTCCCAAACATCACATGTTAATAATCAGCCTTGCGATTCTGTAAATCACTTTTCGAACTCACGCAGCGGTTTACGCCGCGGCGGTCGCGCTCAAATCAGTCGTGAAGAAGGCATTTTATGATTTGGCATTCTGATAAGGAGGGAGCTTGTAGTTTATTGTTTATCAGTTTATTGGTCAGATACTAATGGAGATATGTTATAGGAAGTATATAGGTACATATATGGTTGAAAAGAACTTAAGAAGGCGCGCAATGTCGCAGCTCACAACTCCCGATGCAACTCTTTGTATCGAAGTTGTCACATGGGTCCGCCATGCATCCGCGAATATACAATTTAAATACATAAACAAAATACTAAACAATAACTATAACATTAATATGAACCGAAATGTCAATGTCAACTTTTAAATACTCTGTGGCATGCGCATGGAATTGAGAAACAGATGAACGCAACTAATAATGTCACTAGACTACACTGTTAACAGTTATTACCTGTCAAATCCTATAGATTATTTACTATAAACAATAATGTTGACGTCAAATTCAATTAAATGACCATTGAAGAATAAACTAGACTTATCTAATTTGCATAGTATCATTGTATGACGCGTCACGATGTAAAGAGGATGTCGACAAGTGAGGCCACAATCAAGCAATCAGACGACAATCAAACAATAACAGGTACAGACATCGCACGTGGCGCCAGCTGCACAACTTCCTCGGAAGACATTCAATATTGGGACTTAAGTATGTCAAAAACTATTCTATAGTCTTAAGGCCCTATCCCAGCACGAATTACTGTGTCAATGTCTCGGGGTGGACTGCGAGGCGCAGTGGAGAGCTGCCATTTTATGATTTGGCATTCTGAAAACGTGAGAGCTTGTAGTCTATTGTTTATTAGAATGCCAAATCATAAAATGACTGCTTCACGACTAATTTGAAAGCGACCGCCGATGCGAAAACCGCTGTGTGAGTTCGAAAAGTGAGTTACAGAATCGCAGGGCTGTAGCACTGAGGCGTAACAATTAGTTATGTAAAACATTAAATTAATGTAGTTTAATCATATTTTTTCTGAAATGGATTACTTTACTTGGCTTGCGATAAAATACATCGTGTAAATTTCAAAATCATGTTCCATATACATTTCGTCATAAAATGAATTCAAAGTGTAAAAAATTGGCAATGTTTGGATTTTTTTTTATCGAGCGAAGTTATTTAATCGTGTTTTGATCTTTCAAAATGGATACATAAACTACTCAACTCCACCATATATTTTTTCCATTCGCCCTACTTCAAGAAACGATGACGAAAAATGGAAAGAAACAATGTACCAGATAGTTCCTTAACTCTGAATCATACCGTTTGTCATATAGGTTTTTACAACCCTGTTTTATACTATGCGTAGAACCACCGTGATTACCGGAACTCGGCATTTTAAAGGTTAACATATGTCCTAAAATAGAACTCATTTAGACTAAGGAGAGTTCATTTTAATTCGTTAATTAGATATCGAATCCCTTTGAAATAGAACCGATTACAAAATGAAATAAATATTGTTAAGAGACATTTCACGTTACCCACGTTAACCACGTTACCCATGGGACAAATCGCACATATTTTGATTGATACCCAATCATCCAAATCGGTTTACGGACGGAGGAGCTGCACATATAAAAAATACTCGATGAATTAATATTACCTATAATTAAAAAAGTGCCACAGGGACCAAACTTTTTAAATTGGTTTTTATTTTCTTTTTATTATTTTTATTATTACTATGTAGGTTAAGAAAACTGTAAATACTGTATATTTGATTATGTTTAGTTACATTAAACAATTGATATAATTGTCCCTACAATTTTTTAATGTAATTAAATTTTTAATTTACAAAAACTTATACTTTATAGGTATAGAACATATAGCGAAATGTTACTTTTTTTAAGTAAAACAATAAAAAAAACAAAGTAAGAAAAGAAGTTCAGACTTTTGTAATCCCATAATCGCCCAGTGGAGCAAAATGCAGATACAACGTTTGTTTCAGTAATATGCTTACGCAAATTGTTTTACTGGAACCCAGGATCACGTTCGTTAATCACTATGCCCATAACCTTCCGAATGGGATCGCTTTAAATCCAATGCGATAGGTATTGACAATTCCTCCAGAAAAAGAAACATTTAGCAAAGAAGCATATCTCGTTTTATAGTTGTACTAAATACACCACCCCCAGAATCTAACCCCTCTCATTAGCCCTAGTAGAACACCAATGGCCTTCTCGAAATAGATACAAATCGATATACCTACGTGTGGTTTGTAGTTCATGATTTATGACAATAAAAAAAACACTAAATTCGTGTATCTTTAATAATAAAATCTATATGATGAGTGTAAGATTCTGACTCGAGAGTAAGCGTGAAATGTTGGACATTATTAGTATAATTTTAGCTACAGATTATAGGTTATTTACAAATAGAAGCGATGTATCATGGAACTATGTGATTAAGACTACCAAATCGTTACTAATAGGAATTCAAAGAAAGATTGTGAATAATGAGGGATCACTCAGGTGATGAGTAAAGCTTTGACGTCAAACGCCTTATCTCCCACGGGGCTTGGTGAAACCCAAAGTACGTGATATCATAAGGAACTATGGAAACTATAGACATACACATTTATATTTACTGTGGCGCTTCAATCTGATCTATGTAATTTTTTTTCACTCGCGATTTTTTTTTGTTTCACCCATGGCGTAATCTTTCGACCATACCGCCTAGTCTTTCGAAGAATTATTCCTTTTATTATATATTAAGTTAATTTATGTCCTTGGCTATTATACCTTTGCCATAGATGCAAGAGCTAATTGCGTACAGGGAAAAACTATTGATGCAAAGACGAACGCGACCTTAGGACTGAGATTCCTCACTTAACACTACAGTCATGGTGGCTTACGCTATTCTGAAAAAATATTGAAATTATTTATACAGATGGTACCTTCGAAAAAACGGCTCTTATCTAAATCTTACACTTCGGCATCAGCTCTTTATAATCAAGGTTCCATAAACAAAAATATGTATAAGTGAAGTCACAACTGACTTGATAATTGTCGTACTACCTGCGTGTTTTGTAAAAGGCAAATTACTAAACATATGTTTTCTAAGATAAGAAAGTGGCGAACTGTTATTTCAGTTTTACTTGCTTCCTTTCAAATTTCGAACAAAACAAGATTAGTAAAATTGTATTACCTGTATAAAGGTATACAGATAATAAACAAAGGCTAACAGATGTCAACCATAAACCTTAGCACGTGTTGTTATCTGTGGCGTGGCGCCTGCGAAGCTGATAACGAAAATTACCGTTCTTTAAACTTTGAGTTAATTACGACATCGCATCAAAGAGTGGGAAAATCACGGAAGGAAAACTATAAAGTAATAATTAAATTCATTTCATAACGGTAACATTTGTTTGGTAATTTACGTGTTGATCATATACTAAAATCAATTACATTAATTAATAAGGAAAACGTATCAATTATTAATAGAACAGAAACATTATTAATTGAGTTAATACCTACTTAGTTTTCTGAACTGCCATCACCTCTCCAAAGCAAACAACAAAAGGAAAAGTTTATAATCACCAAAGACAAAAACCACATCTTGAATCGATTGTTTTTAAAAGACGACCTAGCAAACAATGACAAATATTCAGAATTTACTTTTATTTAAAGTCGGATTAAGAGATTTTGTAACACATATATAATTAGGTAATCTATTTCGGTGTGTTTGACCAACACGTGGGCTGTTGCAGGTACCGTGGGAAACCGATGAGCCATTGCACCTTATCTCTATTGTCATTTCTTTAGCAATTCTAGGCTTTTGTTCAAATTTGCGTACATTGTTGTACCAGAAATGGCTGTTTCACGGTTTTTTGTTAAGAGTTATTATTAGAATTTCTTGCTGACCACGACGCTCAAACATGAGCTGCCGATTAAAGAAAGAGATTATTAGAAATGTTCTTTTTGAATAGAACTTTTATAGATATTACAAATAATGATTCATAATAAACATTTTATTCAATTTTAAAATGCATTAATTTCATAGGAAAATTAAAAAAAAAAGTTGTGTGAATTAACATAATACGTTGACATTTGACAGATAAAGCTTTTAGTTAATTCTCATAATTTTTTGCCACCATAGATTAAGAGTAAAAATTATGAAGTGAATAAGTAAAGGAGAATATTAATCAGAGCAAAACTAATAAAATTGTCCGTAAATTTCCATTGAACAAAATTAAACGTAAAATGAGTTGTAAAATTCAAAGAATTTACGACTTACGTTCACAAATATTTTATTGTTTAAACTCATGAATGAATCCTTTGAGTGTGACACCTTCATAGACAATTTTGGACAATAGATTGAGAAATGACACCTCTTGGCGGGAATCCAGTTGAGTAATTCCCATTGTTCTATATTTTCGGCGTGTGAACTGTCTTTAAAATAGAAAAGTTAGCATTATATCGTCACGTACTCGTACATTTCTCGGATATTGACCGCACAACGCATTTGTTTCAGTGTTTTTGATCAAGGGATAGTTCGGAAACAGGTATCCGTGGGACATCATACAATTTATTTATTTCGTAATCCTACAGCTAATATAAATTATGTACAACAAAAAACAATTATACTAAATATATAGCCAAAAAAGGAATACATAATATGTACGAAAAGGTTGAACATTTACAAAAGGGAAAAAGCAATAAAAATTATTCAATACATTAAGCAAGGCTATGTGCAAGGGTATGTGTGTGAGGGTGTGTATGTAAGGTGTGCTCCTAACGCAGGTGATTTAGCGCTATGGAAATTCTTAATACTCCTTTTAACCATATTCCGCGATAGCTTAAACAAGTCAAGACTTAAATATTTGTCGTTGTATGTCGGGGCTGCGCGATACATAACTGAGAACAATTCATCTTGTTTCCCTTCTATGGGAAAATATGAATTACCGATAAGAAGTCTATGTATTTCGTATTTTTATGATTTGTTTTTAACAAAATTCATAAAAAATATTCTTATCATCCTAATTATAGATTAAGGGTTTTTAAGATTTTATTCCTAAAAACCTGTAAAAATTCAGAACGAACTATTTTCTAATGTTTCAAGTAACTAGTATTGACCACACATGATATCAGACATTAAAAATAAAATGGTTCGATAAATCTATTTACGTATTTTAATGACACGAGTTTAATCCAACGACATATATCACATAGGCTGTTACGTCGGGAGAGGTGTTGGCCTAGTAACCTAAGCGTGTGGCTTACAACCCTAAGCAATCTTTGGCGTTCGAACCACGGCTGTGCTCCAATGTTTTTTTTCTTCTATATGTCCAATTAACACTTACCCTACGGTAAAGTCAAAGCATAAGGATTACGTAGAATCCAAAAATTTACATATAAAAAAAACAAATGCAAAGAAACAAATGAAATATGCGGCAGGACCCATATAGGGTTGTAGCGCCACTGCATTTTTATCACCTTCATTGATATCGGAAGTTATAAATTTTTATGTTCATAGTTCGTAAATTGCATTTGGTCCACTTGCCGCCGCGTAGGTTTAAACTATCAAGTAGGTATTGAGTTTCGCAATATTCCATACTGGAAATGGCTAGACGTAGACACCAGCCGTCTGCAATTATGCGGATTTTACTGTTATTTTCCTAATGTAGCCTGTCAAAAAAAAATAGAAAGAATACTTAACTTAGGGGAAAATAGTAGGGTAGCTCTCAGTAATCCGGTACGAGTGAAAAATAAATATTTTGGTTTAAAATTGAATTTTATTTACACGTCTAAAAGTAAAAATTTAATTTACTACCAGTTTCCAAATAAAGGGCCTAGGGACGTAAAGAACTGGCAAGAAAAGTTTTATAAGAAAACTGTATGGAACCTCAACCATTACACTAGGCTTCACTTGACATTTCGAAGATTTACATTGACAAGACGAAGAACATTTCAAGAAGCAATTCAATAATATTAAGATGTAATATGTTTATGTACCTACATATTTTGTTTTTAAGTAGCTTATCCCTTTATTTCCTTTTGATGTCTTTGTTTATTTTTCCTCGCGTGTAGTTTTTTTTTTTTTTTTTAGTTTCCCAACCTTTAACTTGAAACTGGCATAAAGTTAAAACTATTGCCATAATATTTAAAAAAAAGAAGCAATTCTATAAAACAGAGACGACTATAATAACGTGATCCGATCCTTCAGCTAATAAAATTGACCGTGATCTAACCAATCAATATACATCGAATAATGAACCTCCTTCAGTTGTTTTGAAGTTACACGATGGCGCGTATCGTTTCATTCTGATTGGTCAACACACCGTCGTATCAAAGACACGCGATTCTCTTTGCCCAATCACGGAACTTCTACATAAATTCCTTTTTAACAAAAAATATTTATTTCTTCACAAATATACATTATCCATACACCACTAAGCTAATACAATAATATCGTAAATAATAATAATATTAAATACTTACATAAGATACAAAATATACTATTGAATTTTTGTATGCGACATATGGAAACGATTAATTAATACTAAGACCTCTAGCTGTTATTCTTTATATCCCATTAAACATATTAAAAGATATAGGGCAATAAATGATCTAGCTTAACATTCACAAATGGGCACTAAACGTTACGACCGCCGTATAAATTATAGCTTAGAAAACAACATGATAATAGCTGACATACAAAACCTATTTGGTAGAAATAAAAGCCGTATTTTTAGTCTGTGTTGGCCTAGTGGCTGCAGCTTGCGAGTCTCATCCGTGTCTTTGCTCTAATGGACTTCTGTCTATTTGCGCATTTAATATTCGCTCAAACGGTGAAGGAATACATCGTGAGGAAACCGGCTTGCCTTAGACCAAACAGCCGACGTGTGACACAGAAGGCTGATCACCTACTTGCCTATTAGATTGACAAATGATCATGTAATAGATACATAAATAGTAGTAATAGTGGGATGAAGATAAAATGCTTAAACGAAGTAAAAAAGATCGTATAATAGGCTCTTTGATAATATAATAGGCACTTCCATTTAATTTATCCCTTCTTAAAAATCCATAAACAATAATTCTCTTATTACACGTGAACAAATTAATCATACCTATACGAAACTAGGCTAGATTAAGTTAAGTGTGGTCACCAAAGATCTAGGAAAACGCCGCCCTCCTACGCGCTTCCTGCGCGACAGAGGAAGTGACGTCACTGCTGATCCACATTTCGTATTTGCGAAATTTCTTAATAGTAGTTTTACGTATTTCTTATATCTGTGATAATTAGAAAAATACTTTATTGTTAAGTGAGCGGTTATGTTTCTTTGCATATTGCATTATGTAAGTTTAGCTTGTTAATGATTTGATTAAATACTTTTTTATAGTTTGATATATGTACTCTTTTTATTTTTTGTTTAATTATTCCTCTTGCTTCACTGTATCTATGTTGGGCCGCATTAAAATATGTTCGTTCAATATGTCATACTTACAGATGAACCTACTATGACAGGCCACACAAAAGGCAATCCATAAAAAATTGAACGTTTAAAGTCATAAAATAATAACGATATAATTCGATAATTCAATTATTTAATAGCGGGTGTCAGTATGTCGGCGCACGTCACTTTTGCGCGGGAAGCGTTTAGCGGCGCCATTAAAACAATTGGTCTAAGCAGGATGCTACCGTTTCAAAGGTGAATCACGCGGTTCCTGGAATTGCTAAGAAAATTGGGGAAATATTCATTCACTATCAGTATTATGAATACTAGATAAACTTATGCTCATACTGCTTATTTCTTGTTTTTAATTACAATAGGTACTTTCAAAAATGTCACATGTTGGCTTGAAATCTGAAGTCTCAATTTCAAAAACTAAACGTCTTTACGAACCGTTTCTAATACTAGAATTTTGTAAAACTCTGCGAACGATTCTTATATCTAAATCGAGTTATAATATTTTCTAACGCACCTTTTCCTTGCATTGTGATTGGTCAAATGCAGCTCTAGTCAAACCATAGACAAAATTACACGCAAACTCTTCGTATCTTATTTTTCATTCTCGCCTCTACTGTCTCTTTGCAGCATAGACACGATCTGACAAAACGACACGAATAAGACACAAAGCACAGGGGGCTTAGTCAAGATGCCTTAACAGTAGGGTATGTAGACAGTCGAAACCTAAATTTGTAGGAAAATTTGACGACACGAACTGTCATTTTCATTAGTTATCCAGGATTTATTTTTAAAATTAGAATATGACAAAATTGTGTCATGCTTAGGTTTGAGTCATTAATTATTTATTAAAATAAAAATTCCTAAACTAATATAAATACTTAATCTACGACTGCTTTTCAGCAGACGTAATCTTCGTCTGACCACGTCTGAACTAAAGAAATGTTTTTTTGATTCATCGCCACGCTAAGAACTAAAAAATACTAAGAATAATCAACACAGCCTTCTTTGATAAATGGACTATAGACAAACAATTTTCTTTAATTGTATATTATATTTTATTACTAAACAAAAAACTAGCAGTTCCTGAGATAAGTGCATAACTATCGTTTAATGATACGATGATGCCAACATAAAAATACTTTTCCCCATACATGTCTTCGTATGTATGTCTCGTATGTGTGTTCAAATGAAAGCCTTAACGTCCCAGACGCTCATGATTGACGTCAGCAGGCCGTATACGGAACCATCTCCCACGCCTGCCGATCTAAGTTTATATTTGAACCTCTAGGGCTGCCAGAGGTAACCATTATATTATTTAACGAGCGATTTAACGATAAGAGAAAAATAGAGATTAAGGATTTCTTTGAAATTCAATAATGTAATCCAAGGTTTTGCAGTAGCAAACATATTTTTGGTTTTAAAATGTTTAACGTAATTATTTTGTCCGGTAATACTCTTCCAAGTAATACTATTGTAAGAGTATTAAGGGTCAGATATTTGAAAATTCCTTAAAATCTAACTCGATAACGTCAATAAGTATAGGATTATTCAAATCCTTATTCAATTATTTCTAAAGAAGTGGCAAATGTGTTATTATAGTTTCATCCGGCATAAGTAACAAACTCGCGGTGTTTTTTCGATGTTTAAGAGATAATTTACAATAGATAAAGGTGACAAAACGTCTTTTAATACAATTGCTTATTGTATCGGAACATTCGGTCTTTTTAGCGTCACTATATAGAGATTATACTGTATTAAGTAACTGTATATTGGTAATGGCTACCGAAAAATATACATAGCCAATAGCTTCTACTTTCACATATGGATACATCATGTACATCAACTCTATAAACAAGATATAGTTTGACAAATCATTATCTGTGTAGTCTGAGTCAGTTTTTGAAATTCGAATCCAAACCAAGACAAGTAATTTGGACAGATTTTTCGTTACAATTTCGCCCATGTACTTTTAAACGGTTGAAAACAAGTGACAGCCCTGAATACCCCACGCGCGTGAGAGATTACCTCGATGTTTGCACAGTTTAATATTTAAATGGACGCATCATTCGACCCCAACCCATGAGAGGGAAAACTCTTTACTTAGTCCTAGTTTTGATACCACGATTCATATTAGTAAAACTTCCTTAACGAAGTTAAATGGGCTTTTTATGTTTTTCCCAAGTAGCTAATAGAAATACAGTCGTACCTGTAAATTAGGGACCACGATTATAGGTCACTGAATGGCCTAGTTATTTTTGTTGCTATTTCGAAACATTTTTAAGGATTGCTCTATCAAAAACAGGTAAAAGCTAAATAAATATTTGAGGAATCTGTACAACCTTTGTTTTTATATGTGAGATCTTGCTTATAAATAGATAAATGAACTTTAGTCTATTTTATTATATAGAAGTGTATATAGTAACCGATATGAATAAATAAATTTTGTATTGATTTATTTACTAAGTACTTTAACCCACTTTTCATAGAAAATTACCCAATTTGTCACTTTCCGTCACAGCGTAAATAGAAAGATTCAAATACCATAAATTATAAAAACTATCAGTCTAATTATAGGTTTTACTACAGAACTTTTAAAAAATGTACTTTTTTGTCTCTGTCTTCCAAATTGTGTTAAAGCTATCATGAAAAGAGACAGCTTTGTACATTGGTTACAATGATACAATTGGTAATTATTTTTTATAAATAATGGGGTCAGAGTGGCCCTAATCTGTCGTAATCTTAGGTCTTAATGTTACACACGAAAATCCGTGACTACGGAAAGGAAATCAATTTCCTTTGCACAATCACGAGCTCCAAAAGCGATGTGCGTGCGTAACCAGATGACAAATATAGTGTTAAATTTGAGCAAAGAAATTACAACCTTATTTCATAGATAAAGAGGCTATTGTTCTTCGACATATTTTAACTGCAAGAAAAACCAATTCAGAGGCAATGCATTGAACAATACTGACCTGTGATCTAATAGTAAACAAAATTGTTGTACTCCATTGAAATTCATTTGTTTATCTAAACACTGAAATTCCAGTCTCATGACAATTGAACTTCGATTCCTAAATTATAATAATAATATTTTTTTTCATTTTCTCCCATATAACATTTGGAACAAACAATACGTAAAGTAAAGTAGGTATTGGGAGAATGGTTTCCAAGCTAGGTAAGAGCCTGTGATATAGATAACCAGCCTTCCATTCCACAACAGTCAGCAGCAAGTCATACTGAGTCATAACAGAAAAGTATATGAGTAGGAAAACAAATTTAAAGTTAAAAAAAGGGACTAGTTAATTAGGGGACCAGATACAGAAATAAAGTGAACTGATAAAAAATAAGAGTACTTGGATATCAAAAGCATGTAAGTAAAGTTATTACTTTAAAGCAGTGTTGAGTGACATCAGCGTGCGACTCTCATCGAGGAAGTCGTAGGTTCGATCGCCGGTTGTGCACCGACTTGGACTTTCTGTCTATGTGCGCATTTAACATTCGCTCGTACGGTGAAGGAAAACCGGCTTGCCTTAAACCCAAAAAGTCGACGGCGTAAGTCAGGCACAAGTGGCTGATCACCTACTTGCCTATTAGATGCGTGTAATGTGTGTGTGTGTGTGTTGTGGTTGTAACTGGCCCTGGCCCTGGCTCAGCATGATGCTGTGAAGCAGTCGTGTCCCACAGCGCTGGTCATTCTGCCAGAGACCACAACAGTTAGTTTGCGCCTCAGAAAAAAGAAAAATAATAATAATAGTAGAAAAAATAAAAATAGTTAAAATTAGTTACGTAAGTAAAATAGTCACTTTTGTTGTTAAAATAGATTTCTACGCCATATTCAGAAAATTTAATTGGACAAGATTAAGCTGAGATTTTGCGAGATACGTTTATCAAATCGAGGTAGACTCACGCGATCCCTGACACCGAATACCGCGTAATTACGATTTCTATTATACAACAAATATTATTTCATTGGAGAAACCGATCGTGGTTGGTAACACAGAAGGCAAGGCAAGGCACGATCACGTGGCCGTTCATCAACCGGATGGACCAAGTGAAAGACTCATCGTTCTAAAAACTGTACACTGTAAGAGAGGCGCTGGACAGAAACTGGTGGAAACAGATAGTCCAGATGCTTCCTTGCTGACCACGACGCTAAGACATGAGCTGCCGTTTAAAGAGAGAGATTATTTCGAGACTAACATTATATTATTTGTTACGAGACTACGGCGTCATAAATACACATTTTTACTTAGAAATATATAATTTTTAATATGTTTTCCTTCATTTATCTCGAATTTTTACTTTTTATTAGTTGCTTAGTGGATATTTTGGAATGAATGAATCAGTCCTATTTCTTTTATTTATTAGAATCATACAAATAAAATATAAACTTAACATTCAACTTAGCACGTTTTTTGTCCGAATTTTTTTTATTATATTATATTAATTTAAAACCGCATTTAAACTATGCATTACATACATTACACTAACATTATAATTAAAGCATTGCTGACAATACTGTTTTTAATTTAAATACTTATCAATTTTTTGTACAATAACACTGTATTTAATATGAATTCAAGAATGTCTCAATGCGGTAAATGGTTTTGATGTATCTATAGTCCGGTCAATTTAGACATCCAAGGTTACAGTAATTCGCACTTGGCTGAATATTGGTAGGATTGCTCAATACACTATTATAAAGGAAATGTGAAAAGTCCTCATCGATCCGGCACGTGCAAAAAAATTTACTCCGGGTCAAAGATCACAAAAATGGGTTTTTCGCGATTTTCAGCAAAATGGTAAGTTTTATCATAAAATTAGTTAGACAATAATTGTAGATCAGATAACTATCTATAAAAAATGTCCAAATACTTTTTTCCTAAGAGCCACCGTTTTTGAGAAATAACGATTCAAAAAGTTGAAAGGGTTGTAATCGTCATAATATGCATTACGTTTCCACGCCACCTTTGAGGTAGTGTACTTAGCGCTTTTTTTTTAATGTGGTTTCCCCGGTAGGCCTATTCCACTGATCTTTTATGATTCTGTTTAATTTGAAACTATTGAATAACTGTAGATATTGACAAGGGTTGAAAATGATGAAAGGGGTGTAAATTACAAAAAATAAGAAAATGTATCCATCTGAATCTAAATCATCATTAACTTCTGCTTTCTCTTGTTATTGTTCTTCTTCTCTTCCTTCTCCTTCTTCTTCTTTATCTTCTTCATTCTGGGTGTTAATAAATTGTCCCAATAATGACACATCGCATGTCTCTTCGTCAACATCAAATGAATCTTCAATTGTTGGCAATTCAACATTGGAGCATGACCGGCCTTGACAGTTAGTACATGCTACAGAACAAAACAGTCCAACTTTTTTTGCAACCACATTTAGCACTACATCCCTTTTTACAGTTGCAAAAAATGGTGTTTAGTAGTTTTTCTGGTGCAGGTGGAAGTAAAGTCTAAACTGGCTGTAATGAATTGTCGACCAACTTCCAACCCCAGTCTTTTCCAACAGCACGAAATAGGCTAGAAAAAATAGGTTACAATAAACACGTGTTTTCACTCCAGATCGATGTTGCTGAAGGTTACACTGGCGTAGAAAATAAAGGACTGGGTTTTTTTTTATCCGAAATTTTCATATTTTATATGTGTAAGTCACACTGACCGATAGAACGATATTTTCAACGGCTTCAGTGATGTATACGGCATACGTGGTGTACTTATACATAATATGACGATTACAACTCTTTTAACTTTTTGAATCGTGATATCTCAAAAACGGTGGCTCTTAGGAAAAAAAGTATTTAGACATTTTTTATAGATAATTATCTGATCTACAATTTTTGTCTGAACTAATTTTATGATAAAACTTACCATTTTGCTGAAAATCGTGAAAAACCCATTTTTGTGATCTTTGAACCGGAGTATTTTTTTTTGCACGTGCCGGATCGATGAGGACTTTTCACATTTCCTTTATAATAGTGAATTGAGCAATCCTACCAATATTCAGCCAAGTGCGAATTATTGTAACCTTACCCCTATTTTTTAGTCTAATTTGACCGGATTACTACTTATAAAATTCGAATTCGATTACAATACCAAATACGATAAATATTTTTCTAAAAGAATTTTTTCTGAAAAAAAAAATTTATCTTTCTCTCCCAAAGCCGTGTATTCGACCCTCGGCTGTGGATTAATGGTATTTCGAATTTCGATTTCAAAAAACATTTGCTAGTACGGTTACATACAAACATCCGAATTAGATGATTCAATTTTAATTGATACGATTGTTTATTTGATTATGTGATTGAATATTCAAAAGACAGGTTATGAAAGCTGATCCTCTTCTTCAGGAAAATGATTAATAAAACGGAATAATTACTAGACTTATAAGATCCTAATAAATTCGCGGGTGTTTCGCGGTGTAGCGGGCTACTCGATTGTGAGGAAGTTGCATGGATCTGGTTATCGCTTCGCCTTCTGAAGTTCTCATGCCATTTGCACACGTGACTTCCTTTCTTTAACATATTTTAAGTATCTGATTATCCTTATTTTAACATGTGTGATGTTTGAGAGCAAAACATAAAATAAATTCAAAGTTTTACTAACATTTCTTGTTTTTTCAATTCATAAAACAAAACACAACGCCAAACATGTTTTATGTTTTATCGTGAATATTAAGAGAAAGCTCAAGGCGCGTAGATAAAATAATAAAAAGGCCGTAAAAGTGGTTTCCACAAAAGGCTGCGACAAAGCTTCCGTCAAGTGGTTCTCACGGCGATACCATCACTCATTCAAATGATATTGTTTTGCAAAATTGTTGCAAGCAATTGAAATGTCATAACTGATAACGGTCGCATTTTCACCTCGGGAACGCGGAAAATTTTAATTTAAATTTGCCACTGTCACAATTATTTTATTAAAAACGAGTTTATAAAAAAAAACAGTCACAGACTACCTACATACAATATTTTCGTAACAGTTTGTTATGAACTGCGTTTTTTTTTTTAAAGTATGTATTATCGGCGACTGAACACAACTAACTATAATTATTGTATGAAATATACATCATTATTATCAAATTCAATTTACTTACCTACTGTTTTAACTGATGTTCCTATTCTAATATATTTTTCAGAAAACGTTGTTTCTCGCTGAAAGGTCCTTGTTGCTATCTATAGAAGTTTTAATTAATTGGGATGTTTTAGATTGTATTTATGCTAACAGTTTAAACTTTTAAAGTTTATATGCTAATACAGATTGTCTTACACTAATTTTGTCTCTTCTCTCTAGCTTGTCATTGGTCTACGATATAGCCATAGTATAGATATCTAAAACTAACTAATTTTTACTCTATGCACGCTGATAAACAACATCCAATCGATAATTTTAATTTCGTCAAGCCGATAAAGATCATTGGATAATGACATGCGCGCGAGTGGTGCTTCAAACAATAACGCGATAAAGGGCAGGTGACACGTGCGCTGTTGTAGCCCACCCTTGAGATAGCTTTTTATTATAAAGCTCATCATGCAGATTATATACTTCAGTAATTAGAAAGTGCAAAGAACTTTCCTTAAGCGCGTAAAAACTAAAAACTAAACCCTTGTATGGGATTTAAAATAAAAAAATCTGACAGCTCAGGTGCGATTATTCGACTTTTCGGCGATGTTTGATCTGTCAACTGTCACATATCTACCATATAAAAACAACGATAAGAGTTAATGAAACATAAACAAGGTACTTAATTTTACGTGATATATTTATAAAAGCTTGCCAACGCTCGGCTCCCTGATATTGCTACAAGAATAATAAAATACAATATTTAATGTGACAAGCACTTACAGGCAAACTTAACAAACATTAAGAAAACAAATAAATTCAACCAAAAAATTTAATTATAAAAACTAAAGGACAGTCAATTTTAAACCTAGCTCGTAATATAAAAGAATGCTCAATCTGTATATCCGTGAGTTGTGGCCAAAACGCGTTCTTCTGAAAGGAGGAACAAATGATGGGATGGGATGTATCTAGGGGGTACACGAAATTTAAATTTAGTTGAAAGGTTGGGTCAATCAACTTGATTCTTAAATATCTTATGCAAACGATATATCAATTAAGTCAGTCAGTTTATAAAAATAGTTTAAAGTCTTCGTTTTCTAAATATGGTCTACTTCTTTCGCTGCGCTGTCGGACAGTGCAATATACGTATATGTAAAAATGGATAAATAATAATACTACCTGAAATTTCGTGCCTCTTCATTACGTGAAGTATGCCAGTGTCTTAGTAAATAATTCTTTTTTGGAATTAAAGTCATTTTTATATAACTTTATAAGCCTATTGTTCGGGTGATACGCTTAATATTGGACAAGTGTATATGAAGTATGCGCTCGCGCACGTGCCGCCATCTGTCGCAGGAAGCGGCACTCGAGCAGAAGATGGGCTTCACCATCATGTCAGATATGTGACATGCCGCGTCTGTCGTCACGCACGCCGCACAGGTGCTTTAAATATGCATTGAATATTTGGAGGCTAATTAGACGTAAAGTGGTTTATTAACGCTGCGTATAAACTATAAAGAGAGCAACACTTGGCCTAGTGATTTCAGCTTGCCACTCTCATCCCTGACGTCGTAGGTTCGATCCCGAGCTGTTTACCAATGGACTTTCCTACTACGTATGCGTTTAGCATTCGCTCGAACGGTGTCAAGCACAGAAACAATGATCATGAAACAGATACAAAAATCTGAGGTCCAGACCTAAAAAGGTTGTAGCGCCACCCATTTATTATATAAATTATAAAGAATTGTCTAAATGAAGATTTTTAATTAAAGAACGAGTGTGTGTTATGGTTTCTTTAGTTTGTTATTGGTCAACAGTATCTCTCGTCCAATCACAGACACGCGAAACGATTCTTGTTTTCATTTGACCAATCACAGTCGGTCGAAGACGCCATTCGATTCGTAATGTTTTATATGAGACCGAAATATATTAGTCAATAAACAATAATTGTATAAAGTAAAAATCTAATTTAAAGAAAAAAACAATGCAACTTCGAAACAGCAACTAACTATACAATTCTACGCTAGACCCAGAGGAAGACAGTCCCTATTAATGCTAAATGATTGCAGGGGAATTGATAAAAAATATATTATACAATACACCGACATGTCTTATCGATCGTAATTCAATGTTATTTTAAGCTAACCCAGCCGCACCTGCTGCACCCCACCAATAATGAATCTTTACAGCAACATTACAAGCTTTTTATTCAGCAACAAACGGGTTTCAGACGATGCAACGATAGTTAACTAGTTTTAAATGTTAACATCCTGATTCCTAAGCTCAGATATATGGATGGAATTCCTTTTTATGATATAGTTGTTCAAGGAAAAGGTGATCAGTTAATACATCCCCATTCATAATCAAATTAATTATATTGTAGGCGACTTTATTTTACATATAAATTTACTAGCCGTTTCGCGCCCGCTTTGCTGGACGAATTAAAATAAATTTTATGTTTCATTATTTTATTTTTTTTCATATTTTTATTATTCTTCTTTTTAACTTCCCGCTAAGAAAATTGAAATATTTCGAAAATTGAGTTTTTAACAGATGTTGACGTTTAGAGGTTCTAGGAAGCCTCTCCGAATGTTTCCGCGGTGAAGTCCGTATGGATAAATTTTCATAAAAGTAAAACAGCAATAAAAAAATGAAGGAACGTTGGAATTTAATAAATAAACCATAAACCATCTAGGAAAAATTACGCATCGAACGGCAGTAGTTTCATGTCGATACGATCAGTGGTTTAGGCGTGAAGGAGCCTCAAACGAAGACCATTTTTCTTTTATATATATATATATATAGATTATTTTAAAATTCTTAATATCATACTTAATTCTCAAAGCCAGAATTGTGTTAATTTTCAACGGTTCGTTCCACATTCTAATAAATATTATCAATTAAGTAGTTTTTTTGTAATAAAATATACTTTAAAATCGTCCCCTGTACTTTAAGCGATGTAATGCAATTGTTTCGTTTTGAACTATGATCTATGGCAGTGTTGGGAACAACGTGACGTTTTTCATTAACTTTTTAAATTTTTTTTACTGTGTTTCATTAACAATTTCCTAGTAATTTCTTCCTAAAACCTATCATTTGAGGTTATTCAGTGAACAATTCAATTTTTTAATATGACAAATAATGTTAAATTTCGGAGGCATAAGAATTGTATATATGCTAACGTGGGGCATGGCACAAAAAGGTTAGGAATCACTGGTCTAAGGTATTATAGGAACTATCTTTAAGTTACTAGACAACCTGGATACAGCATTAGTTATAAATTCATTTTCAGACGATGCACCAGTATTTCGTCGTCTAATTAGTTTCATTATTACAACAGTACTGTTAATTTAAGTAACAGTCGAATCAAAAAATTTTAGAAATGATGCAATCAAATCGCAACCTCATATAGAAACTTCCTTCCATAAACCTCTTCCTTCTAAATGGTTATATTATTCATTATAAATACAATGATACCCGATAACGCATTAGTTTGCCCGCTTTATTTTGTAATAATCTTTCGGTTGTATGAAGATTTTTGCGGAACTTCATAATGATAAAGTGGGCCGGTCACGTAGGCATGTTAATTGGTCGCAATGACCACTGCTCGGTGACCATAAAGAGTGCAGCGTGGGTAGCCCGACGCTCCGTCTAAAACTACGACCAAAACCTAGACCCCTACCTGTTCCAAGCACGTTGCCAGTTTTACCGTCACCTCGCAGTAGACGACGAGGGGAAGCAGGTCGTGTTACACTGGTGCATACTGTTGATGAATGCCTCTTAATATTGTCTCGTTTTCCTTTGATGTGTTCATTCACAAATGCGGCCGCAGCGGTAATATGAATATTGAAAGTTTTATTAATATTTGAGATTAGTTTTGTTAAGTATGTCATCATTCAATATTATAAAAATAAATGAATCTCGTTGTTTGTTGTGTTTACTTACTACTGGTCTATTATGGAATCCAGGTTATTAAGGAATATCGAAACTATACAATAAAATATAATTTTATTGCCATACTTAATCTTAACCCAATAAATGAGCATGTCAGCAATTAAACATATTGAATTATACAAAGAAGTCGCTTGAGGGAACATGAAGGGTTTCTCGTGAATGAAGTAGTAAATAAAATTACTTTTGAATATTATTTATGTGACGTTCATAAGAATTATCTGTTTACCTGTGACTATACATCTGATTTAAAAAAGAATTAACTAGGTTCTTATCTGAGGTTTACATTGTTATACTACGTATTGGCATATTGACTCATCGTACCTAATCATAAGTCATTACCAAATATTGTGTAATAAGTACCTGCTGACATGCCTAATAACAAATCAAGCAGAACGCTTACCACACAGTGATAATCACCTTATGGAATAACATTGTACTGCGAATAAAAGGAGTTTCAATATGAAATAACTATTTACAACATCCTGCCGATTCCTAATTCTAACAAAACAGTTATCTCCAAAGCTTTTTTCATTAAAGCGCCGTCTATTTTGGTCGTTGTCCATCGGGAACTAGTGATACGCGGCTATTCCGAGCAGGGCAGGTTTTCGGGGAATGTCAACAAACCAACGGGCTCTCATTCAATGAACTCTGCAGAGCGCTGTTCAACGCCGGTGGCGGACCGGTCCACATAGCTATTCATAAAAATATGCTCCCAGACATTCAATGGACTCGACGACTGTCGGTTTTTCTAACTTCTAATGCCGTAAAGGATCACGTACTCAGATCACACTACTAAAGATTATTGAATGAAAACTCAAACGATTGATGCTTTTACAACAAGAATTGGCTGTTTTTTTATAATATTTAGTTGAAAAGGTAATTCAATTGATTTTCTTAGCCGCATTCAAACAGGTAGGTATTTTTTATTCATTTGCTAACATTTCAGCGTTTCTTACGATTTCATTATATATAAGAGAAAACACTTGGTGTGTAAGTTGAACCCGATACACGTATTAATTTAAATGGCCAATTAATCAATTTCACAGCCCATGAGCGTAATCTTAGAATTGATTTTATTCAATCACATTAAACGATACAAATTGCGCAAGTAAGTGGCGCCAGAGTTACCTGATATGATTGGTTCAAACTAATAGTGTAAAGATTCTTTTAGCAACATTGCATGTACCAAAAGGCGTTGTTTAGGTTTTTAAATCTGACTTGTCGAAAATCAATTAGCAAGTGTTATCTTACAAATCTTAAAAGCAGGTGAAGTTTGTGAGAACCAACCTTAAGTTCTAAGTATATTTGTAAAAGGCTGTTAACCTTTTTGTTTTAATGCCAGAAGGAATAAAAAACATGTATAAAGATTTAGTTTCGTATAATTTTCTTTTAACAAATGATCAATAGAAAACTGTATAATTAACAATGTAGCATCTTAACAGATATTTCAAAATTATTAGCGATGTAGGTAATATTTTACATATACTTTGGAATGTTTATATAAACAATCTCTTAGGAATTGACAATACAGCATGGTACACAAGACAATTTTTTATACAGACTCTGATAGATTGGTCCTATAATTTGTCAACACATGAAAGCCATACAATGGTAGAGTGGTCTAGAATAAAATACACCAATTTATCAGACCCTGTACTGCTGTCACAGCCCATTAACAAATTTACTATATTTTTGTGTCATCCCCTCAGTCAAGCCACCATTATACAAAGACAATAAATACAATTAAGAAATTTTACAATAGAATATTATTGACAATAAATGATTACTTCAAATTCTATATTTCATTTATAATAAATTACTATACAATATACAGATAGTGAATTTTTAGTTGTTGCGGTTTAAAATTAGCTAGAAGCAAAACGGACAGACTGGCAATTGACAGTGAGGAGTGACATTTAAGACACCATCCAATGTTATACAATTTTTACAATTATTATTATTACTGAGATTCACAATGAGATTACATAGGACATATGATTGCGAGGCCGTGCTTAGCAAGGTTTAATGGATGTAACCGTTAACATGGCAAATCCGTGCGGCTGATCAATGAATTTTAACTAAATAAAGCAGTCAATAAATAAATGTTTATAAATATCTAATAAATACCTACAGGGGCTATATTTACAAGAAGCCTTCTCACAAGGGCTGGTCTCCATCATTAAACGAATATAATACAGCTCTATCCCAGTGGGATATCAGGTATAAATTAAAAAATAAAGTAAAGCTGCCGGCTTAACATGTATTACAAAATAATACTGACACCAGTAATATACTCTAACCGTGCGATGGAATGTGCTACAGCAATAGGAACTGAGCTACTCGCTGCCTCACAAGTATCCAACTTCATCACAACACAACAAGTAATAAATACAATATTGATTTACCAATATAAGTGGCCCAGAGACTCATACAAATGATCACCTTTGCAATATACAAAGGTGTTTTTATACTGGGACATAGATTTATCTATTTGAGTATAAATGCTCTGCAGACTTTACAATAAGGCCCATTTACTAAACATTTACTACAATACAAAACAATAACATGCAGTGGAATCAGGTAGCAAGTGTTATCACTCTGCTCAAACAATCATTACTATGATGGACATATTAAACTGAATTCTTATAAGAAACAATATATTACTACATGGAATGAGATTTGTTATCTTGTTTCAGCAGAGTGAGTACTCTCTAACCTGTTATACAACCCAACAATACAACATAACAACTTCTAATACGAGCGAGTAGCATATAGGGACATGGTCATTGCCCATCTCACTAGTCCAACATACAACATTAAACAGAACCATGTACACATTATTCACAAACACAGCTGAAGGAACTGAAATTTGACAACTCTCAACTTCAGTTTCGGTATATACAAAAGAAATTCCTCAGAAATAAATTATATGCTTCGTAAATTAATTATCACATAAATTTTCTTACTCCCGTTCGATCCACATAACTTAACACATAATCTAACTATATGTACATGTATGAACAGAATGTCTATAGAGTGGGGGCAGTGCAGACCGGCAGCTGACCCCGGGGCGTCGCTACAGCCACCAGGTGCACCAGGCCACGCTCTGCCGACGGAGGCGCTTTGCCCCGCCGGTGCAGCCGCACCCACGCCCCGAAGCAGACTAGAATCGCAAGGAACACGGCCACAGTCGCGCCGCCGGCGATCGACGCCGTCTCCATCATGAGCTGCCGGCTCGTCAACACATACGAGTTATCCAAGTCCTTGAACTCGCACCGCTGACCCACGTAACCGTTTCGGCACTCACAATTATAGATAGGACTGTCCGAGATCACTACAGTAAAGCACACTCCACCGTTGAGGCAATAGTACTCCGAGTAGTCGGGCTCGCACTTGAAGATGGGGAAGGTGACGTTGAGACGCGGCTGCGGTTGCGGCTGCGGCGGCGGGCGCTGCGGCCTCGCAGGCCTCGCGGGCCTCTTCGAGATGGAGCTCGAGCAGGCGCCCGCCAGCGCCCAAGCTGCAGACACCACCGCCCACCATACTACCAAAGACTGCATTGTCCGCTCGCTCCGGACGCTCGGCGCTCGCGGTAAATACACGATTTTGACATTGGACGGTGACTTATACGAAATCCGAGAGGCGATGACATGACCGCTTTCGAATTTCGAACTCGAACCCTTCGCTCGCATCCGCGTCGGCGGTCCGCCCAGACATGTTTCCTGTGTCAACTTTTTTTAATGTCGACGATCACTCGCTCATGACGGAGGCGCGGTTTCTAGCGCCCGAGATATCGCCTCGATTCCACCGTGGGCATGTCGAAAGTGAAACACGATTCAATTATTGTACACTGAGTTCGTAGTTAAAAATTATTCACGGAGCACATACACACAATGTCCCGTTCGAAAGTTTACACACAAAATGGTGCTTAGCGGAACGAAATCGCACTGCGCTCAACGAGTTGTCTGTGCACGACTGATGGAAGGCGTCTACTGCATCCGCCATCTGCCGACGAGAATGAATGCGGTGAACTCAGACGCGAGTCGTTTGTGTGCGCAACCTGTCCGTATATAGATTAGTTGTCGGTGTGTGTACGCACTGCGTCAATGTGTGAATATATTTTTTTCTTTTACGAGACAAAGAGATAAAAAAAGTCCCATTGGTATAGCTCTTACAAGCATTACCTACCTAGTTTTTCGTTGCGATTTTAAACTTTATTGCTTTAACCTTTTTTGAGAAACCTTGATCAGGTTCTGGAGCATATTGTTTGTGTTTTAAACTTGTTTTATATTATAGCTACACAATGAATAAGAAACCTACAACAAGACCCAGTCCTAAGTACCAATTAATTATCGTAGTAACTAGTAAGCAATTAGTACTTAGGTACTGTTAGGAATGATTAGGTAAGTAAGTTTATATCTGGAGGTGTTTTTGAATAAGCCAAGAGATACTCTCACAAAATCTTAAACAATGACTCTAATTAGACGGCTTTTTTAATTTAATATGAACGAGACGAATTATGGACATTTTTCGCTTTGATTTTGCATATATTTAAATATAATTACATGTTGTCAGTTGCAGATTTAAATCGTAACATTAATAAAAGTCACTAGCCATAATAGATAACAAATAACAATGTAATGACATCAATAGCATATTATCTAGTTTTGAAAATTAAAAAGTGGATACTACATAAACTTTTGTCAAAGTTTATGAATTTAGAAAGACCAAACATAGATTGATTGTCGCTATTGTCATTATCGATTTACTTATAATATTTGATGCAATTAATAATATAAAAATAAGGTCCTCTTAAATTTGAGATTGTAAATGCTCATAAATTGCAGGAGCGAAAACAATATTATAAGCAGACAATTTTATTTCAATTTTCTTATGTAATAATCTACTTAGTATAAATTAGTACTTATTATTTTGAGATGTATTTGGCCGATCATACCTACACTTTTGGATTATTTTTCCCATTAGATATCAACAAAACGTTTTTGTCTCTTTCGTCATACTATTACTATTGTATTCGTATTTCGTTGATAAGTTTCTCAATAGATTATCTTTCTCTATGGTCAAGCTATCGGATATGACATCTGCTACTGTCAATTATGACAGTTAACAGTTGCCAATAATAAAGACAATTCAGTATTCACTATAGTATAGTGTCAAATTGCAAGATAAAAGTGTTTAAAAGTTTATCTCAAAATAATCATCAACATTTTTTATATAAAAATACATTGAATATTTTGAATGTAACTCCAACACAAATTCCTTTAAAAATGTCTGAATCATCAAAATCGAAATCTTCTAACTTAAATGCTACACCTAGCTTACAATGTAAAGATCTACACGAGTATCTTAAAAGTCGGTCTTCTCAGTTTTTGGAGACTCTCTACAATTACCCTACAATTTGTTTAGCAGTGTATAGGTAAGTACAATACTATGATGTAGGTATAGATTGATAATATTGTAATTATTTTTTATTTCGATTTTTTAAGACTATATTTATCTTTACAGAGAATTACCAGAACTGGCTCGACACTTTATAATTCGCCTTCTTTTTGTCGAACAGCCAGTCCCACAAGCAGTTGTAGCATCATGGGTCACACAAACACATGCTAAGTATGTGCTAAAGTATTCGAATTTCAAACAAATTAACCCTAAACATAAAATCTATGACTATATCTATATATCGACGTAGGAAAGCATATTTGCTGTAAGTAGACAAAATACCTAAAGTGACTTTTTACTGCCATTAGAATCAGAAAAAAAAACCGCATCGAATGTCCTGGGTCCTGTGCCTCTACGATGAAAAAAAAATTACATACGCCGTTGAAAACGCCCGTACTTATATTTTTTTTAGCAAGATTAAATGCTGTATGTAGACCAAAATCCAGTCATTTTAGACAATTTGTACTTACAGCAAAAGAAAAACTGCATTTTTTTCTTTACAAATACTTACTTCTTCCCATTTAAAAACGTAACGCTACTTACAGCATTTCTGCGGCGTGTGATTTTTACATTCGTTTACTTACAGCAGTTTTTTTTTACCATTTACGACATTTTATTTCAAGCAAACATTACATTACCAAATGACCCACTGCATTTCTAGATCTAATCATAATTATAAACTAATCTTACATCTTGAATTGCAATTGAAAGTACCCAAATACATAAATGTACTGCATACAGCATATTTATCGCCTGTAAATTGATAATATTTCCGCGCGTACATTTTTCTTCCTTAGTTACAGCATTTTAAAGGTTTGTGATTTAAAAAACTGTTTGCTGTAACTAGCCAAACACGTACTTATAGTAACTTTGGATAAAAAGTTTACATTACAAATGGTGACTGGCAGTTAAATAAATATATGTTTCAAAAATGGTAGCAATATCATGGATAGGTTCGACACTATTAATTTTTTTCCGAAATTAATTAAGTTTTTTGGCTCTGGTGAACAATTGCAATATGTCTACTTACAACAAATATGCTTTCTTACGTCGATATATACTCTTTGAATGATTACCTAATATGTTTTTAATTAAATAAAAAAACAATTATTGTTTTTGTTATATTAAACAGTATAAGATTACTTTACTAACTAGTTTTGTTGCAATAGATATAGTAAGAAATAACTATTTCTCCATAACAATATTTACAATCATGTTTTACACAGATGACCCTCATTTACACTTTATTTTTACCACTTGATAAGAAATAATGTAATAAATATTTCTATCCATTAAGTAAGCTTTATTAAAATATGTTTTTAATTTAGGGAACAAAGCAAAGCTTCTGAGGCATTAACAGAACTATCAGTATGGCATGAGGCACCTATACCTGGAGGCTTACCGGGATGGTTGTTATCACAGTCATTTAAGAAAAATTTAAAAATTGCTCTTTTGGGTGGGTAAGTTATTTTTTAAAAATTGCTTACTATGCCATTACAGTGCCATGCAATAAGCATTATGTTAGATTACAAAACATGTGACTTAGTCTGAAGATTTTACAGTGAAAGAATTGTGTAAAACTAACTATCCAATAAACCTGTTCTATGAATTGTTGTATTCAAAATATATTTGTTATTATTATTATAAAGGTAATAAGTACTAAAATGCATAAGTGTCTTTCAGTGGCCGACCATGGAGTATGTCTCAAACCTTGGAACCAGATGGCAAAGCAAGGGATGTAGCATTCTTAGATGCATATGCACTTGAGCGATGGGAATGTGTTCTTCATTACATGGTTGGCAGTCAGCAAACAGAAGGAATTAGTGCTGATGCTGTAAGGATATTGCTTCATGCTGGACTCATGACTAGGTACAATATATTTGACTCAATATTTTTACAAAAATAATCGTAATAACAGCAAAGTCCATATCAATTTTTACACCTTTATTTGTGCTTATTATACAAGCTATATTTTCTGTTAAAATTTTTATATTGCACCATAAATGTCAAATGCTCGTGAATGTCAAATAGAAATATATTTTTGTACAATTTATTGAATTTAAGTAAGTTATTCCTTTGTTGGAGAAGTTAATAACTAGGTGTTTATTGTATATTAACTGTATATATGTGATATTCTTGAAATTGATAAATAAATGTTTCCGAACCTTTTTATCAAGCTAAATATAGCGAGCATTTATGTTTGTTCACAATTATTTAATCAGCGGAAACTACAAGTTGTGGAAATTTAATCAGTTGTATTTCAACTTAGAAAACTCAAGTTTCCTCAAAATCTGTTTAGTAGTTTATGGGGATGGGTATTTTTTGAAGAAACATGTATAATATTAAATTTTCAAAATTACTTGTATTGCAACTTAAAATTATTTCGAATTTAAATGTAGACTCCTCGTCAACCTTGTCTCAAATTCTTTGGTTTCCCTTCAATTCCTACAATTAATATTATAAATCTGTGCAGACACTTTGCATGCTTTATCAGATCATAACAGACTTTGCCTTTGGTTGTCATAAATAAAAAATAATAAGTGTTAGTTTTCGGTTATTTTTAATAATGTATTTATTAATTGTCACTTTATAAGCAATTAATAAAGTATCTTAAATGTAGCACAAATTTTTAGAGATGCGGAGGATGGCTCAGCGGTAATAACTAAAGCCGGCTTTCAGTTCCTTTTGCTCAGTACGGCTAAACAGGTAAGTTAAATACAATTACAATTTTAAAATAATTCTGATTTATTGTTATAACAAATATGTATGAGTAATCATATACAATGTTTGGGGAAAAAATAAGGCACATCCACAGATTATAAAGTAGCATGTTATAGACTATATATAGGATTGGTGTGACTTTGAGCAATAATTAATGAAAACTCCATGGTGATACAGACTTTGTTCAAATGACTTTTGTACGGGTTGCAGACCAAGAGCTAAGCTAAGTTAGTTTAGCTTAGCTCGCATAGCTGACGCAGTTTTCCATACTTGTGTGCAGACCGCAAACTAAGCGAACTAAGCTATGTGAGCTAACTAAAATATGCGAAACTAAGTTAGTTGTGTATGCCGATGCGCAGTTACACGAGCTAAGCTAAGCCCCTCCCGCTGCCCCGCACACCATTTGCACATCCTTCGCCACACTGACTGAGCTTTGGCTTAGCTGTTGGTGTGCACGCTATTTATTTCTAGCTTAGCTTAGCCTAGCTTGCTTGGCATAGCTTAGTTTAGCCTTGGCATAGATTAGTTTTCGGTCTGCAACCGGCTTTGACCTGAATCAAACCATAATAAAGATTTTATAGTAACGTCATCTATTATCGAAGTATGTAAATTCGCGTTTATATTAAATAATATACGTACCAACAAACAATAAATATTAATTCGACTTAGGGTCCTTCAAGAAAAGAGCGTAGCAATTCTTGAAAAGCCGGCAACGCACCCGTGAGTATCCATTGGCAAATAATATCACTAAACATCAGGTGAGCCTGCCAGATTGCCATCTGTGCTATAAAAAGAAAGTTCCTTCAGTGAATGCGCACGGTGTATGGGAATGTATTTAATATAATATGAGTCAATAAAACTTATTTATCTAAATTTAAGTACTAGGATTAATTTAAATAATTTCAGGTATGGTTATTCCTTCAACATTATCTACACACTGCGGAGAAGAGGAATCTGAGTTCAGCGGAATGTTTAGCTTATTTATATCAACTCAGCTTTAGTACACTTGGAAAGGTGAGTTATTATTCATATATTTCTTATCAAATGAAAAAGGCCGGCAACGCACTCGCGAGCCCTCTGGCATTGAGTGACCATGGGTGGTATCACTTCAACATCAGCTGAGCCTTGTGTCGGTTTGCCGCCTGTTCTTTAAAAAAAAATTAAAGGTCAAGCGAGGTAGAATACAAAATACCATCCGTATCACCTCGACGTCCGGCGTTCCAGTTCCACAACTGAGCGTTTTTAAGGCAGTTTTTGCCGCGAACCACCGCTATGCTTATATATCAAATGACTAATTTAGTTCAGTTTTATTAAAAATATTAACTATTTAAACTGAATTGTCCCTTTCTATCACGTCATAAACAGAATTTGATAGAAAGAGAGAGTATTACTACTAAATCTTATTGAACTACACTTTAGTAACAGGCAGCAAAAAACTGTCTTTGACTTGCCTGGTGACTCTGGGGCCTCTGTAGAGCCCCACTTCATATATATAAAAATGTGTGCGTGTACTAGGTGTACACACGTAAGAAGTGAAACTTCTTTATGATCTTATTTTTTGAAAAATGATCTACTATATGCAACTTTACAGAAATTCGTTAAATTAGATAAAGTTTAACAAAAGGCTTTTATTATCATAGACATGAATACAAATATTTCATTTTACCTTATTACTACGAAGATTATTATAGAATTTCATTAATTGTAATAGAATTATTACTATCATTGAAAAACGTGACGATTTGCTACAAAATTTCTCCCATACGTCGATAAAGAAGTTTCATTCCAACGCCGATAAAGAAGTTTGACTTCAAAAAGCAACATGGCGCGTAACCGAAAAACGTGACGCGTAACGAAAAAATTTTACACTAAATTTTTTTCCAACCCCGATAAAGAAGTTTCACTTCAATAAAACAAGTGTTTTATTAAATAAATACAGATTAAACAAATTAAAATAAAAAAGTTTCCTCACAGATAAATATCTTAATACAGAAACCTGAGGCCAAGACCGAAAAGGTTGTAGTGCCAATGTTTTTAGACGCATTTCTTTGTTGTGTATAACAACAAACTATATTTTTTTAATATAATTTCAGGACTACAGTACAGAAGGCATGAGCAACAATATGCTGATGTTTTTACAGCATTTGAGGGAGTTTGGACTCGTCTATCAGAGAAAGGTATTTTTAACTATTCGGTAGGGTAGGTTAGGTAGGTAAAGGTATATTTACTATACAGTTTTAACCTTTAATTTGAAATTAGTACATGGTATAGCGACTGTTTTGGTAAATAATTTGTATGTAATTTCTATTTTAATTGTAATGTAGAGCGAGGGTAAAACTTGCTGAGTTTCTTGCCCGTTCTTCTCAGAACAAGGCCTCAAGGTAATTTTGCGAACGGATGGCGTAGTCTTGCTCTTTCGCGAATTTTGTAAACACTGTACAGCTTGTACAGTGGACTGTGAAATGTGTGTTTAAATTTATATGTATTAACTGTCAGGAGTATCTGTATAATATATGTAGTGTAGCTGCACTAGATAACTATATGATATGATGAGAAGTAAGAACCTAACAACCCTACGCATCCCTAAGCCCTACAGACGTACCCTAACACATAAGGAATACAAGGCTCGTCTCGAAAATATCCAGCGACGTTTCCTTCGTTTTCTTGACTTTAAGGCCCACCAGCGTTCTGATGGTTACCATCTACGTTGTCAACCTTACAATTTTTTGCCCCTTGAAAATCGAAGGAATATTTCTGATTTGTCTGCTATTTATTACAGATTGTTAGGGGATTCGTTGATTATCCGGAGATGTTAGCAAAACTCAACTTGCGAACAGACTTATATTATGGTTCAGAAACCGCCCTCTTTTCAAAATGCCTCCACCTAATACCAACTATAGGAAAAATACATTCATGATTCAAAGTGTACAGACCTATAACCAATATTCAACCCAGTTTGACATCGATCTTTTCTGTTCTTCCATTGTCTCTGTGAGACGCACACTCACATCCAGCTATTTCCATTAGAATAGTCATACTTAATTTTTTATTTACTAAAGTTCTTTAATTGTTTCATAGTATTATAAATTCATAAATGTTAATTTTATTCCTCCTATCTCCTTAAGGTATTTATGGATTATCTATACGTGGAGATTTGTAATTAGTACTGACTTTATTTTATTGTAATCATAATTTACCTTTTGTTAAAATACTGTAAATCTTCCTAAAATGCCATAAATAAATAAATAAGTACGGGATATCTGCACCAAGGGACCTAAGGTAACAGACGGAGCCCTACGGGTAGGATCAAAGGATTGAGGTGGTGGGATTACCTCAAAGCTATCAGACTCACCCCCATAGTAAGGAGATTGTAGTAGTTTTCACTATTTCTCCATTATTAAGGTATAAAGGTGTGAGGTCACGCGCTCGCGAGAGTTTCTAGCGTCGCGAAGCCGCGCGTTCAAGTTGAAAAACACGTCGCTTCGCCTCTGCATCATCATTTTTGACGTGACAACGTCTTATAATTCGATGGAACCGGCTGCACGCACGAAAAAACATGACTCATGCGGCGTTACCTTGCTCTGAGGCGTTACCTCGCTCTGAGGCGTTCCATTTAAGGCTTGAAGTGCAAGCGAGAGCGCGGAACGAGCTACAAAGAGGCACAGCTGTCTCTCTCCTACATGAGTGGAGATTGTTTCTAGAAACAATAATTGTATTTATGCGTACATATAAATGTAACTTGATCAATTCAATTGTGATTTCCATTTACCTCCTTCTCTTTATCCATACAAAATATCTATCAAACAAATAAAATTAAAACTTTCTTTTGTAAAACGGAACCATTCCATCAGTATTTTCTTATGACGTACACGTACAACTATCGTCAGTAAACCGACTTTACAGACAACCGATTTTTTTATTTGTATTATGCCCTAGGTTGTACAAATTTGGCGATTATTATAAAGTAAAATAGATCCTGTTAGATTCAAAAACGTTATTACGTTAAGTGTATATGACATACGGGGGTAATAGTTCGGTTTAAGTCTGCTTAACAGATTGGTTAACCAATGAACGCTATAAAATGCTATACATTATAATATTTTTCAAATCTTGTACGCTGCTTTTTGCACAGAATTCCAACAAAATTCCATCTTATAAATGTCAATTGTTTTTTTTTTATGGCTCTGGCACGGTTTGTACATTAGCCAGCGTCAAGTATAAGATTTTTTATAATTCGTGCTTTGCCTTTTTAGAAATTCGACCGTGTCCTCCATGTACCGAAGCACTCGCCCGGTACCGCACAAACCTCCCAAAGGCCGAGAACAAATTTAAATTAAATTAAAACTTGGAATCGAACCCGGTACCCCTCACCTAGCTGCTTTTTATCCTTTTCAGCGCAAAGCGGGTCGCTTTTACCCCACGCGTCTGGCGCTAAATATAACCTGTGTTCGAGATGGTATAGCGCCGTTGGAAGCCAAAAGGTCGCAAGGGTATATAGTCGTTGAGAGCAATTATCGCCTCTACGGGTATACGCAGAGCACATTGCAAGTCGCTCTTTTGGGACTCTTCACCGAGTTAATGTATAGGTAAGAGCTTAGCTATTCCCACATGGTGGAAAATAAATGATTTAAAAATGTTCCTAGTGTTCGACTTGAGTATTTTATATTATTTATTTACACTTTGTTGCATTATAATATAAAAATTTAAAATAATTACATGTAAAGGAAAGGAAAAAAAAGAGTGAGAAAAGAAAAAAAAAAGTATTAAAATAGATAATACATTTTTTTATGTAGGCAAGAAGTGCAAAAATAAACAGGAACAAAAAAACAACTAAATTAATAAAGGATACATGAAAAAAATAATAATAAAAAGTGCACATGAGTCATTATAATTTAATTTAAGATTTTAATATTATCAATATTGCGGTCGTGTCCAATGAAAGTGTATTTAACTCTCACTTGCGTACAACACGTACGAAATGAGACAGTGGGCAGGCTACATAGCGCGCATGGACAAAAAGCGATGGACCCGCCGGCAGCTTGGATGGAGACTTCGGAAAAACAATTTCCTTGACTTCTCACAAATTTAATTCAAGAATATAATACTTTACTTTTTTGCTTACACTTGTCTATGGTTTTGAATTAATTTTGGTTGTATGGTTTTGTCTATTTCTAGTAATTTTTTAATGCCATACAGTAAATTTTTACAGGTTCCCGAACTTAGTGGTCGGAGTGATAACTCGTGAATCAGTGCGTCAGGCGTTTCGAGGTGGAATCTCAGCTCAACAGATCATCAAGTTTCTGGAGCAGCATTCACATCCACAGGTATTTTGAACATCAAAAAATTGTGTTTTGTGTGTCTGTTAACGTAACACGTTAATTTAAAACAATGGATTTAAGTACTCCTTTTCACACAAATATTATGTCGAAAAGCATTGATCTCCTCCAAGTCACATAGAATTTCCATAATTCTAAAACAACCAACCGGAATTTGATGAATGTTTGTAAACTTAAAATAGATGTATATCCCAAATTACGGAGTTTTAAGTTTCATCAAAATCGGTTCAGTCGTTTTAGAGATATGGGTATCCACGAGTTTCTGGAAGGGACATTTATTATTTAGGTAGCTAGAACCTAGGTTGAAACCTTAGAACCTAGAAAATTTCATCAACATCACCTTGATGGCTGGAAGTCTTCCACAGTCTGTTTCACAAAGCGCTTTCTTTTGCGAACAAGCGAACTGTGGAATCGACTCCCGTTGGGGGTCTTTCCTGAGAGATACGACCTCCAACTATTCAAACTTAGAATGACCCCAAAGGCCGGCAACGGACCCACTAAAAATGAGTGTCCTGTTTCCCTCCTATTATTTAAAAAAAGTGAAATTTTTATACAAGCATTTGGGGGTTGGTTATTTATTAAATTAAATTTTCTTACTCCAGAATTTTATTCAAACATTTTACTAAACAGAATAATATAGTTATTTATTTTATATATTTATATTTCACGGCTTTTTCTCGAAGGGGTAGTTAATATACATCATATATGTAATTTTTTTATATTTTCAGATGCTGTGCGCTGAATCTGGTGGTATAAAGACATCATCACTTCTCCCGCCGACAGTCGTGGATCAGATCAGACTTTGGGAGAGTGAGAGGAACCGCTTCACGTACACCGAGGGAGTGGTCTACAACCAGTTCCTATCACAGGTTAGGTGGAATATATATTTTTTGACGTAAAATTGTAAATACCGTTAGATTGTAATCTATCTCGCGAGATTGTGGACTGTCGAAAGATTGTGAACCTCAACGTACTGCTTACAATTTAACGTATTAATATTCGTTAGATTGTAATCTATCGAAGTGAAACCGTCAAATTGTGAAACGGGTATCACTTATTCCACGTCATTAAATTATTAATCCCTACTCATCGGCAAAGAAGACAGAGGGTGTAGGCTGAGAGAAAAAGCCGGCGTAAAAAACTCTCGGTACTCTTTTAAAATAGCAAATCATCCAACAACACTTATTTTAAAACAAATATCGCAATTTAATTAGAAGTAGCCTGTCTAGCACTAGTCCTAGGCCATACACACATTATTATTATTGTTTTAACCGGGCTGATGTGACCCAGTAGTGAAGAAAGACCTGCTTAATTTTTTTGTGATAATGAGACTTATTTTGGAATTATCATCATTGGTCTAATTTTTCCTCAGGCTGACTTCGTAGTATTACGAGATTATGCGCGTGCGCAGGGCGTACTAAGTTGGCAGAACGAGCGCACACGTACTATGGTTGTGACAAGACCGGGACACGATGACGTCAAGAAGTTCTGGAAACGGTACTCCAAGTCCTCTTAGAACAAAAATATGACATAATATGGAGGAAAATAAAAAAAAACTGAATGTCTAGTTATAAAATGCCTAGATTAAGTTGTATATTGTAAATAAATTTTTATATTAATTATCTTTTTTTAAACTTCTAAAAATTTCACTCTTAACTAAAGTACTTTTTCATCTCTTTCTGTCAAATTGTGTTTAGGCTGTGCTAAAAATAGACAGAAGTTATTATAAAACGCGCGTTAGATGCCTACATTTATTTCAATACACAACTAACAAAAATACTTACACTTATTTTGGGGTTAAAATATAATCCTGCAAGCAAGAAGACAGCTGGCGATTTAGTAGCGCTGCGTTTCGAAAGTGTCGATGAACCATATCATTTGCTCGTGTCTGCCTCTTTGACTGTTGTTTATACTGCTTATAAAAGATATAAAAGGGTGTGTGTACTTATGTACGCGCGTAAGAAGTTATACTTCTTTAGCATTATTAATAATTTTGTGTCACGGTGCGCGCGCATCGTAAAATTTCACTCTCATCAATTTTTCATAACGCGCCTAAAGAAGTATAACTTCAAAAACATACATGAGGCCAGGCCACTGATATTCCGAAAGCAAACCAGAGCCAAAAGGCGTGGCACGCAAAATTATTAATTCATCAGATAAAGATTTCATTTCAGGGAATTGTAGTGAAATAAAATTAACGTCGAGCCTTTGGATTTTAATAATACAAAATATTGTTATATTTATTTAAACTTGGCTAAATATCAGCAAGTAGGCGGTGGGGGTGGTTTAACGGGTGCCAACGCTGCGTACAATTTGGAAATGGCCGATTGAACCATTCGTTGCAAAGCTTCATCATTGCTTGTTACATCCTGAAATATAAATATTTTTTTATATTAAGTGTTGGTCATAAATATACTATAATCCAATATGTATATAATACTAGCGGCTCCCACAGACGTAAACAAAGTATGACAGTACCGACTGCAGCGCCATCTGTCGGGCTGATTTGTGAATCTAGACCATCCAGGGCTCCACCCAAACGCAAACAAAAATAATCATTCAAATCGGTCCAGCCGTTTAAGAGGAGTTAGAACACGTAGAGACACGTAGAAATATATATCTAAGCTATCTTATCTTGTAAGTTAGATCAAACTGAACACGGTGTGCAAATTTTATTGAAATTGGTTAAGTAGTTTAGGAGTCCATAGCAGACAAACAACGTGACGTGTCATTTATATATATTAAGATAATAAAACCAATTATTTAAATAATTGGTAGGTAGTCGTTTAAATAATTAGTAAATCGGACAAAAAAATCTATAAAAAATAAAAATTATGGAAAGAAAAAAAAAGAATAAGGTACATTTTAAATGTGTAATGTGTATGTAACGTGTTCCACAGCGCTGATCATTCTACCAGAGACCACAACAATTAGGATTCCGAACTCTATGGAAGTATCTAAATTACCATCTGATGTATGTGATAACTTACCAAGGCTAGAAGATCAATATCCGCTCTTCTGCCGTTCACCTCCACGTGTAACTTCTCGCCTTTAAACATCTTCGGCACTGAGTCCTCTCCGAACATTTCTTGAAGCATCTCTATGACGCACTCCTGTGAAAATATATTTAACGGTTGGTGCCCACCAATAGACTATGTGCGCATTTAATACACGCTCGTACGGGGAAGGCGACCATCGTAAGCAAAATGTATACCTTTGAAATATTGTAAGTAATCCTACTTGCCTTTAAAAAAATTACGAAACATACTGAATTTTTTATTTCGTACACTGCAATTTCTAGAATTTTTAAACTAACTTCTTAGGGAGCGTTCAAGTATTACGTAACGCGTTTTGGGAGTGGGGGGTCCTTTTGTAAAACGTTACGATGCGGGGCGGGGAATGAATTACGCGTTATTGTTATATTTTCGACTTACACCACATAATAGTAAATTTAGAGACACAAGGTGGTCACGAAACGTTTTACTAGACTTAGGAACAGTACTGTACTTGGGTACTGAAAAACGTTACGGCGAGATACAGGGGGGGGGTCAATAATCTCCAAAAATTGCGTTACGTAATACTTGAACACTCCCTTATAAGGACGTGCGTTTTCAAAGATTTATACAGTGTACGTTTTATACAGTCAATTAGTAAATTCGATGTGTCAGTCTCGCTATTTGATAGATTACGTATATAAAATCTCGTTAATACATTAAATAAATTTCCATTTAATGTTAAATCAAACTCAAAATACATTTATCTAAATCAAATTTCTCTTAAATCGAGAACCGGACCAGAAAACCAATAAACTCCCTTTTGAAACATTACATGTAATGAAATAAAATTATAACGAAATATTCGTAGCGTAAACCAAAGACAATTTTTTAAATCGACAGTTAAATACACTTATTTCTGAAAACTGTTTAGACCAGTGCAGATAGCCTTTAAAAATAAATAAAAAGTGAAAAAAATTACAGTAGGATGAAACCCATTAGAAAAGCAGGGGAATATGATCAAAATGAAAGGAAAAATAAATTACGGTCGATCTAAGGTAGTGAAGGGGTAGGGGGGGGAGGTTTAAGGGTAAAAAACGGTTCATCTCGATTTCCGGCAAAACTAAAAGTCCTATCGAAGAAAACTAAGTTGTAGGAGATTTCAACGCACTGAAAGCACACCAACTTTTTGAAAAAAGCTGAAATTTTGACGTCAGAATTTTCGATTGAAAATTAGGGTGTTTTTACGATATTAATTCAAAATAAGGTGAAAAAATAAATATTTTTAAACAAATAAATTATAGTATATTTGGAACATAATAAGGTAAGTTTACACCAGATTTCGTTTAAAAAAAAAATTTTTGTAAAAGATAGAAATAAAAAACCAACTTTTTGGTTTTTTGAATTTTTCACATAAATTTTGAGGTTATGCGAAAAATGTGTGAATACAAAAGTTGTAGATCTTTTTATGACCTACAACTTTGACATGTAGTTTTCTTTGATAGGACTTTTAGTTTTGCCGGAAATCGAGATGAACCGTTTTTTACCCTTAAACCTCCCCCCCCCCCTTCCCCTTCCCGACCTCAGATCGACCGTAATTTATTTTTCCTTTCATTTTGATCATATTCCCCTGCTTTTCTAATGGGTTTCATCCTACTGTAATTTTTTTTGGTTTCAAAAATTATCGGCACTGGTCTAGTTAGGCTTATTACTATTAATTCTCAAGTTTATGTTAATACAGTGACAAAATATGTTTGTGTGTGTATTACCTTAAAGTGCATCCGGTCCAATTTGGGCGCGAGCGGCAGATGCGTGGGTTGGGGCATGGAGGCTGCGGCCAGTAAGGCCGCTACCACCGCATCCGCGTACATGTCTGACACCGGCTGCGCCTGCCACTGTTAACGGCGTAAAAACGAGATGTTAATATCACTACGTACGCAGTTTTGCCATAGAAATTGGGAAATATATAGATAAAATAAATATATAGGGAGGAAATGTAATTAAAATGTAGATCAAATCTAAGCAGAAAAAAAATATTGGTTGTTTGTAAAGTAGGTTTACGATCGAGATGTTTACGTGATAACGTCTTATTGGTGATATAAGTTTTTGGGAAGTAAGGAATTAATGAAGATAACAATTTTTTCAAATTTTAAATTACATCTATCGTTTTATTCACACTTTTGATGATAAATTTCGGGTGTAAAATGACAAGTTTACTTATTCGACTATGATATACATTTTTCTTCATACATTCACGGAATGACTGGCAGCGCTCGAGATGAGACAGGAGATCGGTCCGTCTCTCTCTCGTTATACCTGCGATCGCGCTCGTGAGGTTTTGGTGTGACACAAGTTTCTGAACATGTCACCCGACTAAAACGATTTTAAAGACGTTATCACGTCAAAACTATAACTGAAATCAATAAATAATAAAAGTTGGCGTTTAATTGGTGCATTTTGCGAATTAATTAGTACGTACGCTATGAATGTGCATCACGATCGTGACGTAACAAGACCAAATTCGTAAAACGGAAATATTGTTTATAAAATATTGAAAAATTATTGTAACCACGATTAACGGTTTAATTATTTAGGAACAAGGGTTTTTTTTTAAATTCATCAATCAATTAAAGAAACAATATATTAATACCAATAGACTTGTCTGTGCTGAATGTACAGATTATTACTATTGAATTCTGTAATGTGTACATTCTAATTACCAAAGCCATAGAATTTCAAAGCCTTAACTTATTAAGAGGTAAGTTAAGGATTTCTATATATTTTTTTGTTTTTCCACAAGTTATTAATACATATAAACTGTATGGGCATATTCACCTTTAAGGGTTACATTTGTATTTCTGCCAAACAGCTTAAAACATCGTCCCAATTATCAACTTCTCCATTGAAGAACAGATTACATTGAAACAGTAATTTGGACCATAGATTAAATTAGTACCTCTAGCGTGATAACAGGTGGTTCTATAATCATATCGAGACACCCATAGAGCCTCCACCTCGTCTCGCTAAGGAACTCCACGGTCCCGGCCAAACGAAGCACGGCGTGACGTAGAACGGCATTGGATCCCGTGTACTGGATGGATTGCCGTTGGACAACCTCTGACTGACTTAATTCTGTGTATTCTGGAATATTCATTTATTTATTAATATTCCTACGTAAATAAAACTGCTTCTACCCTTGGTCTTAAATTTCTGTACCTGTTTCGCGCACTTTTTGAAGTGAAAACTTCTTTAGCATCGTTGTGAATTGAAAGTCGATGAAACGAAAAACAGACAGACACATACATTCATGACAATTGACGTGGGAGAAAATGAGATAGGAAGCATTATACAGTGTATAAACTTTAAATTAGTGTAGTAAGAAGTTTTCAAAATAATAAATAAAATCCTGACGAAAACAAAAGTTGAGAAATATATAAATTTATATTCAACGGCCTTTCTATATATTTGCTGGCATGACATGACGAGCTTTCATAAACTAACACAAACACAGAACACGCCTATAACAACTCTCAAATACACACGCACACACAGCCATTCACATACTCATACATTCAACTTTTTACTAGAGAAACACATTTAAAAATAGACATTTTAAAGGAATTGAATAAATATTATATATGAAATACTCACTATTAAGATCTGAAGGTGCTAATATATGGTAATTAAAGTTCCGTTTAACGAGAACACCCTGCAATGTGTCCCCGGGCTGTGGAGGCTCTACGGCTAGCGACCCCATCACCTGAAATATTTATGGCATTTTTAAGTAAATGTCTAATTAAAATATTGTTTTTTTACTCGTCACGTGACACAAAGAGGTCACAAAAACTCGATTCGACGATTACGTCACATGCCAGTGAATAATAATATGTCTCGGAAGTTTAATTTTAACTGTTTTAATCCTAAATATATGTACCTTATACTGTCTCGGGAGTTGAATTTCGACTTGTTTTTATCTAAATATATGTGTAATTTAAGAATTATTAACACGTAGAATACTTGACGTTCGTTTAGAAGTACGCGTCATAAAGACGGGCGACGTCTTGCCTAAAGAAGCGTGCCACCAAGAAACCAAAGATAACAGAGTCCCTACAGATAGAACCAGAGGTCCAAAGTAGGATTTTCTCCAAGCTGTCCGGCAGGGTCAATATGATAATTCAGAGCGATTTAAAGCGGATCATTTTTATTTATTTATTACAGAAATACATACATTATCCTTACAGACTAAGCCAATATGATAATGTCGAGAAACATTTAATAAAATATAATAAAGAACATAAATCATATTAAACACATAATATACACAATATCTACACTCTGCCAACATATAAATATGTCGATAGTCATAGCTAAGCAGAAAATCATGTCTATATACCTTTGCAGTTTTATCCCCTCTGAAAGTGAGTGCCAGTAGTTGTGTGTTCCTCGGCGTATGAACGGCCAGCCTCGATCTATGTTCCCGCTGCAGCGCTGCCTTCAGACGAGACATCTCATTCTGTTCTCCGTGCACCAACACCTTGAAAACGAGGACTATATAAAGCATATACGGGCAACCACCGGCCCGCTGTATGATATGATCCGGCCCGCGAGACATTTTGAAAACAAACAATTAAACAAATATTGCATTAGGTCTACGGGAGTGACAGTGAGTAATAACATTGCCGTATTATTTCATGTCTAACATCTATAGCAAAAAATATTATCACTACTTTAAAATGCACTAAGTACTTTTAACGCGGCCCGCGAAGGTATTTGCAAGATAAAGTTTGGCCCTCAACATGTCAAAGGTTGCCCATACCTGATATAAAGCAACTAACGCCTCAGGTACAAATTCTTAATTGTCGAATTAATAGGAAAACAGCTTTTATAAACATGCAACAATTGATGCCATAAAAATTTTCAAGTGAAAATTCTTATGACATCAATTGTCCTAAAACCTCTAGACTTGACTTCTGCATCTGGTTTGGTTGTTTTTTAATAAGCAATTAGGTGAACCTTCTGTGCCTGACACTGTCATATATAAATCTATTTTCTTTAAGTATTACGTCACGCAATTTTTTGATATTATTGACCCCAACCCCCCTGTAACGCGCCGTAACGTTTTTCTGTACCCAAAAGTAAAACGTTTCGTGAGTGACTCTTTATACTTTAAAGTTACAATTATGTGGTGTGAAGTACTTGAAAGTCGAAAATAATATTAACAATAACGCGTAATTCAAACTCCGCCCCGCATCGTAACGCTTTACAAAAGGAAAAAAGTTCGTTACGTAAAACTTGAACGCTCCCTAATAGGCAAGTAGATAAACCTTCTGTGCGTGACAAGGTCATGTATAAATGTTTTTGAAGTTATACTTCTTTAGGCGCGTTTAGAAAAATTTATGAGAGTGAAATTTTACGATGCGCGCGCACCGTGACACAAAATTATCAGAATGAAGTTGCCCACTAACGAATTCTTTTTCACAAAGACCTATTGTTACTTAGTTAAAAGGTTATGAAACATACCTAGTTATTAAATTGAATGAATAATATAATAAAATAATAAATAATTATAATTATTAATATTAATTAATAATTGAATAATATACTAAATATTAAAAAAAATAAAGAAAGCCAAAGAAGTATAACTTCTTACGCGCGTACATAAGTAAACGCACCCTTTTTTTTCTTAATAGACAAGTAGGTGATCATTCTGCGTCTGATACTGTCAAATATATACAGCAATTAACCTAAAATAAATTTCGGAAACTACGAAAACTACTAAATCTATCTAATCGAAGGTATAATCGATTATTTTACACTTATGTATTTTGGTATGTTACACTAAGATCCTACACTTGTAAGAATAAAACTTCAATGCACTCACCACATGCGGTGGTTTCAATATATTAATGAATTCTGACGTTTGCTGGTAGTCAGTGTGCGCCGAGAAAGAGATGTAATCCACGGACATCTTCAAAGGCAGCTTTTGGCCTGACATTGTCGTGATCTCTTCTGGCTCCGATAGAATTGTCTTAGCCAAAGTCCCTTCCACGCAGTAACCTGTGGAAATCGGATATATGTATATACTGTTTTAAAATATCGATGGCGATCGGTGGCAGGGCTGGCAAAATGCCACGGGCCCCCGACCCAAGAGATATTATGTTCTATGGATGAATGTGAAGTCTCCAATACGCATTGTACTAGCGTGGGGACTACAGACAATTCCCTCTCGCCTTAGAGAGGAGGCTCATGGCCATTAGTGGGACATATACAACGTGTAATTGAGTACGCTGAAAGTCTCGAAGTTTATTAAAATTAAACTGAGTACAACGTGACGCTTTTTACCCATCAAAAGAATTTGCCACAGGCCCCAGGTGGTATAGTTACGCCACTGCATAATATGGAACATTTTCATATACTAACCCCCCCATAGACTGTTGTTAGCTCCAGAATAAAAACCTAAGTACTCAATTGTTAATATAATAATAACTTTTTGACTTGACAACGTCTAATAAATCGATGTACGCCGGCTACACGCACGAAAAAGCATGACTCATTGTCCCGTTACGCTCATTGTACGCTTGCGCCGCATCTATCTATCTTCCACTCGATTTGCCTATGCGTCCGAGGATTCCCTTTTTTGTATCCATACAAAATAGTGATAATTCAATAAAAATGATTCAATATTATTCATAAAAGTATGCAATCATTTCAACAAAGTTTTGTTATGACGTTGTTACGTTAAACTATCGTCCGTAAACCGACTTTACAGACAACATTTTTTTTTTAAATTATTTCATTCTCTCCATAAATACTTCCTCAGAGTTCAAGGAATAAAAACACTTAAATTACTCGAATTGGTTCAGCCGTCTTCGAGTTTTTCGTGTAGCAACATATTTTGCGTATCATTTGTATTTATATAGATAGATTTTCCAGCTGTTATAACCACTTACCAGCTATAATAACACCGTTCTTAGGATCCGTACACCACGACTCAAACAGTTCCCGGGAGAGTCCAGACTGCATCATTCCCGGAGAGGCCATTATCACACAAGGCCCTATATCCTCGAAATGGTCTATTCCCTGAAATGTATATTTTTTACTTATAAAAGATTTGGTAACAGACAATTATTATTACAATAAGCTTACGTCTAGGAACATACAAAAATAACAATTAAACCTGATTACACACACATTAACAGGCAAACACAGCATGCTTTATACTTAATAAATATTGCTTCTTAAACTTCTGACGGACGTCGTCGACGTTCGTAATCGAAATTAGTAATTTGTGATATATTATCGACGCATCGAGACATAACATATATAGCAAAACTAATTTTGCTCCCCGGGGCAAGGGATATATTATAGATTACTTAAGCTTAGGTTTCCTAGAAAAGCGGTGCCGTTATCCAACGGCCGTAATGTAACGCTGGATGACGTCACCCATACGTTGTCTATAAATAACATCGGAGTAGGTTTTCTAGAGAACGTTGAGTGTCACCGTTACGTCAAATAGTGGTGCTGTCATTTGCATGACGGCCGTCATAGCGGTTATAAACATTAGCTCAACGTTTTTCGCCTGTAGCGGTGCCCATATTTAATTAATACCATGAGTGGAAACGTGACTTGGACGAGCGAAAATGATGTTTTTTTTGCATTATGTTAAAAAGTAAAGACGGTCGTTATTAACAGCACCGCTTTTCTAGGAATCCTAAGCTTTAGCGGTCGGAATAACAAGTACACAATATATATATACACAATAAGCGCGATTCATATGACATCATTGTAGTGTTTGTAGTAGCATATTGTAGATGTCGCTAAAGTGAAAAAGATTATACCTACCAAGTCAAATGATAAAAATTCAAGCCCGCGATTACAAGTTCTCGGTCAATGCTATCAATTTTTTCATATAAAGTGACCTTAAGATAATTTCATAAGACAAAGATGATTAAGTATCATTCGAACTAGTACTTTGTGTCACCTGCTTGATTTTTAATTTATTATTATTAATAATTAAGGTAAGCTAACTACAATTTCATTCAGTAGGTACTTTTGCACCTTTTGTGACCTGACTAAAGCCTGTTGCACGTATGTATTATTTTAAATAAAACATCTAATACGACTATTAGAGTATGGGTGAGACACATTTGTTATTACATTCAAAATCTGTTATAACAACATCGAAGGGACTACTCATATTTGGTCGTAAAAACCTATAGTCATCATAACAGTCGTTGTTCTTAAGAACCTAATACAATAGAATTCAGCCGGGACCTTTGATTTTGGTCAATATAACTGATATGTTGTTCTAAACGATGTCGTCGGAAACGGTTTTGACTGTAGTTCTCTTAATAGTTGAACTTCCCATTATATGCGTCGATTTTAGGTCTTTGGTGGTTTTTGACGTTTCTCTAAGAATATTTTAATGAGGTCATAATAAGAATAAAATTATATCGAACGCAAAATCAAGAAAGAACGAAAGTTGCGTTGCGAAAACTGCTTTCTTATAAGTCGTATAGATACTTAGTCCGGTCAATTTAGACCAAAAAATGAGAGTGAAGTTACATAAAGTCCCAACAAGCTGAATTTCTGTTAAATTGTTCAAAACATAATTATAAACAATGTCTAGAAGTTCCCCATCATTCCCGTGTAAGGAATTTTTTTTATTCAGGGGCAAAGGTCAATACACTCAGTATACAAAAAATATAATTTTATATACAATTATGAATGTATTTCATTTAACAATCAGAAAATATTGTTAAATAATAAAAGATTTGCAGTATGTTACCGGATTTCGTTAAGGAGCGACTGATAAAATGGCTAGAGGATCACCGCGAGTTAGTTGTCTGCGCGTTCTGCTTGCCGGCCAGCTTCATATTTACATTAGTTCTGCGCATACGCAACGCTGTTCGGCGTTTCATTAATAGCTCACAAAGACACGATGGTGCGGTTAAAGAGATACAGTGTAGGGTAAGTTATTAAATAACTCATATTCCTAAAATAATAATGTCATATTTATTGTTTTTTTTTTAAAAACAAACCCCCCCCTCCAAAATTCCGATTGACCGATTTCAATATATATATATATATATATTAAATGATAAATGATTTATTTCTGTAAGTAGGTTTTTACAAACACTTTTACACGTCAAACATTTTTTTTTTTAAACTAGATGAGATCGACGTTTCCTATCTGACTACTCTGAGAAGAAACGCCGAAACAAACTCAGAGGTCACAGTCTCTTTTAAAGTCCAGACATAACTAACAAGATTATGTGAAGACCATGTAGATTGTTGTCTGAAATGGTCTTTTGAGGAAAGAACCACACAGATTGAGTGGACCTGTCAAGTCCAAAGACAAGACATTTGGGTAGGCCGCAAAAATTACTGAAATCGGTCAATATATATATATATATATAATTACGTACGTGTGCATGTCACTGAACTCCTCTTAAAGGGCTGGAGTCTGGACCGATTTGAATGATATTTTTTATGCGTATTGGTGGAGCCTTGCATGGTTTAGATTCACAAATCAGCTATCTTCATAGGCAGATGGCGCTACAGTCGATACTTTCAAACTTTGTTTAATATCCTAATCGCTTAAAATGTCAAGCAGGACAACGTCTGTGGGGTCCGCTAGTTAGTATATATAAAAATGTTAAAATATGCTGAGAGTGTGTAAATTTCAGCTCAGGAGAAATTATTCTTTAATCCGTGGGAGCAAAACCAAACCAAAACGCTATCAAACTAAAGTTGAGAGGAAGTGAAATATTTTAAATCGTGTAGGAGTCATTCATAAAATTGTGTTTTGCAGGTGCAGCAATGGAACAAGCAGCCCAAAGGTCTGCTATGCACATCTCGGCCCAATTGGTTATCGCTATCTACAACGTTCTTTCAAAAGCACCTGCACCATCGTGTGCCCATACCATTATACGACATTTTGGAGTTAAACGAAGACGCGATGACTGTTCGAGTGGAACCGATGTGTACTATTGGAGATATTACTGAATATCTTATACCTAAAGGATATTCACTTGCTGTGACCATTGAGTTAGTTGACGCTACTTTAGGAGGTAAGAAACGTGTGTGCTGTGACGTTTCGGCTTACGCAGGTACTGTCTGGGCATGGATGCTTTGGGCGTAAGGTGCGTAGAAGGGAGTTGCATCCGTTGAGCCACAACTGTGGTGCTCTGAATGACACGGCGGAGCATACTATGAGTGTGTTACCACGACAAGGGAGCGTCATGACCTGGTATCGGTCTAAGAGGGGACCTCACTTTACCCGGTATTATATTAGCTATGCTAGAAAGAGCAGTGTTGGCCTAGTGGCTTCAGCGTGCTACTGTCATACCTGAGGTCGTAGGTTCGATCCCCGGCTGTGCACCAATCGACTTTCTATGTGCACATTTAACATTCACTCGAACGGTAAAGAAAAACATCGTGTGGAAACCGACATGTCTTAGACCCAAAAAGTCGACGGCGTCAGGCACTGGAAGGCTGATCACCTACTCGCCTATTTGATTTAAAAATGATCATGAAACAGATTCAGAAATCTGAGGCCAAGACCTAAAGAGGTTGTAACGCCACTGCTTTATGTTTTATGTTAGGAAGTGAGGGGGCCTGGAGTGCAATGGTCTCCTTTTGTGAGCATGTCATGCTGCAGAAGAGGTCTGGTGACCATAGACTGGCCGGTGGTTCAAGGCTGGTCAAGGGATCCAGGACTCCCATGCCCCTGGAGGCTGGGCAGAGTCTGGCTTCATTATTAGTACATTATAAACACAGAGAGTGTGATTCCACTTTCGTAAATATATAGATAATATATATATATATATATATAGATAATTGAAATTATTTAAAAAAGCTTTAATCCAACTTTTTTGTAGGTCTCGCTTTCGGTACGGGAATGTCGACTCACTCTCACAAAGCTGGCCTCTACCACGAAACAATTACGAGCTATGAAGTCGTTTTGGGTGATGGATCCTTGGTAACGGCCACCGCGAACAATGAGTACTCAGACCTATACAAAGCTCTGCCCTGGTCTCATGGCAGTTTAGGATTTCTAGTCGCGTTGACACTCAAAATAGTCAACGTTAAGCCTTATATAAAAATAAAATACATGCCAGTTACTGGACAGAAGAATTATTGTGATACGTTAAGGGATTATTCGGGTGCGAATGAAGCGAAACCCAAGTACTACCCTGATTATATCGAAGGCACTATATTCAGCAAGGACGAGGCCGTCATTATGACAGGAGATTATTCCGACTACGATCCATTAATTCCAGTCAATCACTGTTCTAAATGGTACAAGCCATGGTTTTACAAACACGTCGAATCATTTTTAAAGAAAGGCGAAACTGAGGAGTTGATACCTCTAAGGGATTATCTACTTCGGCATAATAGACCTATTTTCTGGGTAGTCGAAGACATGGTATCGTTTGGCAATCACCCCCTATTCAGAATTCTATTTGGCTGGTTGTTACCCCCGAAACCAGCGTTCTTGAAGTTCACTACCACCCCTGGAGTACGAGCCTACACGTTTACAAAACAGGTATTCCAAGATATCGTGTTACCTATACACGAACTGGAGAAGCAGATCGACTTAAGCACGGAGTTATTTGACAAATTTCCATTGCTCGTTTATCCGTGTAAAGTATTTGATCACGGTCCATCGTCTGGTCAGCTTCGTCGGCCGCCATCTATATATATGGTACCGGGCACTAATTACGCAATGTACAACGATTTAGGGGTGTATGGAGTACCAGGAAAGGTGAAAGATAAGGAACCGTACAATCCAGTAGAAGCGATGAGAAAAATGGAGAAATTCACACGAGACGTTGGCGGTTTCTCCTTTCTTTACGCGGACATTTTTATGACGAGGAAAGAGTTTGAGGTTATGTTTGATCTGTCATTGTACGAGTACATCAGAAAGAAGTATAAAGCGGAAGGTGCGTTCCCAGACCTGTACGATAAGGTTAAACCGGAAATTGATGTATTCGCAATTGGCGAAAAAAATGCAATATCTAGTCAATAGGTGGATTAAACTATTTGATTACGAATAAATTCTCATGCCAATATCGTTTATTTTATTATTTTAGTAGCTTGTATATTTAGATTCAAAAATTTACGACATGTGTGTTTCATTCTGAGGCCATGACATATTTGTGGAGCCACTTGGATTAAAGGCCGATTTACATTATCATTAGTGTTTAGGAGAGTGCTTTAGGATAGTACTTTAGTTGAAACATGTAAACGCTACTTGCTATAGTAAACGCTACGCTAAAGAACTTGCCTTTCAAGTTGTACTAAAGCACTCTCCTAAACACTAAGAAAATGTAAATCGGCCTTAAAAGTACTTCCAAAATAACTATGCATATACAGACATTCGCCAGTGGTCAAATTCTCGGAAACATCCTAATCATTGAATCGTTAGCGCCCTAAACAATGCACTAGCATTTTGCACCTTGTTCGAAAGAAATAGGAGTCAATATCATGTGTACACAATCGAAATATACGATACGACCACTGGCGAAGATCTGTATGCGCATTATTAATTTGGGAGTACTGTACTATTATTCCAATTCAGTTATTCTATTCATATTGTCCAAAATGGCAGAAGTTTTTAATGTTCTTAACCTAAGAACCTAAGTTTCAGAGTACATTCTAACTTTCAACTCAACATCGAAAATGAATTTTTTAATAATATTAGTTTTATATAACGGTTGTTTTAAATATTAATATAACTGACCTTCAAATTAGAGATATGTCTGAAGATAAACGGATTGTTAACTGCGATTTGTCTTCGAATGCGGTCGTTCATAGCGTTGATGTAAGTCTGGTACACGGCCATACATTTCTTCGCAAGTGACGAAGCGTAGTATATAGGAATGTCTTGCAGCTCGGGATGAAGAGACCAGTATTCATCTATAACATATAGAATATTCTTAATGGACTTGTAAATAAGCAGTGTTGGATTAGTGGCTTCAGCGTGCGACTCTCATCCCAGAGGCCGTAGGTTCGATGCTGTGCACCGACTGACTTTCGTTCTATCTGCACATTTGACACCGATCGAACGGCGAAGGAAAACATCGTGAGGAAACCGGCTTGCCTTAGACCTAAAAAGTCGTCGGCGTGTGTCAGGCACAGGAGGATGATCACCTACTTGATTAACTTGATATTATATTAACAAATGATCATGAAACGGATACATTTATAATTTATCTAAGCCCCCTGACCTAAACAAAAGGCTGCAGCGCCACTGATTTTTTTATGAGATAAGCAAATACATAGAAATACAGAAATGCCTACTGAGGATAAAGTACAAGCAGTGCTTGAATAATTAACAAAATATTACATACAAGAAACTAAACTAAAACAAACAAAAAGTAAAAGCTAATCTTAGAGTCATAATTAATATATATAAGTAGCTAGCAGAAGAGAAATACTCAAAAAGAAGATGCTTAAATAAATTTAAAGACAACTTGTCTGAAATCAAGAGGAACTCTTTATCCAAAGCGGGATACTTTGCACAGTAAAGTGTTCGAATTTAGTTTTATGATTAGGAGTTTCAAGAATTAGATTGTCAAGAGAACGCAAATCAAAACTACTGCCAGAAAGGAACATACAATTTTGCTTTAAGTAAGGGGTTTTAAGATCAAAAAGAATAAACAGAGAAGTTGTAAAATGCTTAATATGCGTTGCTGCAATAATATTATGCTTTTGTTATATGAATTAGTAAATTTTTCTTTGCGACTGAGGCGCAACTTAGCAGCTGTGGTCTCTGGCAGAATGACCAGCGCTATGGAACATTCTGCTCCTCAGCATAATGCTGAGCCAGGGCCAATTACAACCACAGCACACACGCATTACACACTTGAAACGAACGGAATGGGATTTTTTTCTGTGAGTATTGTTATTTTGTGTGTTTATGTGTGTGTGTTTTCGTATGTAATAAATGTTATGTCTAAATTATATGGCACTGTCTTACCCAATATAAGTAATAACTCCTGTGCGCGTCCCAACGCAAAGACTGGTATGAGGCAGCGACCACCACGCATCACTATATCACTCACAAGGCTTGTGAACCGACTCTCTCGCTCCTCGCGTTTTTCGTGTATGTGTGTGCCGTATGTCGATTCCTTAAACAATACTTCATTCAAAAATGGACTCAAAATACATGACATTGTGCGATGTAAAACTACCTTTTAATCTATTTAGGGAGCGTTCAAGTATTACGTAACGAATTTTTGGGGGGGGGGGGGGGTCCTTTTGTAAAACGTTACGATGCGGGGCGGGGATTGGTATCTTGTAGGTATAAAGAGTCACTGGGTGGTCACGAAACGTTTTACTATACTTGAGTACAGTACTGTTGTACTTGGGTACAGAAAAACGTTACGGCGCGTTACATGGGGGGGGGGGGGTGTCAATAATTTCCAAAAAATGTGTGACGTAATACTTGAATGCTCCCTTAGATAAAACCACACATTTATAAGTAACAATTATTAAAATTTTTCAGTGCAAACAAGCTAACTTTCCAACTAGCCTTTTTTAAATAGCTCTATTTTTATTATTATCCTTTAATAGAATTTAAAAAAACTAACCGTTATCAATACATCAGGATGTACGGTGGGTATTTCGGCTGCCATTAAATGTCTGTCTTCTTGTCTTGAAAAATCTCCTGTATATAAAACCTGAAAATAGTTTTTACTTCTATAATTTGACATTCAGAAAACATTGATAAAGAAAATCAAAGGGGCCTCATAGCCTAGCGGTCTTATTAAGTGGCAGCTAGGTGAGGGGTACCGGATTCGATTCCCGGTTCGAGAGCAAGTTTTAATTTAATTTCAATTTGTTCTCGGCCTTTGGGAGGGTTGTGCGGTACCGGGCGAGTGCCTAAACCGTACATGGAGGTCATGGTCGAATTTATAAAGACAAGCACGAATTATAAAAAATCCTATACTTGACGCTGGCTAATGCACAAATCGTGCCAGAGATGGCTCTGGCACGATTTATGGATTTTTTTATTTTTTTTGTTATGGAAAACGATTTTTTTTAATGGAAAAAAAAATCAATGGTATTGTCAAAAGACGCGATTTAATTGCTGTGAAGAGTTTTTCCAATCAAAATCTACTATTATTCAGTAGCAGTTGCCTACAGACCTCTTAAGGTCTTAAAGAAAATATAATAAACACAACAAATATATCTGTTTTTTATAACAATGTGGTAGTAATGGCAACACTTGTATTTTTGCAATTCTTACAACCAGTACCATAGATATAGCACCAAGACATATATATTTTAAGCTATTCCTACCTTAACACCAGCAATCTCAATCATAAACATAGCAGCTCCAAGCACATGTCCAGCATTATATGCCCAGAACCGCACTCCTCGCACATCTTTTTCCTCGTGAAAGTTGATTGTTTCTATACGATCCATGGATCCTTCTAAATCCGACTCTGTATACAACATCTGCTCTGTTGATATGTTACTGAAAATTAAAACGCAAAAAGTACTAAACATATACCAGGTCATTCAATGTAAAAATCACTATGAAAAATTGATTATATCATCTCAAACAGAATATTTAAAAAAAATTGTCAGCATAATTTTATAATACAACTAGCAGACTGGCCAAGCGTTGCTGTGGCTAAGGTTTTTGTTATATTACATAGTAGTAAACTATTCAAGGGAACGGTAGGAGAATTATTATATTATGTATTGGTGGTAATGCCATTAAATTGTAGCTTATGTGAAATGTTGGTACTTTCAACACAGCAGCATCTGTTAGAATTGTGACTATTAAATAATAAACCAATATTTTGCAACAAAATAATATTGCGGGTATAAATTGAGATGTAAGATATCCTATCTTTTAAGTTAGATCAAACTGCACATGGTGTGCAAATTTGATTGATATTGGTTTGGTAGTTTAGGAGTCCATAGCGAACAAACAACATGACAAATAATTTATATATATTAAGATATAGTTTTAATTTAAAAACTGTTTTAGGTGTAACTCCAAGTCTTAACCAACACATACCTAACTTTAATGTAATCTGATACAAGCCACCTGTAAATGGCTTTAGTTGCATGTGTCATAAAAACTCTTCCTTTAAATGATGTTTTTGTCAGAAACCAAGGTAGTGCTCCACTATGGTCCAGATGAAAGCTGTAAATAATAATTGTAATCCAAATATTAATACAAGTTAACAAAACAAGAGTTCCTTCTTTATATGAATATATTAAAAATAACATTAACAATTTCCTTATAATTCCAAAGTTGGGTATATATGTACTTACTGAGATATAAGCAGTAAATCCACTTCATCAGCTTCAATAAGATCTACAAATGGCAATGCATCCATTCCTGATAAGCCGGGGTGAATGCCGCAGTCCAGCTAAAACAAGAATTAAAACTTCTTAAGCACAAACTACAATTAAACTAACTTTTGATAATAGTAATAAATTTATGTGTGTATTCTTACCATAATTTTCTTCCCTTTAAATTCAAGCATTATGCATGATCGCCCCACTTCTTGTCCAGCACCTCTAAAAAAAACTTGTAAATTAGTAATTCCACCTGCAAGATGATGTATGTATGTTTGTTCGAAATCGTTAGTTACTTGATCTTGATCTTAAAAAATTATGTTTAAAATATACACCAAACTCTTGTTTGCATAACTAAGAAATAGAAGATAACAAAATGATAATTATTTTCGCTAACTACAACTTTGTAGATTAAGGCAAGAGATCCCGAATTTTCAATCGTTAATAAGTGATAGATAAATCAGATGCAGAAAAATTAAGAAAACAATATTAACAAATTAAATATTTACAAGGGTCGAATAGTTAGTTGATCACTTTCTTCATATGGTACAGCATCGACGCCTTTCCGTGGATTAGTTGTCATTTTTATATAAATTTTGTATTTATCAATACAGTTTCATTTATAGTACTAATAAAATGTATGTATTAGTTATTTGTAACATACACCCGGTAATCGACATAAACAATGAAATAGGTTAAAATTATATTTAAGAACTATCAATTGTCATCTGTCAACATTCGAATCTCCGTCAAAACATATGGATGTTAGGATTACATTGCACTTGACTGCGTCTGAGCCTGTGGTTTTTGCTTAGTAATAAATGTTAAAAAAATAAATATAATCTGTGCACTGAAAATAAGCAACACATTACACACGTGTGAACTGTGAAACAAATTATTTTAAAATTAATTTTCTGAGCTTGGGTAGGTAGGTTATAGGTATGACTAAAAAGAAATTATTTGACGAAGATTCAGAGGAAGATGAGGCTGATTTGAAAACAGAGAATACCTATGCAAAGAATTATGATAGATGGCGGGAGAAGGAAGAACTTCATAAATGTAATTTACTATCTCAATTTCTGTAGATCTCTCATTTATTTTTCTTATATATAACCTGAATGTATGACAAGACAACAAGCCTAAGTTTTTTTTTTAATTTCATGTAAGAAGTCTTAATTACAGTTATGTTTAAAAAATATCAATATTGGTTAAATCTTTTCAACTATTGAAGTTAAATATTACTTGCATTATAATACTAAAATTAATATTAGGGTAAGTTATTAGATATTAATAAAGTAATAAATATACAGCTACTTATAGTTCTTATATGTTATAGTGGAACAGAAGTATGGTCAGAAACCCAGTTCAGATGTATCTGGGTCGGACAGCGAGGATGAAAGTGATGATCCTCCAGAAATTTCAGAAGAAATTGAAACACAATTCCTTAAAACCTTGTCCTTATTAAAAACTAAGGATCCTAGAGTATATGATCCCAATTATAAATTCTTCAATGAAAAGGTGGAAAAGGAAAAAGGTATGTATTTCAAATAAGTTAAGTTTAAGTTAAATTTGTAATCAACTTATGCAATAAACTTCTAACAATATTTTTATAAGGACAACAACAGTATCTTAAGAATTTGAAATTTCACTATTATACATAATTTATTGAGACCAATAAATTAAAAAAACTATTTTACTTATTTTAATTAATAATATTGTTATCAGAAATAACTGAGGATGTGAAGAAAGTGACTTTTGCTGACAGTGACGAAGATGATGATGATAATCCAAATATATTTAATATTGAGAAAAAAGCTGTGATAGAGGACCCTGCTCAAATTGAGGTATTTTTTACAATTTAAAATCTATTAATCACATTATAACATACATATTTCTTGACTGCTCTGCATTTGAGAAAGAACCAGCCGAAACACATCTTATGCTGGATGGCATATTAATAAAATAAAAATTTTGACATTTGATTTTGCATGTTTTACTGTTCATTCATTTTGATATAAATATGCACTTAATACATTCATTCATGAAGTTATTAGCATTGTGCATTTAGAAAATATTCAATCATATCATTTATAGATTTACATATTATCTCATGATTATGAAAAAATAGAAAAGTCAATTCTTCCACATTTTGGTCTGATAGCCTTTTATAAATTCTATAAAATTTGAGTAAAAATTATAGGATGAAAAATTAAAAAAATATTTAACTGGTAAAGCTGATCACATCAATGAAGAAATTGAAAAGGATTTGGAACCATTGAAAGCGTTGTGGTCTGATCCAAAACTGAATGACGGTGAAGCGTTTCTTAGAGACTACATCCTGAATAAGAGGTACATTAAATAGTTAGTAAGACTAGGGTTATTAATTTGTCTATCCTACCCATGAGCAATATGGACTAATCAAGGGAATAAAGCAATTATTATACTAAGCTCCCTTAGGTCTCACTATAGGGGTATGATTACGTCAACAGTAATTATTTACTTTTTTACACATATTTACACAACACATGCTTACAAAAATAATATGTTTATGTACTTATATTTTTGAGAGCTTTGCTTACTTTTGCTGATAAGAGGGGGGGGGGGGGATAAATTGCGGTAAATTTATATTTTCTTATTTATTAGTACAAAACAGTATTTTTAGATAAGTGTATATTTTTGATTAAGAAAATACATATTAGTTGATTACAATTCGTGTTATCAGGAGAACATGTATATTTTGTCAAATGCAGCATATTGTTTGGTAGCCACTGTCCAATTTATAAAGTGATGACAAATATATTGAATTGGCTTCTATAAACTTTCAGATATCTAGACTCGGAAGAAGTGGAAACAACAGATCAGAAAATCCGTGACGATGAAGACCTTGAGGCTGATGAAAAGACTGTTGAGGAGCAGGGCAAGTTTGAGAGAGCATACAACTTCAGATTTGAAGAGCCTGATGAAGAATATGTAAGAAAATCTTTCATATAATGACATGTAAACTAAGATACATTCACATTTTATGGATATAGAAATTCTGTACTTCAAATTTTTTCATTAAATAATTTATAGCAAAATTGCTAGATGACATTAGGTAATTAATTATACTTTAATAGTATGTTAATTTAAATACTGTCATAATGCTCACCTCCTTACCTTACTAATTCTAAAAAAGAGCAAATTTCTAAAAAGTTGCAAAGAACTATTATATATTTGTTTTAATTTCTATTATTTCAGCTAAAACGCTATCCCAGAACTATGAACTTCATTCGTCCTAAAGACGATCGTAGATCTCGAAAGCGAGCTGAAATAGCGCAAAGGAAAGAAGAGGAGAAGAAAAAGAAGATGGAGGAGATTGGTCGAATGAAAGCTCTTAAACTGAAAGAGATTCAGGAGAAGATCGCCAAAATCAAAGAAGTCACAGGGAATGAAGAACTACCTTTTGAGGTTTGTTTAATTTATTTTAAACTAGCGACCCACCTCGGCTTCGCACGGATGCAATGCTGATACTAAATTCAAAGTGCTATAGAGTATAGGGAGAACCGCGGCCTCCGACGCGCCGCAATGTTTAAATGTGTAATATCTTCGAAAAAATTCATTTATATCATATCCTGTAAAGGGCCAACTAGATCTATATTAAATCATCAATGTATTTAAAGTATTTAATTGGGTAAGGATTAATGCTGTATTGGTTAAAATCGCTTCGAAAATTAGCCATTATTTGTCGTAAAAAGAAATGACACAAAATGTTATTGTGGGATATCCATAAGAGATAGACATATACCATCGTGGAGTTTTCTGTAGACCTTTTCAATGTGTACAATACTTAGTACATTATTTTGATAAATCTCGTAGGGTTCGCAATGTAAGCGGAAAAAATGTAATTATTTACGATTTACGACATCACATTAGAAACCTCAAAAATAACAGTATTTCTCCATCCATATTTAATGGATGTTATTATACATATAAACCTTCCTCTTTAATCACTCTATCTATTACAAAAAACCGCATCAAATTCGTTGCGTAGTTTTAAAGATTAAAGGTTTAAAGATAGGGACAGAGAAAGCGACTTTGTATACTATGTAGTGAAGTGAAGCGGTAAGAAAGTTGAAAATATGTAGACGTTCCTGTTAATGTCCATAAGAAAGATTTATAATTTTGTATGAATAATAAAGCAAAAACTTTTGATACCAATGTTACGGAACTGAACTTAATATTGAAATTTATTCACAGGAAGCAGATATAGAAGGAGACTTTGATCCAGCAGAGCACGATAGACGGATGAAAGCAATATTTGATGAACAGTTTTACGGAGAAGCTGATGATGAGAAACCGGTGTTCCCAGATCTTGATGAGGAGCTGGAGATTGGTATGTAAAAACTAGAACATGACTTAAATTTAAAATCACTTTCAAAAGCTGTCAAACTGTTTCTCCATTAATTTCATCACATATGTATTGCTATAGGTGACATTGTGACTATTTTTTTATTATTATAGCCTCTATTCGGACATGCCAGTATTTTTCTTTATTTTTCGTATATTGTACTTTTCTTCCACTTTTGCTTGTCCGTTTGCCAGATGGCAAAGGCCTCCTCCAACCTTCTCCATTCTGGCCTTTCTATGGCCACTCTACCCCATGTTGTTCCCGCGACTTGTATAATGTCGTCGTCCCACCTTTTTTGTGGTCTACCTCTCTTTCTCTTTCCATCTCTTGGGTACCATTGTGTGATTATTTTACTCCATTTGTCCTTTCCCTTGATCATGTGGCCTGCCCATTTCCACTTTTGTCTTCTTATTTTCAAAGTTATGTCCTGTACCTTAGTCTTTCCTCTGATGTTGCTACTCCTTACTTTGTCTTTTCTTTTGATCCCAGTCATGCTTTGTGACTATACACATTGGAATAGATAGACAGTCTCGTATTTCAAAACACATATTAGGCAACTATGTCGGATAATATTATTTTAGGGGCTGTCAAAAATGTCATATATCTTAGTTTAGGTAGGTGTCATTAAGCTTGACAGTTCTCGAAACTTAATAATAAGTATCAATACAGGTTTTTTTTTCAAGTACATATAAAAAGTTCCACAGTGCTCAACACTAATAACTTGGCCATATAATACTCATTCTCGTATATATTTCAGAAAATTGGGACAAATTTAATGTGCAACAAGACAATAGGCAGGATGAAGATGAACTTCATTGCGAAGATGATGATTTTAATGTAAGTTTATAAAATAATAAATTTTATTTGTCCATATTATTACTGGCATCGAGAGTGTCCAGAGCGGCATCACTTAACATCAGGTGAGCTTCCTGCCCGTTTGCCTCCTGTTCTATAAAAAAAACTTGTCCACAGGCATTGACTAGACTAGAAGTAGACTTGTTTAAAAGTGTAATGGCTACTCCAATAAGTTGTAAATAATATTATTTCTTATATTTATTCACTCTATTAGACATACGAGATCTAAAAATAATAATTATAATAAAAACATTTACAGTTTTTTGTTTCATGATGAATTTGTTTTTTTTGTCAATTGAATGATGCAACGGGCGGTCTTAGCGATCCTTTCCAGGCTTCCATAAAAGAAAAGAAAAATACATTAATTAATCATAATAAAAATTATTAATTTTTATACGTGGATACATTTTCAGATGGATGCTGACTACGATCCAAAAGTAGCTAAGGAGAATCTTATAGAAGAATTGAAAAGAGATCAGAACAAGAAGCGCAGAAATAGGAAACGCAAATCGAAACTGGCCGAAATACTTGCACAGGAAAAGCCAAAGGTATAATTTTATAAATGTAATAAAATATTTGAATATTTTGAGTTTTATAATAAATCAGAGGTCAGGGACTTTCTATGATAAATAATATCGACGCCCATACCAAATACTAATAGTATTCACTGGTTGTAGCCCAATAGTTATTATGTCATATTACTAAGCATTTAAAGGTCAAAAAGCCCTAGGAACTATGAAATGGTAGACAGTATTGAACACCACCATGCCTCATTAGAAGAAGCTTTCTCATATACACAATTAAAAAAAGTGCGTACTGTTACCTTTATTCTGTTAGCCTTAGAGCTGACTTCATTCTCTCTTTTCAACTACGTAAACACTTTGCTTCCTATATAATAAACATCCCGCTAAAACCCAGTTAGTTGTTTCCTACTCCTTACTCAAGACGGTTGCTCCAAGTTCAAAATTTGTTTTTTTAAAAAAGCCTAATTCAAGTTCAGTTATAACAGTACGTAAAAAGTACACATGTCAAGTGAAACTTCTTTGGCAAACTAATTTTTAACTCTTGTTCATATTTATGCAAATCTAAAACTAGATTTCCGAGACTAAGAGGAAGGGGAAAAGGAAGATATGTTATATATTCAATAAATTATTTTGCATAAAATATAAAATACTAATATTTCATTAATTCTCTTTACGAAATTTTAATTTAAAAAATTTATTTTTAATGTATATATAAGGTAATTCACCCTTCTCACTCCCTCTCAATCGCTTTCTCCCTTTTCTTCGACAAAAACGCTGCACATCTTCGTGACGTTTCGTAAAAATTTACTCTCATGCGCCTAAAGAAGTTTATTTCAAATTGGCAAGGTGTTCCTAACACGCTTTAGATTTTTAGGTCTAAGCCATACAGGTTTTCTCGGAGTTGGCTGAGAGTTGTGAACATACCAATTTCACATTCTTTGCGTTAAGATTGGCCTAGGCTTAATGGGTATTAGGCTTACTGGAGAAGTAAATTTACTGAACTAAATTAACTTTTTTATGTCTTCAGTTCGCTCCACAAGTGGAAAAGAGTTATGCGGAATATATGGAAGAGTACTATAAAATGGACTGTGAGGATGTTATTGGGGATCTGCCGACAAGATTCAAGTACAGAGATGTAGTACCGAATGACTTCGGACTCACTATTGAAGAGGTATTTATTGTAACAGAGATATCAGCTAAGTTTCACATATTACGAGTTTTCATTATACATTTTTAATATAGCAGCCTTGCTTGCACCATTTATGAAAGACTCATACATTTTGTAAAATACACTGTACACAATACTTGTAGTCAATTAAAAGTATTACTTAGATACTTAGAACATCTAACCTGATGTTGCATTGTTGCCAGTTGCGTCTTATTAAAATTATATTTTATTAAATTTTAATTAAGAGTTACTTAACATAATTAAACTTTTTATAAATGAAAATCAAAACTTTCATATGAAATGATCTCTGAAATAAAGTAAGTGTATAAGTTCATAATTAATATTTTTTCCCCAATATCAACCCTTATTTAATGATTATTAGATTCTGCTGGCAGATGACAAAGAATTGACACAGTGGGTCCCACTAAAAAAACTTGTGAAATATCGTCCAGAGAATATTGAGAAGAGTGAAGTTAACACATACAGACTGAAAGCAGCGGATGAAAGATTAAAAAAGAAGATACTACCCAGTCTCTTTAAGGATCTACCAGAGTAAGTTCAATATATGTATGTTTTATTAAAATACTAGCAGCTGTTGCGCTTTAATGTACAGAGATTTTTATAATCAAATTTTAGTAAATAAAAATGCAAACAAAGCCACTTAGTATTGCAAATATTACATATTTAAAATCCAAAACTTTATCACAACACATAAATAAAAAAAAACCTTTTTTTTCAGAGAGCCTGAAATAGTAGTACCTGTTGAAGAAACTATTTTGAATAAAAAGAAAAAGAAGAAGAAAAATAAAAAGAAAAGTAAATCTGAAGACGCTACTGTTACCAATGATACTATTTTAGAGAATCAAGAAATAAATTCAGAAGCGACTAACATGGCTGAACCTGATAAAAAATCTAAAAAGAAAAAGTCTCATGAGAGTACACATGAAGGTTACATTGTAACTAATGAACTGTCAAATGTAGTGAATGAAGATAATTTAATTAGTCAAGATATAGATTCTAAAAACCATGTTCAGTCAAAAAAGAAAAAGAATCATCAGAGTACAAAAGAAGTTAACATTATAGCTAATGAACTGTCAAATCTAGCAAATGAAGATAATTTAATTAGTGAAGAAATTAATTCTAAAAATCATGTTCAGTCAAAAAAGAAAAAGAATCATCAGAGTACAAAAGAAGTTAACATAGCTAATGAACTGTCAAATCTAGGAAATGAAGATAATTTATTTAGTCAAGAAATAGATTCTAAAAATCATGTTCAGTCTAAGAAGAAAAAAAATACAATAGATAATGTGAAGGATAATTCAGAACATATTGAGATTTCCATAGATGATAAAACGAAAGTTGAGAAAATAACTACAGACAAGAAAAGTAAGAAAAGACATAAAAAGGTTCTGAATAATGAAACTATTTTGAGTGTAACAAGCAGTGGAGAAATAAACGAGAATAAAAGCCAACTGAATGGCAATCTCGGTAATGTTAATACTCAAACTAAAACTAAGAAAACGAAACATAACCATTTCATAGTAGAGGATGTTACGGAAGCATCAAATAAGGCAAGTACTCACGCGAGAACTGAAACTACGCAAAAACGTAAAGCCAACCATGATAATAGCAATATCCCAAGGAAAAAGAATAAGAATAAAAAACAGTGGAAGTCTCACGATAAGAATGAGAATACAAATCCCTTAGCAAAATTATCAGATGAACGTTTGAAGGCTTACGGGTTAAATCCCAAAAAGTATAGAAGTTTCTTGAAATATAAAAAGTTTTAAATTTTATTTGTGTTATTGTTATGGAAACTATTAAAATACATTTATATTTATTGTGTACTTTAAATATGTATAATTATTATGGGATTTTTTTAATTTTCCATTGGCCTTTTTTTTAGATAATATGTAGTGTATGAGACTATATAACCAGGTATTAAATGACACATTTAATTATATGAATTGTTGGTTAATTTAAAAAAATAGCATATTTTTATATATAATATAATATGCTATGAGTTGTGTAGTAATGAATGGCTATTATAGTCTTCATGCAAGTATATGTACCTAATAAAAACAAAATAATAATATTGGTCTGATTTGTATTGGTAAATTTTGAAAATCACTTTATCAAAATAGAATAAAGCAATCAACTGCCTCGTGCCACATGCGGTATAGTGGGTCTCCGGTTCTCAGGCTAATCGCAAAATAATTTACATAATTGTCTATGGCTTTTACATGTTACAGTTCTTGTATAAAATCGAAACAACAGTCATAATTTATATTTATCGACTCCAAGTCGATGATTTAAATTAGGACAAGATAAATAGATCAGCGCCGGTAGCCAGCGTTCTACGTGTATACGCCTTTACAACAGACGTGGGACCTCACTGCCCGAACGTAAAAAAGGACTAATGTGTTTTTGTTTCTCTAAGAGAAAATTCATCATTAAAAACATTTGGTAAATCTACAAAGTTACTTATAATTTTGTAAATAAAGAAAGATATGTAAATCAGGCGGCGTCTATCGCGAAAAGATCGCATATGAAAGAAAGCCAGTCTCTTTTCATTCTTACATTTATGGCTAATGTTATTACATAAACGGTATAGATATTTGGAGAAATAGCAGTTAATTCGTTCGATTCTGTCAACATGGACAGAATATTGAGGGTTCCAGACAAATATTTACCAAAAATCTACGAACTAGAGAATTGAATGATATGATTTTAACCCACGGGCCACGACATCGCTTTACAATAACTCCACATCTCGAGTGCTATTAATTACTTTAAAATTTTTCATATTATACAAAAAAAAATAATATGTTTGACAAACGAACCTATATCATTTTACAAAAAAAGTAAATTGGACTGAACCAAGATGAGAACCTTGTGGAACACATGAGGTGTATGATCGCGATTCTATACCACTAAGTACTAACTGCCACAAACTAAAGCCGCATTTATATTTATCTGACGTGTTGTGTTGTGATGCTCTCTGTCGTGATGGCTACTGTTCACATTGATATGACGTGTTATGATGCATTATGACGGTTTTTTGTATCAGTATTCAGTTCCGTCTTGACTCCCAGAGAGTTCACACATTTGCAATGTTTTTTCAAGAATCATCCGATTCAGATTCAGATTTTGAAGAAGAGTTGGAATTATTGGCATTGGCAACGCTTCTAACTAAACAAAGAAAAAGAAGAAGAAGAATTTTTTCTCCTATCTCTTCCCAAATAGCTGCTCTCATAACTTGATCTTTATATTCTTTACATTTTGGATTATAAATCACTTTAAATTGTCTTATGTATTCAATTAGTTGCTCTTCGTCCATTTCTGACGCGTAAAAACACAACACTGGCGCGTGCACACTAGTCTGATGCGGTATGACGTCTCACGGCACCGCCCCCCGCACCTCACCCTTTCTGACGCGGACCGGGATCGCCTGTGACACGACACATCAGAAGCCGTCATAACACACCGCATTGAATAAATGTGAACGCTTCCATATTAAATGTATGAAACTGATACCGTTCTGATGCATCACAACACAACACGTCAGATAAATGTAAATGCGGCTTTAGTTCTGTCTGCCAAATATGACGTAACCTTAAGTTACCTGTTACCCCCTCCAATACCATAATATAAATCAAATATTTTCAATAAGACTTTATGACCAACTTTGTCGAAAGCAGCTTTGTAGAAAACTTTACTCTCTATTGAATTAGCCAAAATTCAATAGAATAAATCTGCCAAAAAAGGTTAAGAAAAACAGAGTTCGAAGAAAGAAAAGATAAGAATCGTTTCATCTCCCTGTTATTATCATTACTATTATTCGGTCATTGAATCGTAAAGCCGAGGAATTTTAATAAAGCACTGCGTTACGTCCGTTGCGACGGGGTGACTTATTTTTACTGATCGATTATTGTCGGATTAAGTGGAGAAGCACAATCCGACCTTCCGATATTTTTCTCATGTCTGATTCCAGTTTCCGACGCCGGACAGGAGCAGTGGAGAAAGGGCCTTTCTTAAGCATGACAATACATCACTGACTGGAGACTACTTTATTAATTCCTTCGACTGATGGACCAGATTTTCATTTTTAAATTCTGGTAGGCCATGAATCTCAACATTTGACTCCCTTGAGTGGTGTTCAAGATTAGACTGCCTCATTAACAAGACATTCACTTTTCCCTCGAGTGAAGAAATCTACACTAATATTTTTTTACCTCTGAGTTTTGCTTTTTAACCAAAGATTTTAAATTCCTCATACCTAATTGTTGTGAATTGCACAGCTTCTTTGAGCGATCCAATTTCCTCCTTAGCGATGATATTCCAGACTACGCGATATTGCGCAAAATTTTATTCATTTCTGCAATCAGGATTGCTCGAAGCTCGCTTTTATTAATAAATGCTCTCTCTTATCCTACAGCACCGGCGAGTTGTGACGTTCTTTGTCATATCCGGTCTACAATAACACTTTTGAATAGTCGATTTATTTGTATATATTCCGTTATCCATATAGTAACTATCCTTTTCAGAGATAGATAATCCACTGATATTGCCTAATTATTGCTTTTTATAGTATATTTTTACGGTTAACTATATTTAATTGATTATTTTATGAAGATGTAAACGTTACGACTACCCGCATAATATATATGTATAAATTAATTAATGTATAAACAATATAGTAGTCTTATATATGTTTAAGAATTTATAGCGAGACTAGAATAACTTCTAAATAGAGTTCATAACTTTTATAATTTAAGCTAGGCTTTAGTTACTATCTATAGTTAGAACTTAGGTTGACAGTGACAATTGACACCCTGTTGTTCATCGCAGCGACTGCCACTTGTGTTTTGAGTTAACTCTAACCTCTTTTCCGGCGGGCCGTAATCAACGAAGGTACGTTTACGGTTGTGCATCCATAATAAAGTGAAATTTATAAAAATAATTACTAAGTGTTTAAACAAATAAATAACTCGTGCTTTTTCCGTTTGAATAAGTGGTAATTGCAACATATTGACAAAGATTACGATGGATTACTTGCTATGCCTCCCTCGCCCCATTACTAGCTTACATAGCATGATAATGGCAGGACTAAGTCCTGAGGCTAAATTAGTGCCATTAATACAGATTCCCAAAGAAAGTCCTATCCTTTCATCCCATAATATCCTTTTTTTAATTCATTTCTTTGCAACGTTTAGTGGCGACAAACCTCAAACACAAGCTTCAACGGTGCCCATTAAATGTATAAAATTCTAATTGATTTGTTTTTATTTTATAGCTCGCCATCATGGTGAACAACCGAGTGCCGTCGGTCTTTTCGAAGACATACGTAACCCCACGTCGTCCTTTTGAGAAGGCGCGTCTTGATCAAGAATTAAAGATCATCGGTGAATATGGTCTGAGGAACAAGCGCGAGGTATGGAGAGTAAAGTACACATTGGCTAGGATCCGTAAGGCTGCCCGTGAGCTTCTAACCTTAGAAGAGAAAGATCCCAAGAGATTGTTTGAAGGTAAATAAATGTGTAATTTATTAAAACTACTCAGTGCATAATACAATTACGTGATGAACGAACATGGCAACCTCTTGTCATAATATGAATTGATGACCCAACATTTACTGACCATGTTACAAATGCATGTTTTTAAAGTTTTAGGTTGTCTTAAACTAAGTAGCTGTATATTTTTAGGTAACGCGCTTCTTCGTCGTTTGGTACGTATTGGAGTGCTGGATGAGAAGCAAATGAAGCTTGATTACGTCTTGGGTTTAAAGATTGAAGATTTCTTGGAACGTCGTCTTCAAACGCAAGTTTTCAAAGCTGGACTGGCTAAATCCATTCATCATGCCAGGATCCTCATTAGGCAGAGACATATACGGTATGTTGCTCATTATAAGTAAAAAGTATATTTATCTTATACATGAATACCTCTAGAAGTTGAACCTCCAAAACAATTAAAGTTTTGTTGCCTTCACTTCCAGGCGTCCTACTTGACATTTAAACCCTCTAATATGTGTATAGTTAAATTGGGTATCTCAAACATAGCAATTTTTTATTTAACTTGAAAATTAAAAAAAATATGGTTTTAAGGATTTCATGACACGACGTTAAACATTTATTTATTTGAACTCGAGTTAAAAACTACTCCATTATTTTGGCATCTCCTTTGATATTTGAGTTATAGAGGTTCTTACTGTATTAGGGTTTCTTGGTATTTCTCCCAATGTCTTTTAATTTAATTAATAAATTACTATAGTTTAATGCTGCTATAAAACTAATTGCATTGATAACCAAATCCAATGCAGGTGATGCGGAATCAAGCCGGTTAGAAAATGTTGATTTTTCTTATAGACCACTTGATTCTCACTTTGTGTGATATCAATGTCTTGAAATATGCTCAATTTGAGCCCTTATGAGGTAATGTATTATTTTAAAATTAACTATTAATGTTTATTTGTTAATCTAGGTTAATTATAGTATACTAGTTATTTTTTCATTAATATCACTTGAAAATTTTACAGTGTTCGCAAGCAAGTTGTAAACATCCCATCATTCATTGTCCGTCTGGACTCTGGTAAACACATTGACTTCTCTCTAAAGTCACCATTCGGAGGTGGCAGACCAGGACGTGTTAAGAGGAAGAACCTCCGCAAGGGACAAGGTGGTGGTGCTGCTAATGATGAGGAGGAAGATTAAACAAATAAATAACTATTGTTATTATTTTCTTGTTTAATTTAAATAATGTCTTTATACATGCTTTAAACTAGTTAAATGATCTTTTAAACTAAACAGACATAATATAAATACAAATAATTGATTTTAAATAATCATAGTTTACAATTAACTGTTTATTGTGTAATTGTGTTAACTCTTAATAGATTTAACTTCCAATAGCTTCTGCGTTGCTTTAAACTTATGTTGCATTAAATATCTACTTGACCTTGACGAAAAATAACTATAGTACTGATGTAGGAAAATATTTAAAAAAAATTACTATCTCAAAAGATTCAAACATTACAGTTATATAATTATAATAGATTCAAATTTTGAGTATGTGTATATTAAGTTCATAAAATACCTGAATTCTTCAGCTCAATGGAGTATTTGTGATAAATAAAAGATAATTTCATAACAATAATTTATGAACAAACAACATGCATTAACATTGTATTTTCTTCTGTCAACAATAGTTGGAATGTAAATGGACAGGAAAATCAATTCTTATAAAAAAAGTAAAATGTCTAACGGCTACTTAATTCTTTACAAACTACTTATATGAACATTATTTTTGGTTACATATTGTATAGACCATCCCCATTAAAATAATATTAAGTTTATAATTAATTTAATACTGCTGTTATTAGGTTAATAGGAAAACATTATACACTTTCATTTATGTCCCCTTTGGCATTGGACATTTTTATATGAACCTGTTCTAAACATAGGTCTAAAATATGTTCAAGGGCATGTGCAGTCTGTTCAGGACTATAAATGGATAAATCAGGAACATGTACAAACAATGTGCGAGAATTGTCAATGCTGAGAGATGTGTAATAAATGTACTCGCAAATATATCTGAAAATTAAAAGTAGATAATTTTAAAAGAAACGGTTGCTCTTCTATCTGAAATCATTAATGGGCAGTCATTTAACAAAAATTAACTGTCTTCACAGTGACTCATAAACAATTGGTATAACTGAATAGCTTATCTTATATGCGATACAAGTTATAAAAAGCTTTAGTAGATTTAGAATCATTACAAAAAAATCCTACATGGATACAATTTAAGTATTAGTGTCGTTTTCACAGCTAATTGTTTTAGTACTATAACATTTTATGCTTACCTTCCAGCATCTAATGATACTACAGCTCTTGAGCCATCTAGAGAGTTTCCATTAAAGTCTGAACAAAGTTTCTCTACATTAAGTTTAGTCTGAATTCTTATAGCCCCATCTGCACTGCATGTATTATTTGCTGGACATTTATCCAAGTAGTCTAGTCTTTGGTAGCCTTTACGGTGAGCTTGTTTCTCTAATGTTATATCTTTAGCTAATTTTGATACACCAACATGGATTGTGAGCTAAATAATAAACTAAGCATGAATTAATTACAAAGCATAAGAAACGGAAGGTCTTAAAGGAGTAAAAAAATAGTTATTATATGTAAACTTAAAAAACAAATTTAAGCATTTATTTACAAAAAATTTAGATTCTAGTAAGTCTTAATAATACCTTAGGCTCATGTGTCTCCCATAAAGCTGGAACAAACTCGTCCACATTTTCATAGGTGACAGGTAGTTCAAGTTGAACTAGCTCGATTTTATGCTTCTTTTCGATTTCATCCTTCTTTAAAAGTTTGACTGCTTCCCAACTTGCATTTATAGGATGGTTAATAAATGGACCAAATCCAGTCACAAGTACTATTGGTTTAAATAAATAATCCAAGTCGTTCATTTTGTCCCACGCTTACACTGTATCCTTCAAATATGGTTGTTACCGCTAGGTGTTCATCGCATTTTGTGTCCATGTTTTGTAATTGTTTTGATAAAGTGACAAGAGTCAGCTGATTTTAATCTGAATGAATGCGTAATGTTGGTTCACTGCTGCTGCTATGCAGATTTTAATCAGTGATGCTAACTTGGGGGTTTTCCTCCCAAACAACGGGGGTAATTTTTTTTAAAACACACGTTTCTATACAATGTATATTAATCCTCGAATCCAATCAACAAACTAATCCAAATGTTAACTGTAAGCGTGGCTAAACCTATTACCCCAAGATCTAAATACATATTGTGTAATTAAAAGGTCTAAAAAATGTATATGCCAAGAAAATGAGGAGAGCAGAAATATAACAAGAAAAACTAAATTTAAATACTTAAGAAATATGATCATTAATATTTAAAATAACCTCTCAACACAAAGGGTATTTGAACTTTGAAGTTCTCCTGGGAAATATTTTATAGGAGTTGGCATCACTATTTTTTTTGTTGTAGATAAAACTAAAATTATCAATTTATTATTTCTTCTAGAAATTGCAAATTGAATTTATTGATAGAGTCTGGCTAATGAAAGAAGATAGTTGTATTATTTGAAAACTTTCTGATGGCAACACAGAATTTCTTAGGTTAGTATGATTTATTGTCTTGATACTTAATGCAATTACTCATTTTTATTTCTATTATATATTTTTTCCGAATAGTTAACAGGTATAATAGACTAACTTTGTTTTATTTGATAGAATATTTCGTTTCTTTCGCAGGATTTGATTATTCCGAATAAAGTTGTGTTTTATAATAAATATAGTTTTAGTTTTCCATGCAATGCTAGTCATTTTAAGTATCAATAGTACAAGACTAAATACGTATAGTATTTAATTTCATAGAAATACAGTTACTATCAATGTAAAAAATAATAAAATAAAATCAAGTATCAACTAAGTTTAATCCACAAAATATATCACAGTTTCAGGGATACCACACTTTTTTTTTAATTTGCCGCGCTTTTTCGTTATTTTCTATAATTAGCTAGACTCTCTTTTATTCTTATCTTGGAAATCACAAACGATAAATATTAAAAGTAACAAAACACTCAACCTAGGAAGTTTTATTCCTTACAAAACAATTTTTAATTAACTAAAATACCACAATGAAAATTATACGCAACCAGAAGACAATCTTTTACACAACGCCACCATAAATAACAAAAAACTCCCGCGTCTGTCACGTCCGCGCGCCAATCGCCACATTTCCGGTGTTCCCAGTTCCACTCCTCTCTGTTACCCCTCACTCGGTCCGACTTGCTCTGTGGAGATTGTTTTGTAAGACTTATATATTGTCGTTGTATTATCTGTATTTTGTAAATGTTAGCCGTAAGGACGCTCTAAGTAATCTTTCTGAACTCCATAGTCTGTGCTGAACTTTAGCTCATCGAATCCGGTTTCCATAGTGTGAGACCACTTAGGTTCTTCAGACTTTAATGACAAGCTGTCAAAAATGGCTTTTCTTTTTATTTGGCATTTGGCAGCTGCTGATTGGCAATGGCAACTGGCAGTTGGCTTTTGCGGTTTGTCATGTGGAGTGTGGATACTCGATTGTGGAATTTAAGCATTAATAAAAGGTTTAATTTTAACATTTGAGCATGTTTTGGAATTTTTGGTAAATAATACTATTTACTGTGTCTAGCAATTTAGTATTAGATTTATAACTATTCAACTTTTCAACTCGCCGTTTTTGTGATTTGGCTTGCATAGTGAGGTTATGTTAAATAATATAACATATTTCTTTTGTATAATAAATATAAAATGACTGAAAGCGAGACTTTCAACAATTGCCGGACAGTGGCGATACCGTGGCCGTTTTCCAAGGGAAAAGTAGAATGTGCTGGTGCCGCATTTTTACGTTATTATAATATCAAATGCCACGGTGAAGATACATTTTTAGAAGCGTCGACATCAAAAGATAAAACTGAAGAGGTCGTTTTTGAAGACAACGTAGAATATTTGCGAAGTTTAGACCCTAAAGAATGGAAAAAACAAGACCATTATGCTGTTCTCGGTATGAAAGACCTGCGTTTTAAAGCGTCTGACGATGACATCAAAAGAGCATATCGTCAAAAGGTTTTAAAACACCACCCTGACAAACGTAAAGCTCAAGGGGAGGAAGTAAGAAGTGACGATGATTACTTTACTTGTATAACAAAAGCATATGAAATTCTTGGCACCCCTAAAAATAGAAGATCATTTGACTCAGTTGATCCAACTTTTGACGATACTATTCCTACTGCTTCTGATGTCAAAAGGGATGGTTTTATTAAAACATTCTCTAAGTATTTTGAAATCAATGCAAGATGGTCAGAAAAAAAGAATGTACCATTATTAGGGGATGAAAACAGTTCACGGGAATTTGTGGAAAGGTTTTATGCCTTCTGGTATGAATTTGATTCTTGGCGTGAGTTTTCTTATATGGATGAGGAGGAAAAGGAAAAAGGTAGTGACAGAGAGGAAAGAAGGTGGATAGAAAAGCAGAATAAAGTAGCTCGCGCAAAACTAAAAAAAGAAGAAATGGCTAGAATTAGAAGTCTAGTGGATCTTGCATATGCTAATGATCCTAGGATTCAGAAATTTAAACAAGAAGATAAAGACAAGAAATTAGCAGCTAAGAGAGCTAGACAGGTAATTATGATGTTAATATTTTTTACTGCTGCTTTACTTATTGACTTTCCCACTCTTTATGAAAAGTTTATGTATGTATCTAAATATTACATAATACACTTATTTATTACACAATATATCAATTAACATACACATTAATTAAACTATTCTTTTTTCAGGATGCTGTTCAAGCAAAGAAGGCAGAAGAAGAAAGGCTTCTCAAGGAAGCCCAGCTTGCCAAACAAAAGGCTGATGAAGCTGAGAGAGCCAAGATCGAAGCAGCAAGGGCAGAGAGAGAAATGCAAAAGAAAAATCTTAGGAAAGAAAAAAAATCTCTGCGAGACTTATGTAAAACAAATAATTACTATGCTCAAAATGATGAGGAAACTGTTTCCCACATGGCTGCTGTAGAAAAGATTTGTGAACTCATGAAATTAATGGAATTACAGGACTTTATTAAGGAATTAGAAGGAAATGGTAGAAGTAGCTTTCTTAAGACAATGAAGGATACTGAAGATAAACTTGAAGCAGAACGCCATGCACTTTTTGAAAACAAAAAAGTTGAAGAACATAGAACAAAGAAAAGTGCAGCACTAAAAGCCCCTGTGGAGTGGTCTGTAGAAATGACACAGTTATTAATTAAAGCTGTAAATTTATTTCCAGCAGGGACAAATCAAAGATGGGAAGTTGTTGCTAATTTTTTAAATCAACATGGCACTTTCATCGATGAAAGACGTTTTAATGCTAAAGAAGTTCTTAATAAGGCTAAAGATCTACAAAGTTCAGATTTTTCCAAAAGTAGTCTCAAAAAAGCAGCAAATGAAGAGGCATTTGATCAATTTGAAAAAGATAAAAAGAAAGTAACAAGTACTGTAGATGATAACAGCATATCCAAGAATGATACTTCTAAAGTTGTTAATGGAATCTCACCAAAAGTCAATGGTGATGTTAAACCTCCAAAAGAAGAAAAGTCATGGACAAAGACTGAACAGGAGTTATTGGAACAAGCAATTAAGACATTTCCGGCTAGCACTGCAGACAGATGGGATAAAATAGCTGACTGCATACCAAATAGGAGTAAAAAAGATTGTATGAAGAGATACAAAGAATTAGTAGAACTTGTAAAAGCAAAAAAACAGGCAGCCAATTTGGCAAAATAACATTAAATAATGTATTAGATCCTAAACAAATTAATAAATTGACATTATTTCAATGGCCTTCTCTTATTGTGAGTAAATATTGTAAAATCTTTGTTGCATACAAAACCATAGATAAAGAAAAGGATTGAAAGTGATAGGAAATTATTTTGAAATATTTATTGGATTCTATACTTAAAAATAGCTTAAATTTTTAAAATAATCTATCAAGTAAAACTTAAAATAATAATGATAACATCACTTTTACTTTCTAATATGTACCTTTGGGTAGTTAGCATAAAATAATTTATATTTCCATGTTTTTTTTATATTTCATAACAAGTTCAGACTCTTCTTGGTAGAGCATTATAGTATGTTATTTTCATTTGTTTAGCATAATACTAACTCTTCAGTTACCTTTAGCTTAAATGTTGGCTGCAGAATTGGTGGTAGCTTGAGGCATCAAGGGTAAAGAAATATTTTTTATGATGTGATAGAACTAGTTTAGTTCATATAAACATTCAAATGTTCTAATTGATTATAGAAAATATTATTATACTTACAAATCCATGTTCCAATTTTAAATATGTTCCAGAAGCAAAAGCATGATAGACAAAGAATACCTACATATAATAATTGCTCAGTCCTAGGTCTAAAGCTGCTATCACATTCTTAAGAATCTTACATCATATTTTTGTAATTATTTGCAGTGGATAATAAAATTATAGTCTATTGGTAATACAATGTGTTTTATTATAAAAAGTATATTCATATAAAGGCATGACAAATCACACTATTAAAGTACATATTTACATTAAGATCATCAAAATCTGTAATTTATCAGTACCAACTAATATTAATTTGAGATGCAAATGAGGTGCCTACTCACTTTTATATGTCGATGTTTGAGTAAGGGTAGCACTTACCTTCCATTAATGATGCAATGCCGATGTCAAAATTAGTTTTCCACTTTCGAACATTATTCTGTAACATAGCTTTACAAAAGAGAAATGATTATTTCACCATTCAATAAGTTCAGTACGTATCCACTCTGGCAATTTTTTTTATTACCCAACCAAAGAATCCAGATTAAAAACTAAATTAGTTTCACTTGTTTTTGGTTAACATTGGAGCAATGGTTTATTCAAATTTGTAACATAATATGGTACTGCAATTTTTCTATAACATTATAGGACAATTAATTAACTTTTATAGCTCTACTGCTGGAATTTGACTTTACCTTGGCCAACCAAATATAAACATACTTGTTGAGTGTTTAAATGTTAGTAAAACATACCTTTAATAATTATTGTATGTTGCCCTTTGTAACCAGTATCAATTAAGTTGCGTCACATTTTACTATTATGTCAGTGTATCCATATTTTACAACTTGGCAGGAAGCTAACTCAATTTAGTGTCCTTTTAAATTTGTTTCTGAGGTGACCTATAAACTAAGGACATATTAACTTGTTTGCTTATTTAGCAATACCTTAAACTGGGCTGTTTCAAACTTAATTTTACCAAACAATAAATTTTAAGAAATAAAATAACAATTTGTTTTAAATACTGTATTTAACACATTATACATAAGTGTTTGGTTCTGTTTCGTAAGGCACATTTAAGGCCATAAATTGCCATTTAAAGCTTATCATATTAATTAAAAAATTACTTTATAAACCTACAGTTAGATAAATTCGAGAGAGCTTAAATGGATACAAAGTTTGAATTATAAAAATTAAAGCACCTTTCTCAGGTAAATAAAAAAAATACTTAAAGTAACTTAACTCTTCTTTGTTAAAAAAACTTTTTATTATTCCAGGTTTCAAAAGAGATTGAACAAAAATATTGAATATTGCAATCAGTCTTTTACATTTACTTATTAGATTCACATGAAAGTCTTGATGATGTTATATTTAAATAGCTTATATTATAATTGAGCACTTATAGCAGTGAATATAAATTATTTTAACTTATGGTACTTAAAGATTTACTATACTCCTAAAATTTTTGTTAAAAATTATGTTCAATCAAAAATAGACTGGAACTAATGTTAAGTAAAATTTGTTAGAAATAAATCACACATTTGGAATGTATATTAAATTGAGTAAAAAGGTCCATTATGTATAATAGATATGCTAATGGCTTGTCTAGCCATTACCTTTACTAGCTATTAAAGGTTAGTGTGTTGTAACCTTTACTGTCTCTAAAATGTTTAATAAATATATGTGTTATAAATACTATGCTAAGGCACATTCTCGTAGGCGTATAATGGCTCATTGGTTTGCAGGTACTTACACAATACAACAACTTAATTTACAAGCCAGACTTGGTTATATTAAGTCTGAATAATGTAATCAAAAGCTTATTAAATCAATAAATTGTTTCCAAATCTGATATTATGAATTCCAGAATAGGGAGATTTTTAAAGCAATATTTTTATACAAAAAAAAACTTCCATCAAATAAACCAAATCCCAAAATGGTTTGATGAAAGGAAAGTTACAACTTATAACCGAATCAGGAAAATATTTGCTTCTATAAATATCCAATACAAAATCAACAATTCAATGAGATTGAATGAAAACAGTCTGTAAAATCACATATACATGATAGAAATGCACAAAAGGTATTATTGAATTTTACAACCACAACGTTTCTTGTGTAAATCAGCTTGCTTACTCTTTTTCTTTGCAAGACCCTCTGCAGTTATATCAGATATCACTGACAGCCTCTTAGATGGGTCACCTTTATCATAAGATAGTCGAGGTGGTGGTAAATTATCAGAAGAAAATGAAGAACTGTATAAGTTGTTATTTTCACTTACACTGTGCACTATTGATGTATTTACATCATGAGATTCAATATTATCTGTTGGGTAGTGAGAAGCTGGGCGTATACTTACTGGGTCAGGAAATCTTGGCTTCTTACTTGTGGATGGTGGAGGTGGCGGGTGCCTATGATGAAGTGGTGTATTTGAATTAGCTTTAGCCTCAAATGATCTTGAATGAGCATGTGATGCATTAATGTTTGAGCTAGAAGTCCCGGCTTCTTGTGCATAGTACTGTTTAGACAGCTCATGAGTTTGTAGTGCACTGGCTTTTGACTGTATACACTCTTTTTCAAATGGCTCAACATAGTTCAGGTCAGAATCAACAGATTTACAAAGTCTTAAGCCATTTTGACGAATCATGTCTCTTGGATTACTGTAAGCATCACAGAGTGTAGTTTGTGATGGTTCAGGAGGAACATCTTGGGCTTGTCTTAGCTGCTTTTTCAGCAAAGCTTTTTGTCTAGCTTTTTCTTTTGCCCTTTGTAATTTTTTGTATTCCCTTTCTTGCAGCAAACGAGCTAGTTCACCATCTTGAGCCTCTACTGCACATCTCATATCAGCAAGGATGGCTTCTTGACCATCCACTTCATGGCTCAACTGTCTGGCAAGTCGGGCATCATATTCCTCTTGTTCAATACGTCTCCGCATTTCTTCAAGTTCTGTAGGAGACAGACCAAGCTCATCAAGGTTTATATCTGAAATAGATGGAGCAACAATTTTTGAAGAACTCGGTTGAGTTATTCCTGTAGTTTGCCGTTCACGCCTCTGTTTTCGAATATTAATCTCCGCCATCTCTCGCGCGATCTCAGCATCTATTTCGGCTTGTCTACGACGCGATAGCTCGCGCATTTTCACCTCATGTTCAATATCTTGTTGTTCACTGAGTGCTACAGGAAAGTCTTCTCGTATTTGCTGATTACGATACCTGTTCTCACAAAGATGCGATGAGATCTCACGATCCTGTAGACGGTGTGCCAATGCGCCATCAGCACGCACCAACCACTGCTCACGGAGGTCAGTTACATGCCCTACCTTGGGCATCGTATCGCGAGTTTGAAATCCAGACATAGAGTTTAAAGTTCACCGTATAATAACAAAAAATTGTTTTAATGAATTTTAATTAATGTATTGTCTTTCAACTCATAGTAAGTATATCAAATTGATGACGATACAATATATTATGCACCTTTCACAAGTAACTTTCTTCCCCGTCCATGAGAAAAAGTTATTGCGTACTATGCTTCACAGTAGGTACAATGTGAACAATAGGATTGATAGTCTACATAATTAATTATTATAACTTGCACCTTGCTGTACGAATCTAGCTTCAAGTAACAACTTCCCCTCCACAACAAACTTAGGAATTTTAATTTTTTGTTACAAAATGACATGAATGGACATGACAGGTGAATTCCTTCTAGGGCTGTTTCAATTTGTTGGAGAAAATAAGGTATAGATCTATGGAAGGAAAAAAAATCGATTTTTATTCGATGACGATTCATGTCGTTGTCATCGTTAAATGGCAACACTCGTTAATTTAATCGATTTATTAAAGTAGAAATTTAATGTTGTAGGTTACGTTTTTGAGTTAGGTTTAAATAGTATTTAGTGGACAACGATATAAGAGTACTTTAAATGAACGTATTTTCTTATATTGCAATATTTTATTTAAAATAAAATAAACTAAAGACATCAACATTTTGCTATAAATAAGAAATACATATACATATCTAAAATATGGTTGTATTTAACCATTTCTGGCAGCAATACCATTTTGAAGAAGAAAAGCACCAACTTTTTAAACAAATTACATATTCTTTAAATGAAATGGTCGAGAGCGTCGTGCGGACGAGCTTTGAGGGCACGCTTTAAACTGGTCGTCACCATAATGACCTGTATCTGTAAAGGTTATTAGGGTGGTTAGGTTTAATTTTGGACAAATGAGGTCGATTAAACAGTACACTACTATTTATCTTGCAAACTAGCGTTCTCATTATCTTTTTATAACCCGAGGATAGAGTCCATCGAACTAAATAAGGTTATATTATTTTTTTGCGAACTGTTTTGCGTGACTATAGAAAATTCGGTCTTATGATATTAATTTAAAGTACCACTTTGATTTAATGTGGTAATGACATTTTTTAAATAAAAGTATATACTTACATTATTTTATTTATTTAAATTACCTATATTATCATAAAAAATCATATATACTAGATACGTTCCGAAGTTATAGAGTTAATTTATAATTAACAAACACACAATGCAATCATTTGATAACTAAGCTTATATAAAAATGTATATACATATATATATTAGAATGCATGTTAGAATTACGAAACTAATTTCCACTGAAAACGTCGTTACAACGTAAATTCAATTTCTACACGCCACGGCCGGCCGGCTGCATAGACTCCAAAATGATTGAATACATACATCATTAAATATAGAACTCTATATTGGTAATGAAAGAAATAACTCTATTAATAAAAGTTACTTATATCAAGTCATTCAACATGTAAAAACTCGCCTATTCTTTTAGAAAACTCTTCGAGCCCTTTCTCATTTGCGGTACCATAAAAATATTCTTCAGACATTTTGTACATCCAACGAACCAGGTTAGGAAATCTACAAAATATATTCAATTATACTGTTTAGATTATTAATCAAGAAGGTATTTAACAAATAAATTAAAAAAGTAACGTTACCTATTTTTATCGACCGGTACGAGAATGTTTAATGTACTTATTGTGGATGCTATAGAAATATCTGCAATTGAAAGCAAGGAACCCGTTATCCAGGGACGCGCTGCAAGGATCTCATCTAGATCTGAATAGGCAGTTTCGATTTCACAAATTTGATCTGGTAATACAAAACGACAGTTCTCGTATAGAATTGGATCCTAATATAGAAACAAAGAAAATTATTACAATTATATATTAATCAATTAAGGCTTAAACGATATTTGAACTAAATTTCTTTATTAAAATCTTGACAACAGTACGGTCGTTATAATCTTGGCGACAAGTTACAAATGACGTCATACAAAGATAGCGACGGAAAATATTCTACATAGTGAAACATTTCTATTAGCAAAAATTAAAAAAAAAATTAGTTTAAATACCTCGCTAAAAAGGAATTACCAAAAAAATTTTAATGTAACAATTAATTTTAAATTTATAGTCACTTCAAATCTAAAAAGAAATCAGTGGCGCTACAACCTCTTTAGTTCTGGGCCTCAGATTTCTGGATCTGTTTCATGATCATTTTTCAATCTAATAGGCAAGAAGGTTATCAGCCTCCAGTGCCTGACACACGCCGTTGTCTCTCGGTCTCCTCACGATGTTTTACTTCACCATTTGAGTGAAATTCGCACATAGTAAGAAAGTCTATTGGTGCACAGCTGGACCATCGAACCTACGACCTCAGGGTTGAGAGTCGCACGCTGAAACCACTAGGCCAACATTGCTCAGTTAGAAGCTATTCACCGTTTTATGCTCTAATATGCTCTAATATTACAAATTAAAACGCTTTTTCAGGTCTTACAGCAGCAGCTCGATATTTTGGTTGTAAGGTGCCACAATTGTACATCATAAATTGATCAATTATAGCTCGGCCTCCAGGATCTTTAGGTAACATCTTATCACAGTTGGAATATCGCGACGCAAGGTACATATTGATTGAATGACTGAAAAACAATGAGACATATTTTAGAGACGGACGGCAAATAAATTATCTAAGGTTCGCTTTGGGTCCGACAGAAGCGTTATACGTTTTCATTCACATACCTGCGATGTTGAGTCAGTGTCCAATATTTGTTAAGTTCAGCTTAGTTTTAAAGTGAAAGCATCAGCCTTAACTGATGACTGACGGCTGACGCTACTATACAATATAGATCATAAATAATTAAAAGTATTTTGTCAAAATATAGGATACGTGAAATTCAATATTTAGAAACGACTATTCTGCTTGCTGTAATTCGCACTTAGCAGGTATGTATATATATTAATAACTATAAAAGTTAATAATTATAAAAACCATGTAGTGTTTATGCGATTAATAAGAAACTGCTGAGAAGCCCAAACGTAAATGTAACGAATTTTACCTTAGTAGGAGTTTTATTTGAACGACAAATAAAATTAAAAATAAAAGCGTTCGTAATCTAAGTCATTGTCTTTGGTTAACAATGGTTTTTAAATTACAATTATTGTTGTTCAGGTTTTATTAAAGTTCATCACATCATGTATACCTAATGCTATATCTACAGTATATGTACACAACTAAACATTGTATTTTTACTACATACAGTGTGATATTTTTTGTAAAAAAACAAATAAACATTATTGTGACCAAACGGCTTAACAGATTTAATTCAAATTTTGAAAATCGTTTAACATCATTGAGCTCTATTGCGTTGTCTTTTTACCTATGAAACACATCTTTTCTCAAATATATGACAATTATGGCAATTATAATTACAACTAGAACAACGTTGTAATTACAGACACATACACATTACACATTACCTACTGGTCACAAACTAATACGATGATTTAATTTCTGCCATAGCAGAGTTAGCAATGCATTATCATCAAGCGTTATTTGATGCTTTTGATAAAGTAGGTACTTCTTCATTGTATTTGGACGTAAGTCGAGGCAGAAATCAAATTATGCATGATACGTATTTATATCACAAGATTAATATTTGCTTATAAATAAAGGTAAGGCAAGGTACTTTACCTGTCAATTAAAATCAAATTTCTGTCTTTAAATACAGGTAAAGTTTGAAAAGGATTCATCTGAAACCAAACGTATTAATTAAAAAAATGTTTACTGGATTCATTTAAAATGTATAAATTGCTTACATCAATAATTTCCTTTGATTTGTGTTCAGCTTTGTCCATATCTACATCTACCTCTGTGACACTTATATCCATTGCATCTAAAGCCATCAACACGGCTCTGCAAGATGGACTGCGATCAGCCTTCCATAAAGTACAGTGCCTAATAATGGATGTAAGGAGTTAAGTTTTTAATAATTAGCCTCTTCGGAATCGGTGGTTTTCATGTTCACTTATGGGCTTATGGAACTTTAAGTTTGTCCTAACCTCAGTTCTTTTAATTAGTTCTAATGTGATGGGATTACAAATGGTGATACGAGCTCTAAGATGTTGACGCCCAGTCAAACCAAAAGGAGCACATCATCTTGTTAATAAATGTATAGACAAACAGATGAACTAATTTTATTTACTTACTGTAGACTCGACAAAGACTTGCTTCCTACTTTACCCATTTTTAAAGCACATCAAAGATCTTTTAAACAATCATTATTTTATGATTTTTAAATATTTATTTAAATAAAATTTGAACACAATACATAAGAAACATACTCCAAAATTTGATCTGACAGAAGATTTTCTCTTCTTGAGTTGTACGACGAAGGAACGCCAAAGAGGTTAAATAATTTTATTTACCTACTTCAATGAACTTTTCATTAAAGATTAATAGTTTGTGACTATAATATAAAGAGTACTTTTGCAGACAGAATGTTTTATTCAAAATCGATTTTCATATGCTTTTTTTCTTTTGCAATTCAATTCTTGCTTGGGACCATGTAATGTTTATTCAGCGAAACAATGCTACGGTTCCATTCAGTAACCTGATGCTAGGTAGTTTAATATCACGCTTCTATAAAATGGTGTCGTTCCTAACAAATAACATCAGTAAATACCATGCAAAGTTGCAGTATTTAAGACATTTGAATTGTAAAAATCATAACGTACGAATACTTAATACGTATTATGTTGGAAATTATTGTATAAAAATTAATTCGTTTTTGTGTTTGTAGAAATTATTCATGGAGAAAAAACCCATGCCCATTCTATATGTCGATGAAGCTTCTCCGCCTGCGCGATTTGTAATGATGACAGCATATTTATTAAATATTGAATTAGATATACGGAAAATCAATTTATTTGCAGGAGAACATAAAGATATATCTTATGCAAAAGTAAGTCCTTGTTACTGTTGTTTTTATATCACTCGTATAATGTATATTCTTTGTATGGTTATTTTTGTAATACATTTCTTTATTCTTTTAATATTATTTTTTTTCAAGATAAATAATCTACAAAAAGTACCAACGTTAATCGTGGACGATAACGCAATTCTCGACAGCCATGCTGCAGCCATATATTTATGCCAGCAAGTAACAAGTCAGGAGCTGTATCCAAAAGATAATATTTTTTCACAAGCAAAGGTCAACGAATTACTATTTTTTAACTCTGGTACACTGTTTCGATTGGACAGTGAAATTATGGTAAGTATAATAAATAGACTTTAAATAAGACTTAAGATGAATTACGAAATCTAGCTCATAAAATAGCCTGAATGAATATTTTTTTTTAGTCCAGTTATTTCGCTGGAAAGTGGCCTGTAGCGAAGTCCAAAATTGAGGAATGGTATAACGCTCTTGATTATATAGAATCAAAGTTGAATGCAAATACTTGGTTAACTTGTGATAAGGTATGTAAAAAGAATAAATAGTGATTATATTTTTTATTTTATTTTAAGGTTCTGTCAAATTAATTAATTAAATTTAATTATTTTTCCGCTTCTCTAGCAACTATGATTGGTCTTTATATCCAAGTTTAGCAAACGTATTCAAAGAACTTGTTAGACAGACTAGTGAAGCCGCATAACTATAAATTATCATATGTTTTTCAGATGTACCTATGTGATCTCTGTGTTATGCAGACTATATCTTCGCTGCTTGAAATACTACCACTTTTAGATCACCACAAAAAGATTAAGTCTTGGTTAAACGAATTTGAGAAATTACAATGTATTGATATTAATAAACGTGGATTAGCGAGACTAAAATATTACGTTGAGTTGTATAAACCAACAAACATTATTGTACCCACTTAAGAACAAAATTTAAATGTGTGTGGTTTTAATTTGTAATCTATTTTGTCAAAATTAAATAACTTATGCGTTAAAGTATTAAAATGTACGTATCTATGATTTACATTAGTGGCTTCAAAACAAGCCTGATCGCACCTATAGAAAGCTAAATATTTGTTGAATAATGTTGATTTTTTCTGGCATTAACAGTATAAAATTAAAAGTTGTTTTGAGTGGCAATCGCTGCTTAGGAAAATTTGGTTAAAAATATATTTTAAATGAGTACAAGAGGTGGTTACGTATCTTTTGTGGTATAATTAATTTCATATTTGTAAATGAAACCACGCTAACATTATAAGTTTTGGCGTTTTATTTCTTACCAAAATATTCGTAGAATATATTTTTGCATGAGCTAGGATTATAAGGTATATTAATGTAAAGTACGACAGTATGCGATCTTTTGTCGGTTATATCATATTATATGACGATATTTCATTCAGCAAACATAATCGAAGCATCGAATATGAAATAATTGCCATCACCAAAAACTGCAAGAAGATGTGTAATCACTACTTTATTTAAAGGAACTGTAAACACTCAATTCTTTAGTCCATGGAGTCTATTGATTGGTCGACACTCGACAGGGAGATGTAAAAAATGGCTTCCTTGCCTTCTCCTACTCAGGTAGAATTTATTCGAATAAAATTATTAGTTGTGTGATATTGTTGTATTTATGTGCGTGAAAATTTATTTGATACGCGTGTCTACTATTTGATTAGATTGAATATACTTAGAGTTTAATCATACTAAAAATTTGCGGTATCGAAGTGTCGCGAACCCTTGACAGATTACGCTCAAGTTAGATCTGAAAATTAATCGGTTAACCGTATCAGTATATATTTATTGTAATAATTAAGTGAAGTGGCTGGCGGTGATATAATATATGAAGGAAGAATGAGTTTATTAAATAAAATCCCCAAATTACTTAAGACTATAATCTTACTATAAATGTCACGATTTGTGTAGATATGTCACACCCATTAGTCCTTTGAAACTAATAAGATTTTGAATTTTACTCTACATTATGTTGACTAAACCATTCCAGGTGGCAGGGACCCACAGTTCTATATATGAGGCCTATTATCACCAAGTAAGTAACTAATCTTAGATTTTATGGACTTGCTATTTATTTTTATTTAAAGTTTGATTTCTAACATTCTGAATATCTTATTCATTGTAGGATTATTGTAAACATATGCTGATATGTTTCTTATGAAATTAACTCATCCACAAATTCCTCACTTATTTTAATAATAAAATACACTTAAAACCCAAATAAAAGAGCCTGTTTTTATTATATATATTTGGTTTAACATCATTAAGCTTTAATATAAGTCTGTCCATAATTCTAATTGTGACTTCTTACATCTATAACTAAAGTATTGATAATAGGTAGACCCTAATGGCACTGGGGCAATACAAGCACTTGATGCAGCTAGATTCCTCAAGAAGTCACGACTCAGCGATGTGGTACTTAGCAAGATTTGGGATCTCTCTGATCCTAATGGCAAAGGATATTTGGATAAAGTGAGTCTTCTTTCACTCTAATTTCTATTTAAGCTTGTTTAGTTGAGTAACATATTGATAGAAAAATGTTAATTAAAAAATATGAGCTCAGTCTTGGTGATTTCAATCATTACTTATTAATAATATCAGAATCACATATCTCTTACAAAGCTTAAACATGGTTTTAATGTATTTTAAATTCTTTTTGCTTATGTTTGTTGACTTCTAAAACATATCTTATCAGTACTGAATCTGGCAAATATGTTTTTCTCAGTATTTGTATTAGATATAATTCAGGTTTATATTTGAAGGTTATTTTAATTTTTCTATTGAGGTTTATATTATGGATTCTTATTCTTGTATTCACAATGCTGTATTGGTTTTTCTGAATAGTCCAATTTGAAACAATAATTTATTTTTACTGAGCCTAAAACCCTATAGTGCTATTATGCAATAAAACCTCTGCTAATATTGAGCTACTAAAGGACTTGGATTCAAGAAATGTTTTAAAATTATAATGAAATTGTAACTTAATTAAATCAAGAATTAATTAAGGCATTTTGATTTTTGAATTATGTTATGCTGATTAAACTGGTTAAGTAGTTAGTAGATATTGATATGTGTATAAATAAACAAAGTTAATGGGTTTAATGTCTATTACCCAAATTATTAAATTTAAATTTGTGAGAGCTGCTTAGTTGGTATAAAATTAAAAGGGAGGAGCTTTTGACCTTCAGGAAAAATTAAACAAGTAAAATACTTAAGTACCCAGAAGTTTTTGTGGCCAAATATAAGTTGGCCTAGGCCCAAATATAATATTAATGAGGTTATTGCATTGAACAAAAATCCATACATTTTAAGTCATCGTGAAGATTGTGTGAGATATTGAACTAAACCTTCAATATCATCTTCAGTAAGTTGTGTGAAGATAAGATTGAAGTCCTCAAAAGATAAGCAACATTTTCGATATGAATAGAAAAAGTAAATAAATTAAGAGATGAAAAAAAAGTTAATTTCATTTTGATGTTTGACTTTAATTGTGAGTGGATTACATTACCTTGTATTTATCTTATTTAGCCATCTCTACCTCTTATAATAACTGAAATATATATAAGTATACTGTATATATTACTAAACAAACAATTCTAGATATCAAAGGCATATTATAGTATCCAGAGAGCATTCCTAGTAGTCTAGTCATTATAGTGTAAGTACTCAGTTATTGGCAACATTTAGTTTGTCCCAACTTAATTATACAAAATATATACACAACTATAGGTATATTGTTCAAATATCTTTAAATGTTGCCACTTGTGATAACACAAATTTGTCACTGAAGAATTGAAAACTTATACCATTTTATAGACCTTAATAAAAAGGTGTCCCAGCTCAAATGTATGTTTTTCGGGAATAAAGTACCATTCTTAGGGTGAAAGTATTTTTGAAAGCGGATTGAAATCAGTAATTTTTCCGTTTATTTGTTATGAACATAGAATTCAAAAATATAAGTATTTCCTCTTTATAATGTGACATGTGGGTGGGTGTGAATGATAGTAATAATTACTATAATTGAAGCGATGTGCCTGTTACACTGGTACACACTTTTGATATGTTATCTAGAAGCGACTCACTTGTGTCGGTTTTAAATTAATTAATTTTTTTTTGAAAGTTAATTTGGCATTTAATTTGTGTATCGATAGTCTGTTAATTTAAGGAATACTTGGATTGCATTGCTGTAAGTAAATATAATTCGGATTGCCGATGAATTGTAGGTTTTCTCCGATCGTTTGAGATTAATGTGGATACTACAACATGGCTTTTATTACGTACTTTACTTTAATACGCAGACGTTAACTAACGTATATAAAAATAGATGTAGACATATGTATAAAAAAGAAAATAAATTAGTGGCGCTAGGCGCTACAACCTCTTTAGGTCTTGGCCTCAGATTTCTGAATCTGTTTCATGATCATTTTTAAATCTAATAGGCAAGTAGGCGATCAGCCTCCAGTGTCTGACACACACCGTCGACTTTTTGGGTCTAAGACATGTCCGTTTCCTCACGATGTTTTTCCTTCACCGTTCGAGCAAATGTTAAATGCGCACATAGAAAGTCCATTGTTGCACAGCCGGGGATCGAACCTAGGACCTCAGGTATGGGAGTCGCACGCTGCTGCCACTAGGCCAACACTGCTCAACATATGACTACATAATCCAAATAACTTTTGTAGATCTTATTAGATTTACAAATATATACAATTAAACCAACGGATTTAATTTTTTTTTGGCCCTGTGGCATATTTTGAAAGATAAAACTAATTCTCTTCCTAAAATTTGTTCGTAGAAAACTGTAACGATTTAATATGAAAGACCTCGATCGTATTAAGGTGTGACGTTAAAGATATGTTTGTTTACATATCATTTGAATATAAAAAATAGTAAACATCACCATATCTAAAATCTTTTGGTAGTAGTGATCGACGCTCTATGTGGAACGACAAAAAATGCCTGCAAAGAAATTGAAATTACGTGCTAAACGCCACGATGAAAACTTGGTTCGTTTTTTTTAAGTTTTATATTCAAGGTCGTATTAAGTAATACAAGGTTAGGTATTGATTGTAACGTGGTATATTTGTCAGGATAGTATCAAGGACTGTAAGGGATCTGTGATTGTATCGACCTCGAAGTCTTTAGGGCTTAAGTATGAATTTATTTAGCTCGTCCTTTCGATTTTTTTATATTGTTCGTTATCAATATGAATATGAATAGTCTAGTCGACAAGTTGAAAATGGAACAAAATAGAGATACTACTCTTAAAATTATGTGCGATAGCTCATTGGATCCGGAATGACGTCTAGAAAAATGTGCTAAAAGCGTGTATTAGCACATAAAAAATTGCAAAAGTTATAGACAATTAAAGATGAAAAAAAAATGGCATTTAGTTTTTTGCCAATATTTAATAAACTATTAATATTTAAGAAATTTCAAATAAAGATTCTGAAAGAGGAGGAAATTTCCAATAAAAAACTCCTGACTCCCGGAACTCTATCTCCATTATTTATAATGTGAAAATAGGTCTGCGGGTGACATTTTTAGGATTCGCGCGTGGCGTCAAAAGCGACTACGGCACATTAATTAATTTATTTAAGGTATTGAATATTTTTTTTTAAATTTGAAAAAATTATGGTGTGTTTTGAACACTATAATTAATTTATTCCCGTTGAAAATTTTACTTAAAGTTAATTTTTCAACAAGTTAAATAATTGTTAACTAACGAAATTTTCTCGAACGACCGTCTTAATTGTAAGTGAAAAAAAATGTTTTAATAATGGTCGTAAAAATATTTCGCTTCGTAGAGCCTTTCTTACATACATACTTAACAAGATCGTGCCATAAAAGTTAAAAAAATATTTATACTTTGTTTATAACAATTTTTTTACTTAAACAAAAACTTAAAAATCCATGTAATGTTGTTAAAAAAAAATTTTTTTTTCTAAATCATCATATAATCGTTTTTTTATTAATACAAGATATTTATTGATTTGCAAAAAAAAAAAATCCCGCCATTTGTGGATAAATTTTTTTTAAACAGATTGATTAAATCAATGTTTTTAAAAAAAAATTTAACACAACTTTATTACATTAAAAATTTTATGATTTTTTAAAATAAAAATTTTCCTTAATAACAATTTTCAATTGTTTATAATCGTTTTTTTTAAATTTTCTATTGTTTAAATAATTAGTTAAGAAATTTTTTTTTTCTAAAAATCATAATTGATAGTCCTCTATAAAGTAACAGAAAAAATTTTTTTTTTAATCAACAATTCTATTGTTTATTAACTTACCAAGTTGTTATAAACAAATATTCAACTTTCTTTTATTTTTTTTTCTAAAACTTCTAAAATTAACAAAAACAACCATATATAACAAAGTATAGAAAAAAAAAAAAAATAATTTTAAATAAAAGTAATATTCATGATAATCAAAAAAATTTCAAAAAATTTTTTTCACGATCTTGTTAAGTATGTATGTAAGAAAGGCTCTACGAAGCGAAATATTTTTACGACCATTATTAAAACATTTTTTTTCACTTACAATTAAGACGGTCGTTCGAGAAAATTTCGTTAGTTAACAATTATTTAACTTGTTGAAAAATTAACTTTAAGTAAAATTTTCAACGGGAATAAATTAATTATAGTGTTCAAAACACACCATAATTTTTTCAAATTTAAAAAAAAATATTCAATACCTTAAATAAATTAATTAATGTGCCGTAGTCGCTTTTGACGCCACGCGCGAATCCTAAAAATGTCACCCGCAGACCTATTTTCAGCGTTAAATTAACATTATAAATAATGGAGATAGAGTTCCGGGAGTCAGGAGTTTTTTATTGGAAATTTCCTCCTCTTTCAGAATCTTTATTTGAAATTTCTTAAATATTAATAGTTTATTAAATATTGGCAAAAAACTAAATGCCATTTTTTATTCATCTTTAATTGTCTATAACTTTTGCAATTTTTTATGTGCTAATACACGCTTTTAGCACATTTTTCTAGACGTCATTCCGGATCCAATGAGCTATCGCACATAATTTTAAGAGTAGTATCTCTATTTTGTTCCATTTTCAACTTGTCGACTAGACTAGAAGTACTGAAAATTAAAATAAATAATAGTTAAAAAAAACTAAAAATACTGGTTTTATTGTGAAAAAGCGTGGGGCGCTTTGTGCCATATTTTTCGTCTATCGAGCAACCCACGCTTTTTCACAATAAAATCAGTATTTTTTGTTCATTACCATTTTCAGCCTAAATTAGGAATTATTTTTCACTTTTTAGTTTCATGTGCTTTAAAAGCGTGTTTTTTATTTTTTTTAAACTATGTATTTTTTTTTTTTGGGATTATTGCATTGTCATCGATCTTTGACAGGTGCGCAAAGTTTGAATTAAATCTGTCCGTTAAAAGTGGGTCAAAATACATACATACAGGTGAAGCTAATATAAAGCGTGTAAAAATCAAATTGGTTTGCGTCTCTTTATTCACGATAACCTAACGAATACGTAATCTGTCGGCGAGCTACATAAACGGGTTTTTTTAAAAACTGATTAACTATAACTGCATTTACAATCTAAAAATGCTTATCACAGAGGAGATTAGCTTTATTGACAATTTATATACAAGGTTTCTGAATACTAACATTAAGGTTCAGTTTTTGGTGAGATACAGTTAATAATAAACGGAATAATTCGTCATAGTGTCGGCTGATACAGCTTTTTAGGCATTACCTTATTCGATGACGATCGCTGACTTGCCTTAGGTTTTAAGCCACTTCACGCCTTCTTCTTCTCTTCTGCTATTGGATAGAGTAAGAACTGAATACTACAAGGTCTTAGGGAATATGTAGTATGACAGTGAAGTTAACACCAATTACAGAGGGAACAGCTTTATGGTTAGGGCGGCGAGTTTAACTTGTGATATTGACCTATTCGCCTCAAGTGTGGTGTCGGCAAGGAGAGCTCCTCAGTGGAATAAATAGTGAATCATAAGTTTTTATATGTGTATAAGTTATACTAAACTATTAAGTGTTACTTAACCAATTTTTACTTAGTTTATTACTTTCTTTGATATATATTTGTACAATTGAATAAAATCATTTTATTGTTACCAATCAAGTTAATATTATTAGGACTTAACTATTTGTAAAGATTTATTTAATGGTGTAAAAGAACATTGTATTTAGTGCGTAAGTTCGTAATAAGCTGTAAATCTTTCTCAATAAATAAAAAAAAGACATACATTTATTGTGTTAAAATAATTTTCAGGCAGGGTTATTCGTAGCGTTGAAGCTGGTTGCGCTGGCGCAGGCAGGGAAAGATATAAATATGAGCAACATACACTCAGAGGCACCGCCACCTAAAGTTGTGAGTATAACTTGATATAGTCTGGCTAATGAAAGAAGATAATTGAATTATTTGAAAACTTTCGGATGGCAACACAGAATGTCATTGAATTTCTTAGGTTAGTATAATTTATTGTCTTGATACTTCATGCAATTACTCATTTTTATTTCTATTATATATTTTTCCGAATAGTTAACTAAACTTTGTTTTATTTGATAGAATATTTCGTTTCTTTTGCAGGATTTGATTATTCCGAATAAAGTTGTGTTTTATAATAAATATAGTTTTAGTTTTCCATGCAATGCTAGTCATTTTAAGTATCAATAGTAAAAGACTAAATACGTATAGTATTTAATTTAATAGAAATACAGTTACTATCAATGTAAAAAATAGTAAAATAAAATCAAGTAATTTTAATCCACAAAATATATCAAACTTTTAGGGATACCATACTATTTTTTTTTAATTTGCCGCATTTTTTCGTTATCTTCTTTCATTAACCAGACTCTATATCCTGAGTGTTGAAGTAGTTACAGCTATTTGTATTTTTTATGAAGATATTTTTTGTTTATTATAATAATTCCTTCAGGGTGAGCTTCCTAAAGTCCCACCACCGAGTGTTAGTCCAATGCCAGCGATGCCGCTGAGCGATTGGAGCATAAAGCCAGCAGAAAGAGAGAAATACAGTCAGCTATTTGACTCGCTACAGCCCAATAATGGATTTATTGCTGGTAATAAGGTAAGGTACTTTCAGTATAAAAAATGTTTTAATCCTAAACAAGTGTAGGTAATTTTACTAATTACCGTATAAGGTCTCTTCTTGAAAAGCCCTAACCGATACGTCGACTAGCAATTGCCATTAATCGAACCAAGGAATTAGGATGGCTTAAAATCCTCAGGTTAAACTCCATATCCAATGGGCGCTTCAGTAGAAGTCAAGAAGTTTGTTCTGTAATCTGGAGATTAATTTATGAATATATAGAACGAAAATATAAAACCTTTTCTTTAGTATTTTTAATAAATAACATAGCATATTTTAAATTCAAAATGAAATAACAAAATAAGAGATACACTAAATCCTTAGAAAAAAATGGGTAATACAGTACCCACATTATTTATACATTAGTTCATTATTTTAGCTGGCAACTTTGTATAACCTAAACATGAATAAACCTAGGGTTGCCAGATCTATAGTAGCGGTAGGGCCTACCGTTGCACGATTTAAATTTTTTTTTTTAAATTGTGGTGTGTGCGAGTCTCTTGGAAATTAAACTCTAACTAGAATGCTAATAAATGGAACCTGCTTTTTGGCACAGGTGAAGGGAGTGTTGATGGAATCGAAGCTTCCCTTGGACACTTTAGGCAAGATATGGGATCTCGCTGACCAGGATAAAGATGGGATGCTCGATAGACATGAGTTCATTGTGGTAAGTTACATTAATTTTTAAATTCGAATTTTCCCTTTTTTTCAGCCGAATATAGAGGCTGGAACAATGCTACAACTGTAAGAATGAACACATTTAAATCATGTCACAATATTAAGAAACTTAGCGCTAAGTATGACTTCCATGTGTCAATACTAATACGTTTTTGACATACGGGAGTTATTGATATTGACATTTCAAGTACTTTAAATTCCGAAAATAGTTTATTGCTTGGCATTGGCACTGCTCTAGAATTGAACAACATTACAAAAATGTTATTTATTTGTAATACAATATCCTGCAGGCGATGCACCTAGTGTACAAGGCGCTCGAGAAGCACGCGGTCCCCACCACTCTGCCCCCTGAACTCCGCGCTCGGCCCCCTCGGCCTCCATCACGCCCCCCTTCAAGACCCCCCTCCCGGCCCCCATCGAGGCCTCCCTCGCCACAGCCCAGGGCGCCCCCTCGGCCACAGCCCCCTACCCAGAATACAGACCTGTTCGATGGACTGCTCGACTTGTCTAGTGTGAGTATGAAATGTTTATTTATTTTATTATAAAGTCTCTCTTCTAACTTTTTATCCCTTTCTGTCAAATGGTGTTTACGCTGTGATGAAAGGAGACAAATGCGAACTTTTCTTGAAACAGTGCAATTCTCAGTATTATTTTATAATACAGTTTGAAATCATCTCTATACGATATTAAAAAAGATATTTTCTTTTCTCCAGTATTTTATTTATTTCTTTATATTATTTATTTATTTATTCCATATCGTTATTCTATCTTTACAGTAATTACTTATTGGATAGAACGACACAATATTTATACCCACACCAATTACTAGATAATAAACATTAAAAAAAATATATATTTATATACCTAAATCTTATAACGAATAAAATAGGAAGCAACTCTTGTGAATTCAGCCAGTGTACAAAGAAATAGTTATATAGTATTAACGGTTATTCTCTCTAGTTATTCAGTAATATAAAGCAAAATAATCAGTGGCATCTACTATATTCGATGGAGAACTTTTTTAGTAGCAACACTTGTCAGAATTCTACACAATTAAAAATCAGAGTATATGTAATATAACACTATAATCTTCTTATCAATGATGATGCAAAAATGGAGAAAAATATGCTCTTAAAGATATTGGAACTGCAAATGCTGGACATATAATAACTAAGTAATAAAAGTCGATATTATATATATATAATAATTCTCGTGTTTTTAAGCAGACAGACTCCCTCCGGTTTATTTTGTTACGAGGGTCACTTGATGTTAAGCGATAATACTTTGACAGAAGGCTCGCAAGTGTGTTGCCAGCTTTTAAAACCTAAGTGATAACGGCAATCGCTTGATTGTATTGTCTTTTATTTACATAACTTTTACACATTTAATGAAATCACTTTTTTACCGGATTGAACTTATGTATTGTTATAAACTTATAATTATTTTACATAATTAATTTTTTTTTCGACGTTACGCGTGCTTTACAGCGTGCGCGGTCACGGTGACTGAAGACAGAAGGTGTTGAATGTCAAAAAGTATCACAGCTGTAGAAAAAGTTGTATTAACTGTATTTATTTCCCCGGAGTTGGTATCGACTAAAAGATGGAGGGTATTGGCTGAAATGACTCACGGTGTCCTCTATTTTCGCGTATTGTTTATCTTGGGGTTTATTATTTATTATGTAAAATAATTATAAGTTTATAACAATACATAAGTTCAACCCGGTAAAAAAGTGTTTTCTTTTAATCGCTTAATTTTCGATTTACATATTATTTAATAATTCAGCCGCCGGCATCGACTCCGGCGTCCTCTCAGTGGATATCGTCAAGCGATCGCGTGAAGTACGACACGCAGTTCACGTCATTGGACACGGACCGCGACGGATTCGTGTCCGGAGCTGAGATCCGACACGTACTGCTCGAGACTGGATTGCCGCAAACCACTCTTGCGCATATATGGTAATGTTCTAGCTAAGTTTACTATCTTTAAGCATATACCACGGAATAGTTGTAATCTAGTTATTAATTATTAGTAATTTTGTCATGAATAAAGTTTTATTTTTATTATTTATTTGATAAAGCGATAAATAGGTTAAAATTTAAAAAAAAATATCTGAATATAAAAAATTCAGTGGCTTTAAATTTCTGTATCTGTTTCATGATCATTTGTCAATCTAATAGGCAAGTAGGTGATCAGCCTCCAGTGCCTAACACACGCCGTCGACTTTTTAGGTCTAAGACATGTCGGTTTCCTCACGATGTTTTCCTTCACCGTTCGAGCAAATGTTAAATGCGCACATAGAAAGAAAGTCCATTGGTGCACAGCCGGCTATCGAACCTACGATCTCAGGGATGAGAGTCGCACGCTGAAGCCACTAGGCCAACACTGCTGTGATTTGTTCCGTACTTATTTAATTATAGCTCTATGTCAGTTGTGGTGACTAGTCGGACTTGAATTCGTGTATGCGGTGATGTTAGTTATTTCCACTATGTATTTGCGTGTTGTTCCCACGAGAATGTAAGTGCGTGCTTCTATTTCACCATGCCTCCAGCTGATAGAGGACAAATGTTTGTTTTTAATTTATTTTATTATTATTTATTACTTAAGATGTCATAATATGGAACATGGTGTAATGGTTACAGCTCCTTACAAACGTTGTGTAAAAAAACTTGGCGATTAAAAAGAGTGGCGGAGAGATCTTCTCTTCCGTTTTACGCCCTTGATTTGAATACTGGCAGTAAATGTAAAATTTGAAGTATTTCCTATATATTTATTTTTTGACGTTCATAAGTGTACATTTTGTTACCTATATGAATTTTCTAACTATAAACTCTATTTCCAGGGCTCTATGCGACACCTCGAGCTCGGGCAAGTTGTCCCGGGCCCAGTTTGCGGCGGCGATGTGTCTGGTGCAACGCTCGTTGCAGGGAACACCGCCTCCCGCAGTGTTGCCGCCCGATTTGATTCCCGCTGCTACTATGGCTCCACCCGTTCCTGCTATACAGGTATACAAATACGCTTAGAAGTAAACTATGCTATGCAGTGGCGTAACAATAGGGCTGGCAAAATGCCACGGGCCCCCGACCCAAGATATATTATGTTCTATGGATGAATGTGAAGTCTCCAATACGCACTGGGCTAGCGTGGGGACTACAGACCATTCCGTCTCGCCTAAGAGAGGAGGCCTATAGCCATTAGTGGGACATTTACAACGTGTAATTGAGTACGCTGAAAATCTCGAAGTTTATTAAAATTAAGTGACAGTTGTCTTGCCAGTTGACTTTAATAATTTGAAACGTTTTAGTTAGTTTAGTTATAAAGCAAACATAAAATAAGGGGTAGGTAGGGTCTCGATGATGGATTAAAAAAAACTAACTTGACTTAACACACACACATCTCTTACCTATAAATAATATAAGTGTAGTCGACCTATTGGACATTATCGGCAACGAGAATGTTATATTACAATTTATGAGTGTGGGAAAAACTAAAAGGCTCATTTTGGCTTCAAGTGTGCGATGATTGCAAATATTTGGTTTGCGCTTCTAATTAATAAATTAACACTAGCTGACCCGGCAAACGTCGTTTTGTCATGTATATTATTTCAAGGTTTTTTTTTTTTGGTTCAAAAAATAACTATCTACTACAATAAATAAAAATCTTGTACTCTACCCTCTGTAGATGTTTCTTTTTCATTGTTCCACATTAGGGTTGCCTGGAAGAAATCGCTTCTTAGCGATAAGGCCGCCCGTTGCCTTATAACCTTTATAACCGGCTTTTTTATTATTGTTATGTGTATGTTTGTGAATAAGGTAATAAAGCATAAATAAATAAATAAAAAATAAGGATTGATCGTAGAGAGGTGACAATTAAGGGTTACCTGTATTTTTGTATGCTGTATCATAAAATAAAAACAAAAAGTTTTGTCTAAAAATTAAAAATAAAAATTTAAGGGACCACCCTTAACATTTAGGGGGATGAAAAATAGACGTTCTCCGATTCTCAGACTTACTGAATATGAATAATAAATTTCATAACAATCGGTCGAGCCGTTTCGAAGGAGTATGGGAACGAACATTCTGACTCAAAAAAATTATATAAATTAACATAACAATCGGTATGTTAATGTTATTTAGAATTAAAAATATAAAATTCTTTTAATATTAAATAGGAATTGAACAAGATATATGACCGTGTGTATAACACATACACACGGTCATATATCTTGATAGTTTTCGTGATAAAGGCATTTTATGCACAGTGTTTATATGGGAGATGTAAAGCAAAGCGACTTATATGCCATTTTTATTATAGTTTGAAGAAAACAAAAGTTTTAATTATTACATTGTATGTTGTTATCACTTTTCTTTATATCAAGTTTTTAATTATTGTTACCTGTGGGTCCACGCCCATTATGAGTTCATGTCGAATAAAACGTTACAATCATGTTAGGTATCGTTTTAAGAGAACATGCACAAAATGTTTAAATAATTTAAATTAAATGATATTATATTGTTGAATTAGTTCTATAATTACATTTATATAATCTCATTCAGTAATATTCTAATTATGAAATGAAATACAGACTTTTATTGGCATATTATATTTACATACTTCTTTAAGAAAATAAAAAAATAAATTAAAGCATTATTCTCCTAACAAAACAATGCTTTGAAATAATATTTTAATTATTAAAGTACAATGTGTCCCGACAAAGGAGGTTTCAATTCAATTTAAGCACACATAATCTGTGGTGAGCGCAACGCGCTGGTTCCGAGCCAATAGACCAATAACAGACTTTTTCCATTTTGGCGCTATTCCGTACATACGAATTTGAGTAATATTTTGTTGGATAAAACTTTAGTAGCATAAATGTCAAGCAACACCGACGATACCGATGAAAATTTAACTCCACCTGACATTCTAGAAACAGTTACGAAACTGACGAATAGTGTTTTGTCAGAAAAATCAAGAAAAGCGTACGACAAATGTTACCAAGACTTTATTGACTTGGAAACCTATATACACTCGTGTAATCTTATTTTGAAACTCTTGATGTTTGATGTTTTAATAACCTCTATTATATGACAGTTGCATGAACTACTATTGTAATTTATTTTCTATGTCTCATGTCTAGGGTCAAACATGTATGTCGGAGAATAAAAATAGTCTTACCTCCTAAACAATTCCTTTTTCGGTTGTATGCCTATGGATTAGTTTTTTTTATTTATACATAATTTTTTAATATTATATACATAATGAGAATGCCTAGAGATTGTAGACGTTTAAGTCTAGAGCAACGATAGATAAAAAGTTTTCATAGTAGTACATATAAAATGCGATATTCACTGAAATTTAAACACAATTAAATTCGTACTAGGTGGCACCGTATATAACCAAGGTTATCTAAGGTCGGTGAACGGTGTCGACTTTAAATTGATTATTACAATTATGTATTACCTTTATTATATAGTTATTTGTTGGGGATTGTTGTTTTAAAAATGTATTCAATAGTTTTATAGTGGGTTTTAGTATAATAATTTCGTATATACATTATATATAATGGTGAGTTCTTATACTTTTTTGATTATTTTTAAAATTTATCCAATGAATCGATGTGTCCAAAGGAATTTAAACTAAAAGAAAAATATTACTGAATATTTGAACATAATGAAAGCTTTCGGCCATATTTTGTTCCATTTTTGAAGTTATACTTCTTTTGGCGTGATGGAGAAAAATGATGAGAGTGAATTTTTACGATGCACGCGCAAACCGACACCTAAATTCTACATCGTAAAGTTAGTTCTAGGTGACATGGAAATCGGTAATAACTATGTTCAAGTTGTATATTCTAGTATTTTTATATTTAGAACACGTGTTTCGTAACAGTACAATTAAACGGTGTGAATAAATAAATATTATTTTGGTGTTTTTATTAAATCAATTTCATATACGACGGTGATAGTATTTACTAATAATAATTTATTATTAATTTTTTCCATACGCCAATGAAGTATAACTTCTAACGCGTGTACATAAGTACACACACTCTTTTTTTATTTATTTTACAGTAAGTCGTTTCTGAGCTGTAGGACTCCACGAATGTCTGAATAATATGAAAATAATATTGAAAGCCATTTAATTTTTCATTATTCTGACCCAATGTTTTAAATTTTCCAGCCGATCCCTGAACCAGTGTCCCTTGGCCCGCAGCCGACGCCAGAAATGGACGCCATAGCTCGTGACGTAGACTCATTAGCGAGAGAAAGACTTTCCCTCGAAGCAGAAGTCGCAAATAAGCAGAAAGAGCTGACGGTTAAAACTGGCGAGGCGGATAGCTTACAGGTATGTTAACTCTGTGTGACGTCACTCAATTTAACGACTAACTAACGTCAAAATTTGTCGACTTCTTTTTTTTATTACATATAACTACATCTCTTAAAACGTCCAAAATCCCTTCAGCTGTGCATAATATTACACTAATAATAAAAAGTTATGTCGTAAGTAAAACCTTATATTTTGTTAAGCTTGTAATCTGTAAGCAGCAGATTACAACTTACATAGACATACTTACTGAGTAAAAATTAAAAAAAGAAAATCTATCTATAGCCAGGTTTAGTTGACCATTTTATAAAACGGTTAGCCATACTACGATTTCATCTACACAAGTTTGGCCTAGATGTAAACGATTTTCAGTTTCATTATTGATTTTCAGAGTGAATTGGACACTTTAACAGCTACTTTGAAACAGTTGGAAAACCAAAAAGGTGAAGCCCAGAAAAGGCTCAACGATTTGAAGTCACAGGTATTTTTTACTTATTATTATTATAATAAAAATTAAAATATAAAAAATTAAATGAACTCCTTCAGTAAGTTAACAAATGAATAATTATCTTTTTTTATATCTAAATTAGATTTGACATCATTCAATACATAACTGATATTTATTTTAGAAGAAACAATTTATCTTTTGTACAAGGTGGAAAAACTACGAAGTCAAGTGTCAGCGCAAGAGGCGGCAGCAGCGGAGACGGAGGCTGAAGTGGCGGCGAGGCGTGCTGCTGCCAACACCCTCAAGGAGAAAGAGAGGAGCCTTCAAGATGAGACGGCGCAAGCGCAGCTCGAAGCCGAGAAGCTCAGCGCTCAGCTCACCAGTTCCGTGCTCGCTGTCAGCCAGGTTAAGATTATATCATATAAAAAAAAAGTTTTTACTTACAGGAGTAATAGTCCTCTCTCTCTTTCTAATTCTTCGTGATTTTGATGGATTATCCGGAGCTGAATATATTTGGTTGTGGGCTGATCGGTTTTTATCGGATCGAACCTAATCCGATGTTTTGCTGATAATTTTTCTTTACACTTAGACATGAGGCTTACGGCATCTCAAAGTCCATAAGTGACATTCACTTGGACACACTTGGACATGTCTACACAAAGTTTATGGAATTAAGCGAGACTTAGCTGCGAATCTGGCGCCAAGATACAACCTTCTTTAGGTCTGGGCCTCAGATTTCTGTATATGTGATAATTTGTCAATCTAATAGGCAAGTAGGTAATCAGCCTCCAATGCCTGACACACGCCGTCGACTTTTTGGGTCTACGGTGAGCCGGTTTCCTCACGATGTTTTCCTTCACCGTTTGAGTATTGTAAAATACGCACATAGAAAGTCCATTAGTGCACAGCCGGGGATCGAACCTCCGACCTCAGGGATGGGAGTCGCACGCTGAAGCCACTTGACCAACATGGCTCCCTATTATAAAACATAGATTAATTAATACCGTGCATACATAAACTAGTATAGTTTAACAAAAAAATACCGAAATATTGAAATTATGTTTTTAATTTACGTTGATATAAAAAAATCTCATCACAATATTATCCAAGCAATAAGACACTCCTTTTTTAAGTCGGGTAAATATATAGCCTGTAACGTGAACATAGTTCCTGTATATTGACAAATATGTTCCAGGCGAATTTAAAACTGAATCACCTGGAGGAGCATCATAGGGCATTAACAGCTGCAATAGAGGCGATCGATGCCGGCGCAGGTGTAAGCGTGCTCAACCTGCAACCGCAGTTCTCGAAGCAGCATCTGCAACAGATGGTGCGAGGTTCGGAAGACGAGGTACTTTTCAAATTTTCAAATTATATAAAATTTAATTTATTTTTTTCAATAACGAAGAAATGGGTAATAGTTTTTTGGTTAGATTACTGGACTTGTTGATAGCACCATTTTGGTAATTTGCTATTTAATATTATTTTTTCGTATTATGTGTAAATATTTAAGATTTACAACCTAATTTGTATATCTGGGATCTATGAGATAGTTCAGTATTTGTACTGATGACTGAGTGTTTATACTGATTCGAGCTGTCCTGTAACTACTATGTGCTACTAACAATAAAAGACCTAAAAAACCTAATAATTTGGACTTTATTCGTAAAAATACTAGAATTATGATATACATATTGTAATATTTCTTTTATCGCTATAATTTTTATGATATTGCTTTATATTTAACATAAACTTTTTTTTTTATGTTTCAACTGTAACATGATATTAAATGCTTTTTTATTTTATTATTTATTTTCTGAAATTATGGATGCATATAATGTCACAATGATCAGATACATTTCTGCTTTCCGGATTTTTATAGTCAAGATGTAGACATAGAAATATTTTTATAATCAACCTTAGGACCCAAGCATTTGCTCGCTGAGCCGTTTTTCATTCTGTAAAATAATAATTGTTTGATATGTATAAAAATACATTTATAGTAAATCTATATTTTGTTGTATGTTTTCAATAATAATAATTTATTGCAAGAATATGGTACAAATATGTTAAGGTGGTACAATCGTAAGTTCGCAGATTCTTCAACTTAATGGCGTGCAAATTTGTCTTAAAAGGAATTTTTTACATTATAAGTCGTATCAATTAGTCAATTCTTATATTATTTGTATCATACATATCATATCATACGTTATCAAAATAATTTTAATTATAATGTTTCACGCAAATAATCATTTATAGAATAATAATTTTTTTTTCCAAAAGTAGTGCATTAAGTCGATTTTTAAAAACTCTAGTTGAAAGATATTTTATTGTTTTTGGTATTAATTATTGTAAACCTTGATTGCCATACAAAAAATGTTATTCCTATACAATTCCAGATTCATTTTTGGCAGGGCCAATTTCTCCTCATGTCTACTTCGACAGGTGTTTATTCCCATTGACTTAAAAATATTTATGTTTTTGTGAACGAATGAGGACAATTCTCTCCATTTAAATTATTTTTTCTTCTTAATAACTGTCTCAATACGTTTTCTTTTTTTAACTATATTTTTATTCTTAAAAATCAAATAATACGCCGGCTTTTTCTCTCGGCCTACACACTCAGTCTTCTTTGCCGATGAGTAGGGATTAATAATTTAAGGACGTGGAATAAGTGATACCTGTATCTTATGTTCCATAATAAATATATATTTTAATAAATAAAATATTAAATTTTTCAGGATGAAGAATTCTCGAAGGCAGACTTCAGTACAATGAACGGTTCTGCCGGTTTCACTTCTGACCCCTTCAAGGACGACGCCTTTTCGTCTAATCTTCCTTCTAACGATCCATTTGCGCCCTCGAATAATAAACCGGCGCAGGTAAGTAATAATTATTAATAAAAATACTATACATTATGCATAAAGGAAGCTAAATTAATCCAGTTTTTCATTTAAAAAACTAGTGGCGCACATTCAGATTTCGTTTGTTTTCTGCACATAGACAACATTGCCTACTACTAGCGAAGACGAAACCTTAAAACTGGTGCAATTATATGGCCAGTTTGTACTCCGCAGGATCTTCAAATCGCAATTGCTTCAGCAACAAAGCAGAGCCACCAGTTTCGTTTCTATCGTCAATCCATTTTCTTACCCATTGTCATTGTTTTTAGTTATCTCATTTTCTACCATTTCTATTAACTCATTCAACAGAAAAATTGATAAATTTTTCAACAAATAATTAAATCGTCGTTTCAGTTGTTTTCGCGAATTCATTTTTCCCACTGACTTCACACACGTGTGCTCATCGTGAGAAACGCACCACTACTACTTACTTCATGTAAACAGTTAAAGTCGCCGACATTGGCGCTGCGACTGACTTGTCTACTTACCCTGTGTAAATCAGCCTTTATACCTATATGTAGCGTTTGTTTGACTAAATGTTAATTCATGCGTTGTCACCAAAGGAAAGAGTTCTTCCTCATAATCTTTCCACTTGGGTCTTGGCTACCTATCCCGCCGTAAAGTCAGACCCAATCATTCTCAATAGACAAGAATTTCAGTCTAAATCTTAAATCTATAGACAAATGTATTAATTTTTATTAATGTCAAGTGTTATTAATACCTTACATCAGATGAACAAAATTATATTTTAAAAATCATCAGTTTGACCTGTGTTTGGGATTTTGTTGGAATTCAATTATGTAGGCTTTTGCTAAATTTCGTGAGTAAGTTTGTCCACAATTGTCTCGGAAAATAAAGGTATCGACGATTTAAATATATCTGAAATACCTCAAGCAACAGTCCAAGTTCATCAAAATTGGTTTAGTAGTTTTTGAGCTATAGGCTTCCAACGCAGTATCTTTTTCAATTGACAGCTGTTTGAATTCCGTTAATTTTTTAAATATTTCCTTCAGGATGGTTTCTCTAGTGATCCCTTTGGCGGCTCTGCTGATCCTTTCGCAGGCGATTCCTTTGCGAGCAATGAGACGAACAAGCAAAATGATGTGAGTGCAGTTGTTATTTTGCGTAATGGGCTATTTAAGAGTATGAAAAAGTGTTGTTTGAAACATGGCTTTAAAAAGCGTTATGGAGTAACTTGATTACAAATAATTATAAATTTTTATAACGCTATTTTGTACGTCAGTATTACGTCACGCAATTTTTGGGGATTATTGGACGCTCGGAGTTGAGATTGACTATATTGTGAACAGTGAATGGATTTTTGTGTAAAAAATTGTGCCAAAATAATTTATTATTATACATTGATTACAGGGTGCCTGGGAATCTGACCCCTTCGCAGTGTTGCACGCTCCGACGCGAAATTCAAATGTTAGCAATACTAGCAACCCAAGCAACGCTAGCAACACTGCTAAACGGCACAAGACTCCGCCCCCGCGGCCGGCACCCCCTCGCCCCATGCCCCCGCACAAGGTATGTCAAAATTATTCGTATAGGACTATGTTAATTGTGAAGTGATTAGAATTGCGCTTGGATCTTTATGGAGTTTTTAATACATAACTAAAGTAAAGAATTAAAAAAACACTAAGTGATTTAAAAGTTTTCTATATGGGAAGGTCTAATAGCCCATTATTTAATAATAATAATGTTATATAGCTTTATTTTATTTAATTAAAATACAAATACGTACAGTACCAGGCAATTTATAAGTCGCATCGTGCTTTAGAAAGAGATACTCGCTTTGTAGAGCGTCATCTCTGTCACACGAAACACTAAAAGTTTGATATATTTTGTGGATTAAACTTACTTGATTTTATTTTATTATTTTTTACATGAATAGTAACTGTATTTCTATGAAATTAAATACTATACGTATTTAGTCTTTTACTATTGATACTTAAAATGAGTAGCATTGCATGGAAAACTAAAAATATATTTATTATAAACACAACTTTATTTGGAATAATCAAAATCAGAATCCAAAAAATCTATAAAACAAAGTTTAGGCTGTTATACCTGTTAACTATTCGGAAAAAATATATAATAGAAATAAAAATGAGTAATTGCCTGAAGTATCAAGACAATTAATCATACTAACCTAAGAAATTCAATGACATTCTGTGTTGCCATCCGAAAGTTTTCAAATAATTCAATTATCTTCTTTCATTAGTCAGACTCTAGCCGAGTATCTCTTTCTAAAGCACGATGCGACTTATAAATGGCCGGGTACTATATACCACACAAGACATAAACAGTAAATAAGGAATAAAAAGGGTGCGTGTACTTATGTACGCGCGTAAGAAGTTATACTTCTTTGGCATTATTAAAAATAGTTTTTGATTGCATGTAAATAATTAATTACAATTAATTAAATAATCAAAGACTGGAAAAGGAGTCATTATAGTCAATAAAGTTCAGTTTAAATTTGTAAAATTAAATAAATAAATATTTATTATTATTCTCTTACATTAAGTGTAACATAAATTCTATTATTATTCGATTGTTTTTAAATTATGTCCAATGCCGTAGCATCTTCCGTGGGCAATTTCATTCTGTTAATTTTGTGTCACGGTGCGCGCGCATCGTAAAATTTCACTCTCATCAATTTTTCATAACGCGCCTAAAGAAGTATTACTTCAAAAATAATAGCCTCCAGGGCATCCCACAATTTTCAAATTATTCCTATTTATTTATTTTAACACATTTTAAAACATACAAATAGATAGTCTAAATATATCTAAATTACATTTATAAAGATTTGATGACAATGATCCAAGGGCATAGTTAGTGTTTTATTTAATTATATTTTATTTTCAGATTTTAATTTGCATATCAGACTAGTGTCGAATGATTTAGCTAATTTTATTTCTATATTTTACGCTGCAGAGAAAGTAAAATTAAATGTATGTAAGCTTTGACCGAGTTTTTGCACGACTTTGTAAAAGAGAATGGCATTTTGTGAAGTGCTTTCTTTGAATATAGCAACGGAATAGCATTTTGCGTTTATCAGTTTTCATATGCTATATCTATCTTTTTATGTTGGTCACATACAATCTATTAGAGTCTGTGCGGAAAGAGAAAAGAGGCAGTCATACGAACAAATATATTTTTCATTTGCATCACATTATTAACAGTTGTAAATTTATGTATACTAGATCACAATTACTGTAGCTATAATGACGTAACAGTGTTGCCAACATGACAAAAACGACGGTTTTCTTTTCGCACAGACTCTAAAGCTTAGGTTACCTAAAAAAGCGGTGCTGTTAACTAACGGCCGCCAGTTTACGGTTGTTAATAACGGCCGTCTTTACTTTTTAACATAACGCAAAAAACAATCATTTTCGCTCGTCCAAGTCACGTTTCCACTCATCGTATTAATTAAATATGGGCACCGCTACAGGCGAAAAACGTTAAACTAATGTTTATCACCGCTATGACGGCCGTCATGCAAATGACAGCACCACTATTTGACGTTACGGTGACACTCAACGTTCTCTAGAAAATCTACTCCGATGTTATTTATAGATAACGTATGGCTGACGTCATCCAACGTTACATTACGGCCGTTAAATAACGGCACCGCTTTTCTAGGAAACCGTAGCTTAAAAGATGCGAACATACTGGGTGTAAGTATCTTATCAAAATAAAAATACACCACAAACGTAACACAATGTTGTTAATTTTAACAATGATCTTGAACTCTAGTTATCTTGGATACTGGTTATGAGAGTATTTGCTTACTTTAACTATAATTACCTTTGAAAAGAAAGAAAATAATAGTAAGAGATCCGGCTGCAGGATTAGTGCGCTCATAGGTTATTTGCTAAAAACCAAATTTGTATGCATTTATAATTAGGAGAATGTATATCTACCAAGGTGCCTATCAAAATTTGGCCGCTAGTATTATTAATTATTTTGATTTGATTTATGGGAAAACATTTCGTCCACTTGTTATTTAAATAAAATATCGTCTACATCACGGCAATTTACATAAAGTTTTTAAATATCACGGGTGCCCCTACGCACCTTTGTACATTCTCCTAATTATAAATATATATAAAAATTTGGTTTTTAGCAAATAACCGATGAGTGCACTAATCCTGCAGCCGGATCTTAGACCATAAGTGTTATTTTTGGTTAGGTTGTACAATTTCATGTTTGTTTATGCCTGGTATATTTTGAAAGCTTTCTTTTTTTCATTAACAAAAACCACTAATATACAAAATAATGTTATTCCGTTTGTATTTCGGTCATTTGCGGATACTTCGATAATTTTACTTTCTCTGTAAATGCCATTCTCGTAATAGTGTGCACACATGTCGAAATCGCATGTTATGAAAGTTGAAAACACAATTTTGTTTTGTAGACTTTTTGTTTTAAACGTTTTGCTTTACAGCTTTGTTGGGACAAGCATTTGTTTGCGTTACATTATGTTCATGCATGTTCGTACCTAGCTTGCTTTATTTGTCTTGTCTTGCCAGTTTTGTATTTTATGTATTTAATAATATTTTCTATATATAAATGACATTTCTTCTTTAATATTTCTGTACATCGTGACATCGTCCTTTTTTGACTTAGAAAGCGTTCAAGTTACGTAACGAATTTTGGGGGGGTCCTATTGTAAAACGTTACGATGCGGGGCGGGGATTGAATTACGCGTTATTGTTAATATTATTTTCGACTTTCCAGTACTTTACACTACATAATGGTAACTTTTAGGTATAAAGAGTCACTGGGTGGTCACAAAACGTTTTACTATTGGGCACAGAGAAACATTTGACTGACGCGTTACATCTCCAAACATTGCGTGACTTAATACTTGAACGCTTTCTTATAGAATTGAATTGTATGTCAATGCTCCTAGAGTTAAGACAAGTTGTAAGATGTGTATAGATTCAAGCCGATGTCTCGATGTACGCAATTTGTGCGTCACGCCATTTGTACACTTGTCCACTAACATACGCTAACCACGGCTCGTGTGCTTGTCCCCACATTGCAGCGCTAAGCGGACGGACGACGGCGACATGTGCGTACACACCTTCCCTCTCCTTCACACACCTATCACCTCTCTCACTCACACTTTGTTGCGCCCAGACCGAACGCAAACCTATCGACTTCACCGAGGACCCCTTCAAAGACTACCGTTACGAAGACCCGTTTAACATCGAAGACCCCTTCGCCGACGTCAACGACAAAAAAGCCGATCCGTTCGGCCGCCCGACTTCTGTCCCGGGTTTCGAGAAAGACGACTTCTTCTCTGCCTCTTCGAATTTAAACGGAACCTTCTCGAAGCCGGAGCGAATTAGCGGACGAGTATCGGCGCCTCCCGTCGCCTACGACCCGTTTTCGAAGCCCACCACTAATAATGACTCCTGGGCGGCCTGGCCGAACGATAGCTGGGCGGCCGACGATGCCTGGTCTAAACCGGCCCCTCCCAAACCGGATGCTTGGTCTTCATCCTCCACAAATCTGAATTCAAAATCTGATAACTGGGAAAATAATACCGATAATTGGTCGAACAAAACCGATAATTGGTCAAACAAAAACGATAATAGGTCGAACAAAACCGACAATTGGTCAAACAAAACCGATAATAGGTCGAACAAAACGGACAATTGGTCAAACAAAACCGATGATTGGTCCGCTAAAACAGATGACTGGGCGACCGATTGGGGGACTGATAAAAACAAAAATCTAAACGAAACGTGGCCATCAAACACCTTACCGAGTAAGAAAGAGAAGTCCCCCAAACCAGTGAAATACGCTAAATCTCTCGTCCACACGATTGGTGGGATCGGCCGAACGAAGCAGAAAGATAAGAAGAAGTCGAACGAGGCTAAAAGTGTGGATAACCTTCCTACCGAAGAGCAGCAATGGGCGTGGGCGGCCGCCGAATCCAAGCGCCTGGAGAGCGAGGTGGAAGCCAGGAGGCGGCAGGAAGACGCTGAATTGCAGCTGGCCCTGGCCATATCCAGACAAGAGAAGTGACCTCGAAGGGGGCCCTCGAGGTGGCCTCGATTTCGGTAGCTGCAGCTCGGTGAAGGGCCGAGGTCCGTTCCGTCGAGCGGTCGGTTGTGCAACGATTTGGACTTATCTTGCCTTAGATTGGGACCCTTACGAATAAAACGTTGGAAATATATCCAAGATGCATTCCACAGTATTTGGCTTTAGATGTAGGATCCACTAGTCATATTGTTTATTGTCACGGCCGGTTAATGTAAGTAATATTCTTTAGGCCTAATTCTGTTGTAGCCTTTAAGTCCGTGTTGTAGCTAGAATATAAAGATATTTTTCAACTACAATTATTAGTTACGTGCGTAGTTTTCATGTAAAAATTATTTATTGATTAGATGGATTGTATCCAACAGATTGTATTTTGTTTAAATCGTCCTTTAGATATTATGAACCTATTGACGAGAAACAAAATAATATGAGACACATTTATTATAATTGTTTTGTATATAATGAATATTGTATAAATTGCGTCTTTATTGACATGGTACTTTGTCTAATTAATTTTATAATAGGAATCCCAGTTAAGTCGTTTGGGTAAAAAGTTAATGCGCTTGTTACAAAAACATTAGCAAAAACGTTTTGAGTGTATAAGTAATCCTTTTCTGGAAGATTTTCCTTTAATATACCGTAATTTGATTTATTTTGAGGCTGGGGTATACGAATTTTTTTGTTTATCTGATTTATTAATACGTATTTAATTTGGAATTATTATAAGATAATGAATGATTGCGGTAATTTATTTAGATTTTTCTTAAATGAAAAGGGCCAGCTGCGTTATTTTTTTCATCTTCCATCATCATCGTAAAAAATCTTGGTACCGATTAATTATTGGATTTTAATTTTTGTATATTAACTTATCAAATATTTACGAGAGTTCCAAATAATACGTCTTCGAATATTTGTATGAGAAATTTAAGTTGGGCGTTTTTGAAACAAATATTTGACGTATTTTATGACCCGATGTCTTGTTTATGTATATCTCCTATTAGTATTAAACGCTAATCAGATATTTAAGACAATAAATTACTTTCCGAGTTTTATGTTTAAACCAGAAATCAATAGAGCTTAAAGAAATGGTAGAAGTCATAGTTAACAACATGGCAGATGGTTGTCCCTTTCTAAAAAGATACGAGTAAACGAGATATCATCATTCATAGCTATTGGTTCGATATATCTTTAAAATACGCAAAATATATACAAATATCGCATAGATGAGCGGTTGTTAATCTCGAGTCTCCCAATATAATCGTTAATCTCGCTAAATGTAAGCTGTGGATAAGAGTTGATGCGTTCACTTTGTTAATGTTGTCTTTTCATACCAGAATGGTAGTCGCTGAACAAGTTCTAGGCGTCTTCCTCGAATTTGTAGTGCTAAGGGTATTCAAAGATCCCTTAATACAGAAAATGTTGATACCAAATATTTAAAGTGCGTAAAGTAAAAATGCCTAGAAATCGTTCGGCTACAGCTTAGCTATGTAGATCACGCTTATGTGCGCACGAGCCGTAAGCCGTCTGGTACAATAACTATTTTAGTACTGCACGCTTGCCGGGACACGACCAAACGAACATCGGGCACGTGTCTCCGCAAGCCTAGTTGTTAGGATAATTGTAAACTTTGTAACTATTGAATACCGTGTTTATGGGTACTATTCTAATATTGTTATCTCTTTCTTAGGCTGTTGTTTGAATTCGGACCGCGTGGATGTATTATTTAGAGTTGCAGGTATTATGTTATCGAGACAATTTATGTTCAGATCCACGTGGCCCGATCGATCCTTGTCTGTTATAATCTTTCAATAATAGCAATTAATATATTATTTCTCGACGTTGAAGTGTATATGTGTATCAAAAGCTATATATAATATAGATATAATTATTATAATAAAGGTAACGCTGAGGTGTCCATGCATTACATTTTTATTTGTTTTCTTTTGTTCCTTTTTTTCACATCCTTTTATATGTTAATCAATTTTAAATGTGATGTTCGGATAGTGAAACAATGCGCGGGTTCTATCTTTTTGATCGCCTCCTAATACTCTTCTATAGCAGGATGTATACGATTCAAAAGTAATGAAAACCTTAAGAGCCTATACCCACCAATTTATTTAAGATTTCTAATCCGCTTTGAAAAGCATTTTTATCTTTTTTTCCGCGCTCCTTAGCCGTTTTAATAACTTAATTTTGATTCATTAATATAAATGCATTTTTGTAACATTTTCCGACAAATTTAATATTTCGCATTTTTTGTTTATAGCCATTATATTTCTAGATTCAAATGAATACTTGCTTCTTTAATATTTTTAAGCAACGAAATATTTTGATGTTTGAAAATATATGAATTATATTTAGTGAAATCGTAGGCGTGCTGTATACTATGTTCGTACCTTATCACGAGAATTTAGCTTTAAAAATGTATGTTGTAAAAGGTAGCTAATAAAATGTCCATTCATTATTTACAACTATAATTAGCTGTTTCATAATTTTTCATGAATGCATAGAATTTCCGAAAGTAACATTATTTCAAAACAATTTTAGACTCTGACTGAATAGCCTCAATATATTTATATTAAACATATCTCCCTAATGGACATCAATGTTTAGACATAACAATATAATCAAAAGTAATAATCTAAAAATTCGTCAAAATTGGTTCATTTAACGAAATAGTTGGAATTATAGTTGATGTAAAATGCCTTCTAGTAAGAGGTTGAATTTTAAGTACAATCATTTTCATATCATGTAATATTGTGATTGTGTTACGTAGTTTAGATGCTAGAAATTATATTGCATTAATAAATATTTATCGCGCTAGTTTTGTTCATATTAAAGTTTAAAATTGTTAACAGATGCAGAAAGTTTTTTTGGCTTGTCAAAGTTGTTTTTGAGCTCAGTAATTACGTAATTAATGGCCAATCTTAATGTTTTCATAACCATCGAATTAAGTTTATTGATACTTATTTCTTTTATTCCGCTTTTAGGCCAAATATAAACTATTGAAATTGGCATTATTTATGATTGTTATATTAAACAAAACCTTATGAACTTCATATTAAATACATATTGGCTATTAACTATTTACAGGTAAATAAATACGTCAGCTGATACATCACGTTAAGTTCATGACCTATGGGGTTGTTGACCTCTAATTAAAGTTGAGGTCAACAACCCTAAAGGTTAATTTTAAATTTTAATATTTTGTGTAATTTGTACGACGCTTTGTAGTTGATATGGGTTTTGTTAATATAATAAATGGCAAAGCATTCTACGACAAATGCAAATTAATCAGATATGAGCTATATTTTATCTCTTTCGTAAAAAGACATTTATTTATCACCTAATATAAAAAGTAGATGAAATGTTAAAGATATTGTGACTGTAATTATTAGAGTAGAAGTTTATAATACAGTTTATATTGTATGCAATTCAATTACTCTAAGAATGTACCCAGATGTTGAGAAATTTAAATGATTAACGCTAGATGAAACATTTTGTAAGCGAATTGTTTCCCGAGACGCCGGGAGACTTTTTTTCTATAATTTTAACTATTTGTAAACGTTTTTTTCTGTATTTTTGAATATGCAATTTTATATGCCGGTAATATTTTTGGTATCAATCATTGCATTGTTTGGCTGAACGGCACTTTTATTGCTGCGTCTATTATTGCGTCTTAGCTGGTTATACATTTACGACTACGATCAAGTTTGTTAAGAGCTACATTTTTAAATGTATTGCCAGCTTTAAGAAGGAACGCGTCTACATACGACATTGTTTATACTGTTTATAATTATTTGTATCAATTTTTATATAAATATCTATTTACGCCCAAACCCAATAACCTATCTCAATACATAATGCACCATCTGAGATAGTAATCTTAATCCAAACAAGTGTGCCAATAACCAATCGACGGATTGTAATAGTCATCTGTCGAAACAAGCTATCCATGGGGGGTCGTATCGGTGTCTGTGGATAGACCTTTGTATGAAAATGACAGTTGACGAAAGCTCGATTTCAACAGTTAATTATTTTAACAGATTTTAATTTACACCAGATTTTTAAATAATAAAAAAAACTATTTATTATGTTTTAAACATACACATGTATATTTTAATGTCATTTGTACGGTTTTATTTACTTTATTTGGTTTACATTGATTATCAAATATGAGTGAAAACTAGGTAACTTGGAACGACAAAGAGCAAAAATGGATTGTCTTCGTTCGGTTTGGTTATTGGGATGCACATAGGAGATCGATCGACTGTCACGGTCTGACAGATTGTTGATTGGTTATTGGGTTCGGGCGTAAATATGGACAACAAAAACGATCTCGCTGTATTGCCAGTACGTGTATGTCTAGCTCGCGTTCCTTCCTAATTCGCGGTATCGATATAACAACAGGATGACCAAATTGTTATAGTTGTGAGTAGTCGTAGATGCACTGTATGCTTGTTAATTTTGTTACATAATATGCTCAATGTAATGCGTAAGACTGGATACTCGCTGTGAACTTTCAAAATGCATACTCAGAAATAATTTATTTGCAAGAATATGGTACAAAAAAGTTACGGTGGTACAATCGGAAGTTCGCATATTCTGCCACACATGCGTGCAAATTTGTCTTAAAAGGAAGTTATATATTATATATATAGAGTCATATCAATTAGTCAATTCTTATATTATTTTTAGTGATAAAATATCACATCATTAAAATATATTATTACGTTATCGAATTAATATTTATTATAATGTGTCACGCAAATAATCATATGTAGATATTTTTTAAATGTACTATACATTAAGTCGATTTTAAAAACTATTCAAACACTCGCTGTCAAATCACATCAAAATTTATTTATTCATACAATATGTGCACTTATAACAATGGGAAGGCGCTGACGAGCCGGCAAGAAAGTCCCCCAACTCTTTTTAATTGTCAAGTTTTTTGTTTACAAGGAAATTCTAAATGCAACCCTTAAACTGTGCTTGACATATTGCAACATTTTATAATAATAAAGGAACAAACGCTTTGCATCAGCAGGTTAGGATCTGTATATTAGGTCAGTGAGTAACTAAGCATCTAATAAAAACCTTACCCGCTAACTTAACGAAGACGCTTTGATAATCCAATAAAAAATACTAAGAAATGATGGTGAAATGAATGGTTCTTATGAAACAAAGTGTGATACCAGCGAGTAGCCAGTTTGACGCATCAAAGTTATTTCTTACTCACCGCGAATCGCCCTAGTCTTTTCTTGCATTAACGACGTACCCGGCGGTAACAGGTTAAGTCGACTTTAAATAATAATTATCATCATTGTACTCTGTTGGCTTTTGCGGTAAAAATCTTACTATTTATTCATGTTAATCACCTAATTTATATTATGATGTAAAAAATTCTCAAATCGACGCGCATCTATTCATGCCTCGTAACGAAGGATTTATTATAATATTATTTTATTTCGGAGCAGTATGAGTGAGAAATAACTTCGATAAATCAAGGACTTAGAAGACATGATCAGTATTAGGTGGTGCGGTCAGTTACTAGATGGATTCGAGCACACACCGGCGGCATGGCACTGTACCTATAATAAATTTGTGAAAATAATTCCTTACAAAATAAAGGAAGCATACTATATAGTGTTTTTGTTTTAATGAATTACCCTAAAACTTCCGAAAGTTCTCTACTGAATTATTGATACTGTATACATAATCTATACACATAATAAATCAGTACCGTCCTTAAATTTAATAGAAATATCTAAGATTCGAATAATGGATTTAATCGTGGTCAAAAATATTACAGCTAAAACTATCATTATTTTGTTTTGGTCTAAGATCCCGCTATACAACGACCTTCACCGAGATGCTTATTTAATGAAACTTATTTTATATATAATTTAATATGTCAATAAATATAATCCATATGGGTTGCCTAGCAAATTTCAGTCCAGAGTATTTTTAATTAATTTAAAAAAAAATATTTTTTTAAACATTTCACCGGTATGATTATTAGATAAATTCTATACCAATCGAAAGTATGAAGCCCTTAGAATATGCAAAAGTTAGGTTGTTTTTAATCAATTAATTATTTATGTGTATATTTTTTATGTGACACTAAAGTATATATACATCTTTAGTATAAAAGAAGTTTTTAGTGATACATATATAATACTACCCTGATTAAAAATATTGATTGAAAAAAGTTCAAAAAATTTACTACATGCAAATTATAAAAAAAAAATTTTTTTTAAATATTAATTAAACATACTCTGGACTGAAATTTGCTAGGCAACCCATATGGATTATATTTATTGACATATTAAAGTAAATATAAAATAAGTTTCATTAAATAAGCATCTCGGTGAAGGTCGTTGTATAGCGGGATCTTATACTATTTGATGTCTGTTAGTTTGATGTCCGGTTAAATGATGACTGGAATTTAAAGATTAAATTTAATTAGGAGCTCGTTAAACTCAGTTTTATTAATTCCTATGTAAATACACACCAGATCCTACCTGTAAATTAAAAATTATAGCAAGAATCCAATTTAAAATAAATACTTTTGATGAAACGATGGAAGGATAATGTCGATTTGACGTAGTTTTTGTGGAATTTGTGGACGCTTCTGAAATATTCTCATTCACATTTAAGTACCGTTCTTTTAAGAATAGGCAAAGAAATTTAAATTTAATATATTACTACACATGCGATCATAAACATTCGCCAAATTTTCTGACAATGGTTTCCGACGCTGTTTAAATTTTCTGCTTTGTGTAACTTCGCAACGCTGATTTCGGTTTATCGGTACCGATTAGTTAAACAAGGTTCAACCTTAAACTAATATCTGAATTTACACAAGCATAACTATTAAGGAATTTATTTAAATTATGTAAACAATTAACGTACGTGAGTATTAACAAATAGTATAGAACCACAAATATTTGTATTCAGTGCTAGGTGAATAAAATGAAATTGTTTTATGTTCCACAACTGACTCTCGAATAGTTGATCAACTCGATTGATACTTTAATGTTGAGTTAATCACGTAATTTTTTTTTTTTTTTAAAGACAATTCACACCAATTGACCTAGTCCCATGCTAAGCTGGTGAAGCTTGTGTTATGGGTACTAGGCAACGGATATACATACATATTATAGATAGATATACATATAAATACATATTTAAACACCCAAGACCTAAGAACAACACCAAATGCTCATCACATCGATGTTCGCCTCAGCCGGGGATCGAACCCGGGACCCATGGATTCGCAGTCAGGGGTACTTACCACTAGACCAATGAGTCGTCGTTTAAAGTATATTAATTGATAATAATTTAAAATCAAAAATAACACTTAAGTATCTCACAGTTTTTGCGCAGTACATATATGTTTCCACGCAAATAAAGTGTTATATTTATATAGGTATAAACCTTTAGGTTTAAAATGGTTATTCTTTTATTTAAAAAAAGGTTTGCCGACAGGCTAACAATAAAAGCTTACATCTAAAAACACAAAAATCACAATAATAACTGATTGTAAACCTTTTAACAGGTAAACAGAGTATACTTTATACTTAATAACTATTTCTAACTAACAATCGTTACAAACTATAAATATGTTAACTAGAAAGTGAGTTATATAAATGATAATATTGCAAAATTTCGTGATCAATCAATTGACTCGTTTGGATGAATGAGTTTTATTCGTCGTGCGAGTAGATGAGCGGAATTAATTCATTCTTAAATTGATACAAGCCGATATATCACTATTCACTTTTTTATTCAAATTACGCCTAATTTAATAAAATCTTCAATAACACCGTTAATTCTCTCAGAGTACCGTTCATTGGGGATAACGGCAAAATCCTTTTGTTCCAATTTATCATCTACCTTTGGGGCATCTTTAGGGTCCACTGTTATTATGAGCAGACACAATATTGCTGATAGTAGGCCATATGATGATGCCTACAACAAATAGTAATAGTTATATCTTGCTTTAAAATGTATTATTATCAAGTCCGTGGGTAATTTTGTGAAACCAGAGGAAAGAAAGGCTTGCATTCATTGCTAACGAAGTGAATTTTTGTAATTATTATCAATGCAATTATGAAAATGAATATCGATTGTGTGTATTACGCTAATAAGTCGGTGTGAAGTAATTTAAAATGAAATTACCTCTATTATTTACCTAATTACTTTTTTATACACGTTCACTCCAGAAATATATATATATATAAATAATAACTCTGCAATAATCATCATGATAAAAAAATTCAAACTAGACAATATCATGTAAATGTATTTCCCATCATTTTCATATTAATCAAAATGGCTATTTATCAAAAATATTGAAATGATATTTTAATGACTTACAGAATTAACTGATACTTGCTCATTTGGCTACCTGATGTTGCTGTCTTGGGTGAAAACCGGTTTATGCCCAGGTATAAAACCCTATAAACCAGTTGTGTGGGCACCAGGCAAGGCACAAAGCCTCAGTCAGTTTTAAATTATTCTTCGTAGTAAACAGACGAGTTACAATATAATACTTTAATTTTAAACTGTGCTCTTACATAAAAACCTCAGAAAGTTAATTTAATTCAAGTGAAGGTGAAATTGTAATTGCTAATTGTACAATAAAAACTTTAATTGATTCAAGATGTCAAATATATTGTGGGTTTTGTCATGAAAAATAATATCTGTACGTTAATGTACTGTTTTAAACACAGAAACAAAAATAAAGAATCGAACAGCATATCTGGGATTAGTCCAAGATGTATAAATGATGTACAAATTAAACAGTCAAAGCGGTTGAAATGAAAATGCATCGTTTTTGGCGTACTTTGTCCCAAGTATCGATGCTATTAACGAAAGTCGCCATCTTGAAAGTCTTTTCGATGGTATTGCTGCAAATATTAATTGTAACATGAAATTGTTTTGAATCCTAGGTTATTTGGTCGTAGGTTCTCAGTCTCACTCGCTCGTTTTCCTTCGGTCAATTACTTCAAGCCTTATTATTGTTCATTCTTAATATGGTTTATGTGACTATCGCCGGGTTTTGGCGGCTTTGGCAGCTTTAGCTTTTATTCGCTCTTAAAGTCTGTCACTTCGCAATTTTTTTCATATAGGTATGAATATGCATATCTGGTCTAACTCGCATTATTCCCAGTACATAATGCACAACGCGTTTATCGTTTTAGATCAGGTTATGTCCGGTGTAAGTTCCACCTAAGCTTTGTTGATTAATAGGCCAGGTTTCTTTCACGCCAATCACACGCCTTTGTTGATTTATACAAATTTTGCGAAAGTCTTCACACTAAGGTACATAATGGTTGACTTTACAACATAGACACACAAATTTCTCTTGTAGAGTAAACCTCTTCGTTCTTCCCGTTCTATCTGCTGCTTCTGTCTAACGGCTGCAGTAACAGTTAGTAAGTTATTTGTTAAAAGTTCGTCAACTACGTACGTACTTCCAAAAGATAATATGTCAAGAGGTTGGGTTCTTTCTCATTACTGTAGCCTTGCTGTAGTCCGTCTATGTAGCCTGATAGTGTAGGTGTTTGAAGCCCTTTTTTTCGGATCAATGTCTACAATACTCGTATAACTACGATCGATTACGCTGTCGTTTGTATGTTTTCCCCAAACTGGTTAAACTAAATTTCCGTATTTCCCGCGGTCTAGGGAGGTGCTTTATTAGTTCTATTGCTTTGTTAATTATGTTTGCACGCAGTACTCAATAGTACAGCGGCTGTTCCTTCGCGGCTCAAGCGCGCAATTTTACCTTGTTTTTTTTTGTTTAGAGCAATATCATGGAATATTCATAAACAACTTAAAGTATTCTCCGTTTTAGCTGGGGAAATAACGTTGAATCAAGGACTCCATGAACTCACTTGAAGTCACGTGTCGCAGCAGTAGGTTACTAGGACTTTTGATGATCATTTAAACGGTGCACGGCTTGTTCAGCTTTAAGTCGTATTTCGAGTGAAAGTTTCGTATTAGGGATGAAGTTATGAATAATGCTTTTTTGTGGCCTGCAATACGTAGATGTGGATCACTTTGTGCAGCGAAGACAGTGAAGTGAAGTTTTTGCGAGTCTAGCGATGAAAAACTTCTTTTATCTAAGTCCTAATATTACACGCCGTAGGTTACGGCACCCAGTTTACGTTTCTAAGCAACACCTGTCTTTCTAAGTTATGATGCCCGTCATCCATAACACGTTATAACCTTTATTTTGAAGATACTGCCCATACCATAACCATACCAGTTGATTAAGAAAAAATACGTTATTTAATTAGATGAAGTTAAATCATAATTTAACTTACCTGCTCAAGTTCATATTCGAAATCCTTCCTAGAATAGATCTGATTGGGGTCCAGATGGAGCATGGTTAAAGTAGTGCTCAGCTCGGAATAGTAATGATCTAAACATCGTTGGTAGTTGGTATTCCGGAATTCTTTGTCTGTCCCAGTGAAGATGAAGTACACCAGATCGCTAACAAGGTTTCCGTGACGAATTGTTTGGAAGTCTATGGGTATCACTTTAGTAGTTTTTCCATCCTAAAAAGAATTTAAACTAAAAAAGTTATAATGTTATAGTTGTGGCCGCAGCCTTATTGTTATTATATTTGTTGGGAACATTTTGCTTAAATTTTTAGCAATTGCTGTTTCAATCACAATCGTAATTTTAATCTCATATATAATTACATACTGTTTAAACTATACCTTTAATATACAAATAATAAAATCTACAACCTTTTTAGGTCTGGGCCTCAGATTTCTGTATCTGTTTTATGATCATTTGTAAATCTAATAGGCATGTAGATGATCAGCCACCTGTGCCTGATGCACGTCGTCAACTTTTTGTGTCTAAGTTTTAGACTTTTTAGTCAACTTTAATTTGAAAAAATCACGTATATGGTAAAGTATGGTTTATTTTACTTACTTGAACTTTATGGAGCAGGTTGCTGGGACGATAATCAGCATGAGTTAAAACACAGCTTCTCATTGGTTTCAGGACACCCATAAAGTATTCAACGCTCGTCACTCCATCTAGAAATGTTTTCAATCGTTCTTTATTTTCTGCCTTCGTAACCTGAAGCACTTTAGTTATTGCACTCTCTAAATATTCCTTTAAACCATCTATGTTTTCTTGTATTTTCATAATCTCTCCGTCTTTTTTGAATTCATCTGGATACTCAATTGCGTATGCCATCGAAAGACCATGTAATTTAGCAAGAGCAGTAAGCGAAAGCGACGCATAGTCCCAGTCCATAGTCTGAAATCTATCGTACATGTCAAAACCTTCGGCAAGTAAATTGTCAAACACCAAAATCTCGTTCGAACATTCCAAATTGTACCCGTATAGCTTCGGCAGGACTAATTTGTGATCCTCGGGCACATGATGTTTCGTTTCTATATCATTGTATAATTTGAATATTTTCGTGTAAAACTGAACTTCTGTTTTGTAGATACAAACAGGAGCTAATGTTCTCAACTTTTCACCAATTGCAGCAACTTTAACAAATAAGTTTAATTCTTTGTCACTTGTAGAAATTTTTGCTTCATAAAGATTGCTGGAAAAGTTAGCACCATCAGTGGAAAGGGGATTTATTGATATCTTATAATTATTAAACTGTTCTTCTTTAGCAATTTTATTAAGAATTTCGTAAACTTCCTGTCCAGCCATTATCGATCCGCAATTATAAATTTGTTTTATTTCTTTATTTATTTACACTTGCTTTATAATATATATATATACTTTTTTTGTTATTTTTTATTAACAATTCTGGGTATAATACCGTCTTTTAAACATTACAAATGCCCGAGTACTCGTTGTGTTAAACATGTCTTACATATCTATAGTTGAGACCCACTTAGATACGATAATGTTTTTACGCGTTGACATTGATAAAGTTACATGCGATTGCATTATTATTTTATCATCTAATAGTTCAATAAAATAATGCATTATACGATAAAATGTTTAATTGAATTGGTCAGAAGATAGATTCACAATAATAATTAATTAAATACAACCAAAATAATACTATTTCGCTCAATAAAATGCTAATACAATACTACAAAATTCCATATTTGATAAAATCTTCAACGAGTTCATTGACTCTCTTCTTGTATTCCTCACTGGGTGCCATGTTAAAACTCTCAAAATCTGAATCTGGTGTCATTGTTGGCGCATTCTCAGTGTCCACAGTGACCAGTAATAACAACATAAAACTTATGATCAGTCCATATGGTAGCACCTGAAAATTAACTTTAACGTCATTATCTGAAATTACGTATACATAATTTATCCAAAAGTTATTAACCATAAAATTTAAAGCACGTCAATAATTAATAAATAAAATCAAATTAACTCAAAGTTTGCGGCAACTTTAAAGTTAAATGTATCTATACGTTATTACCTATGGTAATGTACATTACTAGTTTTTGTATTTGTTGCGTTTTCGTAATGCCCTTTTTTCTTCAAAAACTTACTCAGATGACGGATGTGACTTCGGTGGTGTGGTTCAGTTTGCTATAGAAAATATAGCTGGCGTCGCCTTTCTTACTTATTTAATACTAATTTCGAATATTTATTTATGACTACGATTTTCGTTCAATTACATTAAGTAAATTTATTATTTCTACATATTAATTAAATAAGAAACCTCTTTGTAGTCGTAATCAAAATCTTCCCTTGAATACACTTCGTCAGGGTTGATGTGAAATAATTTCAACGAAGCAGTCAGCTCAGTATAATAGTGATCAATAGTCTTCTGCAAGTACTCGCTCCTGAATGCTTGATCTGTTCCATTGAATATTAGGTAGACCAAATCCAAGATAGGATTAGTGCGGTGCAGCGTTTGATAATCTATAATGATCACTTTGTAGGTGCCATCCTTGAAAAACAAAAATAATACGTCATTTTTAAACCATATTATTGACCACCTGAAACTTACTCTATTATTTTAAATACCTCATTCATTTTATGCATTATATTACTAGCACGAAAATCTCCATGTCCCAAGACCATGCGCCTATGTGGTTTTGTTAGGTAATTCATCTTTTCAACAGTCATTGTTTCCTTGAGAAATAGTTGGACGCGATCTTTAAACTCTTCTCGCAAAGATAACATAACCTTTTTTAACATTCCCTCTATTACCCCCGATAAAGAGTCCATATTATTTTTCATTGTTAGCTTAGCTGTTTTTTCCTCAAATTCGTCTGGACTTTCAATGGAGAAAGCAATGGACAGTGCGTGTAGTTTTGCAAGTTGTCTCACAGCTTCTTTGGCATAATTAAAGTCAAATGTCTTGAATCGATCGAACATTTCATAGCCACTAGCGGTTAAATCTTCCATGACGAGGGTTTCGTGCAGATATTCGTCGCTAAATCCATAGAATTTTGGAGTTACGAATCTTTCCTGTTCTGGGACACCATGTTTTTCCTCAATCTCTCTATATATTTTTATTAATTCGTTGTAAAAGCAGATTTCTGACTCGAAAATTTGGAATGGTGACATAGCACGCACTTTTTCACCTACACACGCAACTTTATTGAATAGTTTTATGTCATCCTTATCGTTTTCAGCAATTGTTGCAAGAAAAAGCACACAGGAGTAATTAGCCCCTCCGGTTGTAATTGGTTTTACATTGAGCTTGTAATTGACATAGCCTCGTTCTTTCGCAATTTTATGGAGTATAGTGTGAAGAGTAACCTTTTGGTCTGCCATTGTTTGAGCCTGCAATCAATAATATTTGCTTTATATACTGGAGAAAATCCCGTTGTAAAATGTTATTAATATAGTGCCCATGGATTGGTGTAGATTATTCTTATCTTTATTATTTGAGTTTCGATTGCGATATGAAAACGGATACAGACAGTATCAGCGATAAAATTGCATGAATAATAGTCATAATTGTGATGTTAGTAAACAAATAATTATATGCTATACACCTCTAAATGTGATCCTATTTAAATAAAGTATGTAAAAGCTGGGGCGGCCGCAGAGCAGGCGGAAAATAATAAATGGCTCAAATATAAGCCCTCATGCCCGAGATGGATTTTCGCCGGGTCTACGTCCGGTCGTCTGTTTTGTATGGGACACCATGACGCCAATTACTCGACGCCGGGCTTAGCTTTGGCGAAAAACCGTCTCGTGGGCATGAGCCCTAAGTGTCTGTCCTCCAACTTCAATTTAGAGACTCTTGGGCTGTGGGGTTCAACAGGCGCTAATTAAAGATTTAAATTGGTGCCTGGTAGATAGTACCGGTGACCCCAGAGCTGGTGCTTTCCTCGTTCAAGGAATACGTATCGCAATACAGCGAGGAAATGCTGCCAGGGTTTAAGGTTTGCCACAGGGACCAAACTTTTTAAATTCGTTTTAATTTTAAATTATTTTTATTATTACTATGTAAGTTAAGAAAATTATAAATACTGTATATTTGTTTGTTAGATTACTAATAAAGGTAAAAAAAATTAAGTATTATATATCTTCTAACAATAAACATGAGGTATAAGAAAATCCTGACTGGTTAAAATTTTTGATTCCATTTTTAAATTTGTCGGAAAGTTTTATATTGTTGACAACATTTTGGTATCAATACATAATATTTCTATGTGTTATTATTACTTCTAACCTTTGATTAGCATAAGTGTTAATAGTTAATAACAAGTATGCAATATATAAATTAAATAACAAACATTGAATCATGTTATTTAATCGATGTTGTAAGTAGAACATTTAAATAATGATATGGTTGTGTAATATAATTACTCAGTGATATTAATTACACCCACAGATTACTTAGTAATATGTTATTTATTTACAAATGAAATTGTTAAACACGTGTGTGATATTCTATATAAAATTTAATTAATCATTTATGGTTTTATTTCGTTGCTGGAGAATATTTTTTTTAAATTATTAAACAGAAAATATAATTTGAACAAACTTCGTCTCTTTTATATCATCATACTTAGAAATATAAAAGTATAAAGTTTTTAAAGATCTAACGACGGCCAAGAGTGTGTTTATTTTGTAAAATAAAGCACCTATATTTTC